>NW_027526361.1:158465395-158640395 GCF_048455015.1 Haemaphysalis longicornis
AGCTAGAAGTGTCTAGTTCATATCGTAGCATCGCCCCCGCTCCCCCGCCGACCTCCCGCTTGTCATATTCGACCCGCAGCCGCAGGACACCTCGGGACGCTGCCGCTTCCCATCATTTATTTAGCCTCCGCAGGAATTTAGATCAAGGGTCGTAATATAGTTTTAAACCTATAATTTCATTACCCAACAGCGCTTGCGCAAGTTTCAGCTTAGATTTGAAGTGACCCCAGTTTGCGAACTGTAGTGAAGCAATATTTAGTCAACTGGGGCGGGTGGATCGCCATATCCCAAGTACCCATCTTCCAGCCTCTCCATCACACAAACCCCTAACAACTCCACAATTCCGTAAATATTTTAGAATGACTGCAAACCCAGCCGCCTCATCAAGATAGGAGCATGACTAAGCCCTAGGAATACCCATGTACGCTCCAAACGAAAAATATGATGCGTTGGGTGCGCGCAACACTTTCGAAGAACAAATCAAGGCGCAAGCCGTGCAACACACTGCGCACCTGACCAAGATATAAGCGAGCAGACGCCTATTAGACAGCCTGCGAATTTTATATGAGAAGACCGTCGGCGACAAGATCTCCACCCCTGCGGAGAGAGCTGCGAGTCCAGGACTTGAGGAAATATGCAAGATGTTTGTATTGACACAGCCATGTGGAGCTATGGTTTCAGCCGCTACCGACTGCTCGAGCAAAGTTATGGACCCCTGCTCCACCCAAAACACCCGAAGGAGAACGAAGAACTGGCCTTTGCCCTAGCCGTATATAGCAGCCACCCAAGTGCGGAAAATGATTAGCGATTCCCATCAAGCGATCTGCAAAAGGAATTGCCAGAGGAAGGCGCAGGATCTTTACCCGCCACGAGACGAACCAAAACACCAGACCCCCGCACATGTGGCACTACAAGGCAACGAACGGGCCAACGAGGCTGCTCGAGATCTCACCCACCGAAAGCCCCAGCGCACATTCCACAGACAACTCGGATCGCGTCTGTACTTGCCGGGACGTGCTTGTTCACTATAAAGGGGAAAGACGAAGCCACCCGGCTGCTGACCCGTCGCTCACCAAGAAGCAAGAAGTGGCGTGTAGACGTCTTTAGATGATCACTTATCCTAACCCAAGGCTCTACTGCCCTTCCATTTGGAAATACACAACGCTGGATGTAAACACTAGCCTAAGCTTACGACCTTGGCTCGCATGCTATGGGAACGCCCCAGTATACAGAGACATGGGTTCGAAAATTCGAAAGGAAGATTTATTATCCCTAGTAAGGAGCAATGGGAAACAGTGCCGCACAGCAAAAAGCCAGAAATCCAACAGTGGGCCATCCAAAGGAAGACATCGCCAGGAGTTAAGGCATCTTGGCTGTCGTCTAGAATGCCACAGGCCTGAATAGGCCTCCCCTTTCGACCGAATAAAGTTATTTTATCCTCCTCCAGACCGATCGGAGTTCTAAATTTTCTAAACTAGCCATAGGATTTACTTGAAGTGAATTTAGTGCTGCAAAATATCATGAGCTAATTGCTAATTGGGCATATTTCAGAAAACTTCAGTGACAGAGAAGGATAATAGAACACTCGAAATAAATTCAACAAAACCCAAATTTACTGTCCACATGTGCCCAAATGCCCAGCTGTCAGTTGTACCACTGATGACGGCCTTTGAAGGTTGGAATTCCAGAAATGCACCCAGCATTGTTTGCGAAACAGGGACTACAAGTTTATAGTGGTATGGGAGCACAAAGGGAAAGACACGTGAGCGTGGAGGTGCAAAAAAACATCTCTTCGTGCAACATCATCCACCCACCAGTTACTTATCCAGGATTTCATTTCGGGGGAGGATTGGGGCCAAAAAAGGTAATGGAAGAGCATGAAAGGATGAAAGTGCACAAAAAAAAATACAAGCCAGAGCAAGGAATTCATTACAAAGAAAAACAGCTTTGTTATCTAACTCAACATCCCGCACAAGCACTGTTTGAATTGCCTGCACAGTGGACGAGCAGATATCACCCTCACACCGAAGATCCACAAACCTCCAAGGACAACGCCTGTACATCTTCTGTTGGCAAAACATTTGAACACTTGGTACATACACAAATCACCACGCACCTTGAACAAGCGGACAGTATCCCTATGGCATGTTTGGCTTTTGTACCGGACTGTTCGCTCAACACGCGCTGTTACAGCCAAAAAAGGCGGAGAAAAAATTCTGGAGGCTCCGTTACATCACCTCTCTTTTGCAATGCTAATTACTCCATTCACCCATAAGACTTCACCAAATCTCAGACCTTCAATACACTTTATGCCAACCACATTATACTGTGGACAATTCAAGGTCAGTTGGAGCCGACACAACACCCTACAGCAAGCTATAGATACTATCAACACGTATCTCATACCAAAAGGGCTACGCTGCCAAGCCGAGAAGACTGCACTACTGATGCTTCGCTTACGCACGCGAGAAAGACCTGCCGAAACCCCATCAAATTCTACTCTGGCGATTAAAAACACTCCTATCCCCCAAGTTTCTGCTCTGTGTAATCTTGGCGTTCCTTTGCATCATGATGGCCCGAGTGCTTCCCTTAGCCTCCAACTCACTAAAGCATGTTCGCAACTTACTTGTCTCACTCAACGCGGTAACCACATGCACGCGCCTGCGCGCTAGATTTTACGCGCTCGCGCGTTCACGCGCTACCTCGCACCGGCCGGAGACGGCGCGCCTGGCGAAGCGCGTCGCGTTCTCGAAGATCTGGCTGTGCCAGATATATCGCGCGCTCCCCTGCGCGCCTACCGGCCGGGACCAATCAGAGCCGCCGCTCGACGCGCTTGCGTTTCCCGGGCTGGTCGGGCTGGGCGGGCTGCGGCGGCCGCGAGTGAATCCGCAGGTGGCCGCAGCCGACAACGTCGCTGCTTCAAAGTTCCCGTCTCCTCGTTGTGATAAATCGGCGTAGTTGCTTCGTTAGCCGCAAAGGTTTATTGGGTGTATGCGCTTCCTCCGTGTCGCACCAGCAAAATACACCATCGGCGAATAACAACGCACGCGAACAAACTTCGTCGCCCATCAGCCGGAGGCAAACATGGCTTTCCGTCGTCGTGTGCGCCTAGCGACGCGGCGATGCTGTTGTGTTTTAGTCCGAAGCTGGCGTTATAGGTAATGTTGCTCGGCTGTAAGACGAAAAGCCGACGTTTTTGTGTGTGTTACGATGACAGTGGAACAGAGTTGGGAGCTGTACAGTTGGGCCATATCGACAAGGCGGCCCCGTCAAGCGCGGGACGGAGCATGCTCACGCGCCTCCGTCGCCTCCGTGTGGCTGCGTGCCCTCGCCCTCGTCAAGCGGTTGGGCGCGTGGACACGAGAACGCGTGTGGAATCGAGCGCGCGGGCGCGTGCGTGTGGTTACCGCTTAAGACACCAACACGCAGTACTCAGAGAGGATGAATCTTGCAAGCAAGCTCAAACAGGCCCTGCTGCTCAGTCGCATCACCTACAGGATGACGTATACTCCAGTCGAACCCCCTGAATTAAGAAAATTTGATATGTTAAGGGGACCCATGGGTCTTTGGGACCAAACAATTGCCCAAAAAAAGCATTTTTTTAGGTATCACTTTTCCCTTGATTTGCAGTTTTTCCTCCAAGAATTCCGTATGTGGAACAGTGCCACTGACTTATGAAAGCCATAGAGGCCCTATTTTAATAAAGAAATAATTATTTTCCCATAATTCCACACTTTTTCGCCTCGAGTGGTATCGCAGTGATACAAAATTCTCGAGAGGTACTATCGGCGCCAAATGAAACGCGAACACGAAAATACGAACCTTAACACACAAATATCGCGATTTCTTTCCATGCAAGTTAAAATGACGCGTTGCTTAGTTACAAAAACAAAGTTGGAAAAAGGGGATTTCCAGACATACCAATAGCAAGCCATTATATGAACTCTACGAACAGTACTTTTCAATTTTGCACGTCTGGTTCATATTTTCATGTTCGCGATTCATTTGACGCCGATAGTACATCCCAGCATGTAGTGCAGCTAGAAATGATCATTTCTTTCGCACTGTGAAGCTGAATGTGTAAACCTTGCGATATGGGAAGCAGATTTTGCATTTTGTGTTTCCGTAGTTTTGATAAGATCAATTTCCCTGCGAATCCCCCGCCCTCTTTACCAGTTTAAAAAGTGGGCATAGATTTGATGGCCCCTTTACCTCGGTCAAAGAATGGGAACCATTGGATGATCGTGTGCATTGACTACCTTTCATGCCATAATGAGACAGCTGCATTGTCATCTGCAACAGCTGCCAAAGTGACGAACTTCATTGTTTCAAGTGACGAACTTCAAGTGACGAACTTCAAACGATAATTGTTTCACCTCGAACAGCTGGGTACAACAGTGGGTGTGAGGGCCATCCCCAACATATCACTCACCGAGTTCAAACGATAAATACGGCATAAAGCTGCATTATCGCAATTTACCATGCAACTGCCAAGTGCAATCAGCAGTGTTTGATTGACAAACCGAACCAGAGCTTTATATTTATGAGCGATGGTATAGCTATTGCTGTTACATCTGTCACAAGTGCACTGTGCCACCACCACTCACATCACGTGGGAAGTTGACAACTCAAAATTCAAGTCTGCTTTTATCAGGTTGTCGGCACTGCTTACACACTTGTAACGCTCATTAATGTCCAGGGGGAAACCGAGGAGGAAACCACTTTTGCCGAAAAATGTTTCTCAGTAGGAGTGTGTTAAGACATGACGGCCAGAAGACAGCCGAGCAATCATGATGAGGACAAAACACAAGTTCCAATTCATTCGAGAGATTGCCTCGTTAGAATCATAACGCCACCACTGTTAACGCACACTTCGCTTAAATAAGCTACATAATTAGGAAAAACGGAATGGCCAGGCGCCCACTAGCTCATTTCCCGCCACAGAACCGATGATGTCATATGAGCCCAGGTGTGCGATTGGCCGAGGACGGAAAAAGCAAACGCAAATTAGGCACGGCTTATAGGCTTTCGGAATGAACTATTTGCGCTTAACTGTAATGCATATTCATTTTACAGCAGTAAGAATGGTGCGGTAAACAATGGAAGTTACGAAAACACACGTAAGCATAGAAGTACCGATGCTCACTGCTGTTGGTACTGGGCGCACTATGCTTGTTTTATGTGCACAACACTGGCCGATTGGCGTAAGCGACGTTGTCTTACTTGACCCTGTTTGTCGAGGATACCCCAGGTTTCACGAGACGATCACTTTTTACAGTAAACAAAACAAGCCAGGTGCAAATACGCTCAAAAACAAAGCAACGGCGGACAACGGTTCGTGGATGACTATAGTAGCGCCAACTGGGAGGGCCGACGGACATCAAGGCCGCAAACCCGAATGACGCAGTGGAATTTCGGTTGAATACACGCACTTATGACGGCGTTGCTGAAATTACGAAAACCTACGATTTGGCAGGAGAATCAAAATTTTAACCTGAATTTGATAATTGTTTAGTCCATACAACATCATTTGATGCCGGACAAGCGGTGGGGGCACTATAAAACTCGAAATCTTTCGAATAAAACAAACTTGTATTCTGTCTTTATGGCTCCTTTGTGTATACAACGGCCGTTCCCTTAATTTGAAGTCACAGAAAACAGCCAGAGGGCCCACTCCATCAAATAACCACAGCAATCCCAAGGCAGACAGGAACACTGAAGACTACACGAGGTTGCAGCTGTGCTATGACGATTCCTAAATGGCAACAAGCCAACTTTTTTCATTTCATTAATGTCGGGAGCAAAAGTATGGAGTCCACACAAGTGGCGGCCAAAAGGTATTGCAGGGCCATCAAGCGAAAGAGCTTCTGCTGTCGACACACTGATTGTGCGTCCCATTTTAACTGCATGCACCTTCGTTGGCTCGTCTGAGTTGATACGCTTTTAGTACGAAAAAGGACTGAGCTGTTTCGCAACGGTTGCCCATGTGTCGCACCTTCCCTAAGTGTTCTCGCTGGGCAATGATGAACGACGTAATTAGTGTAGAATGATATGCTGAACCAGTGGGCCGCTCTTGTTACTCCTTATCACGAACTCAAGCACACATGCTTCATTCAAACAAGGCCAGAGTATGCATTATTTTACTCTTGAGTACCAGATTGTATAGGAAGTGCAGCGATGACTGAAGGAGACGGAGTAACAACAAAGAACAAAAACACAGATGACAATTAATGCGCACACATATAGCAACTGCAAATTCAGCCACTCACTGGGGCCACCTTTGAAAAGAGGCACAACATGTGCAGCTGAAGCAACACTGTTCAGTCACTCTGCTTACCAACACTGCATCAACGCATAGGTGCAAACTATGATGCGTGCAGTTAAAATAAGCGACGCAGCCTTTATCTCGGCAGCAGTCGCCCTTCCGCAAGGTGGCACTTCAATGTGTTTTGGTTGGTGCTTGCATGGAATCCAGACTTTAGCTCCCGACAGTACACATTCGGCCATGTGGGAAGGTTATCGATTGATTTCAAAGAATGAGTCACTTTCACACAAACACCAGTATACTCAGCAGGTGACGAGCCTATTGTATACAGTGGGTGTACCCCAGAAGCAACACAGAACAGTATATCTGCTTTACCCCAACGAGTGTGCACTCTGCTTGAACACTCCTGACACAAACAAGAGCACACTCAATCAGCCTAGCACACACCCAACCCAGACAAATGAGTAGACTGAGTCACTCACTAATGTTTCGATACACGGCTCTCGAAACTCCTATTGTCAGCTGTTAAGAGGTTTTGCGTGTACTTATACAACTAGAAAGATAGAAAGATGAATTCTTTGAGTCAGAAAGAAATTGGTGAGAAAATGCCCGCCGGGTGGGATCCGAACCCACGACCTCCAGAATACCGGTCTGGTGCGCTAACCACTACGCTACCGGCGGGGCTGTTAGAGGGGGAATATTCACTCTCAGCTGGCAAACCAGTAAAAATATAGCAACGTTTCTCCGCTACATTGTTGCCTTAATATTACCCGTTGGAGCAAATGGTATACCTATCGCCAGGTATTTCATCAGCAACAACAGCCGTGAAAAAGGGCAGTGTGTGGCACAACAGATGCACGGTGCTGTCAGATCAAAACTTTTATACTACCCGGCGCGGTGGTTAAGGTGTCGTGCTGCTGGGCGCAAGGACGCGGGTTCGATTTCCGACCGCGGCGGCCTCTTTTCTGATAGAGGCGGAAAGCGAAAACACCCGTGTGTTCGAGATATCGGCGCACGTTAAAGATCCCCAGGTGGTCAAAATTAATCTGGAGCCCTCCACTATGGGGCGCGCCTCATTGCCTGTGTAGCGCCGATACGTTAAACCTCCTAAGCAGTCTGACTAGTCAAAACTGAGTTGTGTTGCCTATCTATCGACTGCAAAAAGAAACGAGCAGAAAAATCTACGCTGAAAAAGTTAAGACAGCACAAACGATGGCACAATGGAAAAAACTGTCAGGCGAAACGCGTAAAATATTGGGCATATCCGGGCTACTAGAAGACAAATTAAAGTTTCTGTGACCCTAATAGACAGTTAATCAGATTTACAAACCAACAAAAAAATAGCACGACGAATCTAAGAAATACTTTTTCTTTCAAGAAAGCATATACCGCCCAAAGTAATAAAAACGTCGAAAAACATTGGTTTAATAATTAGTTTATTTTGTTCGTTATTAATAAAGCCAACTACTGTTGCAGCGCTTGGTTTCCGATCGGCTCACTAATTTTGTTAGAATTGCAAATATATTTCTGTGAAAATGTACTTACTGCATTTGCTTCCGCAGCATATATAAATAAAAATGACAATTCCTTTCTTGATTCCAAGCGGGTGGTTGACTACTGTAGGCTTTTCCGCAAATTCAACCGCGTAAGACGTGTTCGGGTATGCTTTAAATATTATTGAGGTATAAGGGATCCCGTACTGGGTGGGGGAAAATAAACGGCCGTTGGAACGGGATGCGCCTGAAAGCAAGCGCACTGTACAGCGTTTGCCTTGCCTTTTTCCCATCCGAAGTAGAGCTTGTGTCTCCTCAAAATGGCCATAAAAATGTAGAGCTCTTGTCACTAAAGCGGAAGATTAGAGCGAAGTTAGATTGTGCATTTCAAAGCTACGTTAACAGTGTGTGGTGGGCGTTCACCGGCGCCTTTTCAAGCAAGGAGAAGCAGACGACGCGCCGAGACCGATCTCAACTTAGGTCCCTGTAATACAGGGACCTTAATCTCAACACTACCGCAGCGCCACCACCTGGTCGGCAGCAGCAGCGGCCCGCGCCGCCGTGCTTCGAAGGCCGCGCTCTTTGCCAACTGACCTGATCTAAAAACGTTGAGCACAAGTGACACCCCTCTCTCTCTACTTAGGGGGATGATTGCCGGCGGGGCTCAGCTTTCCCCTCCTTAAGTAACGCCACCGTAAGTGCGATGGTTGGTTTGTTAGTTTTAAGTAGAACTGACACCGAATGCAACGAAGGCGATACTGATTGAGAGATTAATTAAACCGAAATGCACACGCGCCTAATCGAACTCGTTTTTCTGTTGTTTTTTTGCGGAAGTTTCCCTGGGGGGGGGAGGAATAGACTAAAAGCAGCAGCGCCTTGCACCGTTGGGTGAAGTGAAAGGAAAGCGTTTTGGTAACAGTTAAAGTATTAGGGTTGTTCACATGAATGTTAAAATAACAAAAAAAAATGGTTGAACGGATCCAAAATAACAGCGTTAATTTTTACCATCTGCTACAGAAATTGGGTTTCACGTGGCAATGCTCCGCCAGGGTTTAGCATTCGTTTCCACGAACGGCGGCGCAAGCACCAGTCTCGAACGTAAAATCATATCAAGTCACGAAATTACAATATTAAAGCTAAAATGTTCAAAGAATGCCTGGGACATCCTCTTACTCAAAATGTCTGGGTCAAGACGTCGTGCACCAAAATGTCCGTGCAATGAAATGTCCACACCGAAACGGGCTGGACCGAAATTTCCGACACCGAAATGTCCGGATCCCGTTTAGCAGTCCGTCCGTTTCGTTGGCTACGTTGTTACCGGGTTGCCGGGCCCGGTCTGCTCCTGAGCGCGCGGAAGGGCGAGTAGGAAGGGTGCGGAGGCACGGACATAGCGAAGGCAGGCCCGCGGAACTAATTCCCCTACCGCGACGAATGCCCAATTGCCCAGCCGGGTCGGTTCTATCTCACTACGGCGGACAGTCGCATTACGGCTAAATGTGCGTTACGGCTGAATGTCGCAACACGGCGGAGAGTCTCACTACGGCTGAAAGTGCATTACGGCTGAACGTCGCAACACGGCGGAGAGTCTCACTACGGCTAAAAGTGCGTTACGGCTGAACGTCGCAACACGGAGGAGAGTCTCACTACGGCTAAAAGTGCGTTACGGCTGAACGTCGCAGCACGGCGGAGAGTCTCACTACGGCTAAAAGTGCGTTACGGCTGAACGTCGCAACACGGCGGAAGGGGGACCCTTTCAGCCGATCAGCCGTTCAAATGATATGCAGCTAGTTGCGTTCAGCATTGTCGCAGCTGGGCGTTACGGGCAAGAGCCTGGATATATATTTCGGCATGTCTTTCCCGCATTTTCATTGTTTTCCGGCACTTGTTTTATTTCTTGCGTATTTCGCGTGTTTATTTTTTACGGCTGAAGTAGTTGTACGGCTAAATACGGGTTTAATTTTTAAATACGTATTATTTATAGAAGAATTTGAAGTATCGAACAATATTCCTTTACTCAAAAAAGGTCTCGCGGGGTTTATGCATAATTATCGCCCCAAATCTATCCTTTTCTTCTCAGATAAGGTTTAAAAAAAAACTAATTGAAACCAGCCTTTTTCGCCATTTTAAAAACATCCGCTTGCTCCCCCTTTCTCAGTTAGGTTTTCGTGCTGTCCTATGGACTAACATTATCACTGTGTGCCTAACAGACAAAATTAAACCGTTCATTGACCGCTGTGACGCTGCTGCTGGGTTTTCTTAGAGTTCTTGGCAGCATTCGACACAAGGGACCATGACGTTCTTTTCATTTTGCTTGAGCGTTATGGGGTAACAGGTCCTGCCATAACTTGATACGAAGCCGTCTACTAATCATGCAACAGACATTAATTTCTACAGGAATATCATACCCTGTCACAGTTACTAGAGGAGTTCCACAAGGCTCGATCTTGGGCCCATTGCTCCTTTTAATTTAACAAATGATCTTCCTCTCTGTTTTAATTCCTCAATGCATACTGCATATAGATGGCACCACCGTCTTTAACTGCCATCAAAATAGCTGTGCCTTGATCCAAGTGCTAAAGGCTGACCTGTTTTCCTTCCAACTATTGTGTCCTCTTAAGAAATTATCTTAACGTACCTAAAACTTGCTTTTAGATGCGAAGCAGCTTATGGAGATGACACCGGAGCATGAGATCAATTGGGTTTAATAAAACAAAATGAGTGGTTAACAAATGGCGCAGGATGGGCAAAAAGTGGACAGAGAAAACACTACAGCATTCAATCTTTCAGTCAATCTTTCAAACAACCCGCCGCAGTGGCTCAGTGGCTAAGGCGTTGCACTACTGAGCACGAGGTCGCGGGTTCGATTCCCGGCCGCGGCGGCCGCTTTTCTGATGAGGCAAAAAGCAAAAACGCCCGTGTGTTCGAGATTTCGGTGAACGTTAAAGATCCCCAGGTGGTCAAAATTAATCCGGAGCCCTCCACTATGGCGCGCCTTGGGGGTTGTGGTTTGCGACTGGAAAAGGAAAGGAAATTCACTGGGGATATTTTGAGCTTCATCGCCTGTGTTGCGTCGGCGCGTAAAACCATCAATCAATCAATCAATCAATCAATCAATCAATCAATCAATCAATCTTTCAAACAGACAATCTTACAGGCAATCTTATCGGTCTTACGAAATCTTTGACCGGCATTTGTCGGCGATTCAGGAAAATGCGCATGATTCTGTCTTGTGCAACGACTGCTTTTTTTTGCGTTGGCGGCTTCTGGCGTTGGCAGCTTCTGCCACAATGTGTATATTTTACAATAGCAATCTAAATACACTGAAGAACACAACTAAGGGATATTGCGCGCGGGGTTAGGATTGATGGCATAGTGGCTACTGTTTTTAATGCAAAAACGTGGAAGATATACGTTGGAGAGCTATTGATTAACAAACAAAAAATAAAACAAGACCCAGAAAACAATGAAAATGCGGGAAATACACGCCGAAATATATATGCAGGCTCTTGCCCGTAACGCCCAGCTGCGACAATGCTGAACGCAACTAGCAGCAGATCATTTGAACGGCTGATCGGCTGAAAGGGTCCCCTTTCCGCCGTGTTGCGACTTTCAGCCGTAATGCACTTTCAGCCATAGCAGAGTCCTTCAATGCTTTACTGGTCACGAAACTGCTCCGTAACTCAATGGGAGAGCTTCATATGCTGCGTTTGGCCGCCGCGCGGTGGCGCCACCCTCTCACTGAGGTCACTCCTCGGGCGGCGTTGCGCTGGCTCGAACGGCGGAGCCGCGACGAGTTGTGTTTGTTTTGTGCGGGGAAAAAAATGTAACGTGCATATCGCGCTCTTGTGATGCGACTTAAGTAGTGCAACGACGATGTCGAACATGAGTTGCGTCCCGGGATGTCGTTCCTTGTACAACGAAAATGTTTGCTTGTTCTTTTGACCGAGCGACGGGCAGCTGTGTGACAAATGGAGGGGCGCCATTCCAAGGCAAACAACGGGAGATTTCAGCTTCAATTATAAGTGTGCGACAGTGTGTGGAAATGCACTGTGTGAGAGAATGGAAAAAGCAATGTACCCTTTTGAGAGCATTGTGGACCTAGAATTGTACAAGGCTAACTTAAGCCGGATTTGTGTCATATCAGTCAGGTTGTAGCGGTGCTTCATTGCCTGTTTGCAAACTTGTATTACCTTGCGCTCAGGCTCGCGTGTAAAAAAGCTTTGGGACGTCCTTGTGGTTTTACTTTTCATATTTCCGCGAATTATCCCTTAGGGTTCGTTTTGTTTGTTTTGTAACCGCGCGTGGCCGATTCCGGTTTCTTATCTGCCGTTTACTTCAACCAGAGCGCCCGTTTGCTCTTTTTGTCGTACGTCCCGTCGGGCAATATTGTTTGATATGGAAAGGGTGCCACCTTGTCGCTAACTTGATTTTTTGTTTCTCCGACAATGTAGTCGATCCCATTTCCATGGATCTGAAATCAATAACGTTCCAAGAGTAATGCATGCATAGCAAACTCCGCGCAACTCACTTTATCGACGTTCATCTGTTCACGTCACACTGCGGACTGCTTCTTCGACGTTTGTGTTTCATTCTAGTCTTTTGTAGTGCAGGAGATCGCTAGTTCGCTGCGTTCAGAAAAGCTTTGTGTCGTTCTTGGCTACGTGGCAATATTCTGTTTCCTCCGTGTGCTGCACATCGCAGCGCGAAAAAAATAAATTTTTGTACGCTGGACCACGCTCTTTTGTTTCCCTTCGTAACATTGAATTTTTTTGTTGCGTGTGATAAAATCATTTTCATTGTTCTTTTTTCGCTTTCTGTTTTCGCAAGGACTGCAAAGCGTGGAAGCGGGAGGACACACGGTGCAACATATACAGGGTGTTTCAGTGAACACTGAAAAATTCCTGAAGGTAGGCTTTTCAAGAAAAATAGGAATTCTCTTAAGCAACAAGCTATCAGGTTCGGTGGACGTCAGCAGTTATGAGAAACATGCGAATTACATAGTTAATTAACTAAAACTCTGTAATGAACTTTTCAATTAGCGAAGTTTGGTGGTTATTGCCAATGGCGAGTTTGTAGCCACGGAGACGACGATAACGGACCAGTTTTTTAAGCAAAGAAAAATGCACTCTGAAGAGCCCTGCAGCCCGCAAAAATCAAGTTTTTTTCCCCCATGAAACCGAAACGCAGCGCACATGGTGCGCCAGAAGTCTAGTGCAAACGCAACATCCGCTGATGACGTGTTGCAGTGACTGTGTCGCCCACTTCAAAAAGGCTCTGGTGATTCCCCACGCTATAGAATCAGCTGATATCAACTCCATCGCCTCTTGTATTTTTTCAATGATCAACGCTCACCTTATACCACGGCTAGCGTTATCTTTTGTTTCGTTGGTAGGCGCAAGAAAGAGGCTAGGCATTGCCCACAACACCGTCGCCCGTTTCGGGAGTCCTAGTGGGCGTTGGCGACAGTTTTGCTTTTCTTTTTTTATTGTCTCAACCACATATGACGCTGCTACCAGACGTGCAAGATGTGAAACGTCACCATCCGTTCCTTTTTTTTTCGTTAGGTTTATTTGCTGTTCGTTTATAATCGCTGCGTGTTAGAAAGCGCATCAGACAAAGGAAAGGTTTGTTTGCTGGGCGAGGAGGGTTTTCGCGGCTGTGGCTGCTTGCTGAGGCTTCCTAGCTAGGGAAAATTGTACTTACATTTCGAATTGGCCGCCACATTCATTGAAACACGTCACCAGCCGACGTTGCGTTCGCTCAAGACTTTTAGCGCTCCTTCAGCGCCGAGTTTCGCTTTTGAGCGGAAAACAACGGCAGGTTTCCTCACGCTACAGGGCTTTAAACACCGACTTTTTCGTTGTTTTAAAAACTGATATGAAATCGCCTTCTCTGGGGCCACAAAATCACCATTGACAACAACCACCAAACTCCGCTAATTAAGAACTTCATTAGTAGAGTTTAATTACCCACCTAACTAATGTGCACACCCTCGATACTATCTGGCGTCCGCCGCAGCTAGCAATCTTCTTCAGAAGAGGGTTTCTTTTTTTCTCGAAGAGCCTATTTTTAAGAATTTTTAAAAGTGTTCGCTGAAACACCCTGTATCTCTTCGTGTTTTGATCCTTCGCGTTTCTGCAGCGTTTTTAGATGTTTTCATGTATGTACACACTCATCGAAACGACAATACTATTGGGCTATCTCTTTTAGCGTTCTGTGCATTCCAGAGCAATAAACGGATTCATTAAGCTTAGTCTGAACGACGCGTACTTGGTTTCTTTCAGTTTTTTTTATTGTATTATCGATAGGCCCGCAGCAGTCCGTGACTACACAGCTACCGTATGTGTGGTATTTACAACTTTGCTTTAAGAAAAGAAGCAATATAGATTTAAAATCCGTAAACACGACGGCGCAGCGCTTGTGCCAGAGCACACAGAAGCCGTTCCCGTTCGCGGCCGAAGTTTACGGTAACTTACTTCGAAAAATAAAACCCCATTGAAGGCAGGTGATTAATACAATAACCGGACTATTCATCGCTAACTACTACGAAAAAAAAAACGCAGTTAATCAGCGCGCAGACACCAAAAGCAGCGAGCGTTGCACGCCAAGAGCTGGCCAATATGCCGCACGCGCGGCGGCTGGATGACCTTCGTGCGGAGGTGGCGCCTGTAGCGGCGCGTGCGGTCCCTATATGAACCGAGAGCCGAAGTTTCGTGACCAGTAAAGTATTGAAGGACTCTGGCCATAGTGAGACTCTCCGCCGTGTTGCGACGTTCAGCCGTAACGCACATGTAGCCGTAGTGAGACTCTCCGCCGTGTTGCGACGTTCAGCCGTAACGCACATTTAGCCGTAGTGAGACTCTCCGCAGTGTTGCGACGTTCAGCCGTAATGCACTTTCAGCCGTAGTGAGACTCTCCGCCGTGTTGCGACGTTCAGCCGTAATGCACTCTTAGCCGTAATGCGACTGTCCGCCGTAGTGGGACGATGCCGCCGGGTCCCGGTAAACCCAGTTAACAAAGCATACGACAGAACGGACGGACTGCTAAAACTCAATTCTTTCCCCGCTAGGGAACAATTCTATCGGCCAGACGCGCATTCTGGCCTGCCCAGACAAACGAAGAAGGGTGAAAAGCATTCTCGCGGCTACGCTATTCACCCGTCGAACGCCGCGCAAGCAACCAGCATGAAAGCAAACACAAGCTGCGGCCTGCTACGTAGTTATTCTTCTGCCTTTGACCTTCGAGGAAGCACGTACGGCTGAAGGGCGGGCAAATTGACCATCTTATAGGAAGAGAAACGCAGTAGCGCTTTGTGGATTTTTGTACTCGAGCCTTGGCATCAAATACAGCCAAATTCTAGCGATGTAACGGCAGGAACGCCGTTCCTTCGAAAACGTAACGAGTTACCGTTACAGTTCCACCGACCCTTAATGGAACGGTGGCGTTCCTCCGTTCCTCCAAAAAGGAACTAGTTCCAGGAAAGCCGTTCCTTGAAACACCGTTCCGTACAACACTGCTCACAATGCGTCCGGTCGAGCGCGATTCACTTTAGATTTGCAATGCTTTAGGGGAAACTGCGTTTATTTACGTATTTTTAGCATGTGGATTTTTGCAACATCTCGGCTAATCATCCGGCACACGGAACGAACGGTACGACGCTACGGAGTGCTAGAACACGTTTTCCGTCTCACTACACGGAAAGAATCCGGTACGTGCGCGCGCATGCGCAGTCGGGCCCCGGTGAACCCGGTAGCAACGTAACGAACGGAACGGCCGGAGCATACGGGCTGCTAAAACTCTATTTAGCAGCACTTACGCCTGTTAAAAGACAAACACGATTAGCGGCGGCCGAGCTTCATTCGGTCAAGATGGAAGTTAAATTCCGTTCGCAGCAGCAGGATTACGCGTTGATAGTGTGCCTTCTGTCTCGCATTCTGTGTCGTTGTGTCTTACATTGCCCGGAATGCTCTTTGTGACCTCACGCCCAGCAGAGATTTACGTTTTGTGTGCAAGCTGCGACTGCAGAGGATATATTAAAATTCCGGACAAACAGAAACAATGTTTTTGTGACGGCGCTTGTTATTTATGAGTGCCAACACTTCTCAATGTTTAAGACATAACCAACTTGTATGTAGGTTTTTCCTCGTGCACTAAATAAAACACCACAATTTGTATTAATTTCACGGCACATAGGACTTGATTACACGGTGTTGAGTTATGAAGTAATACTACTATCATAGCTATGTCGGCCTTTTTTATTTTGACATTATATATATATATACACACACACACAGTTCAATGAAAAGTGATTCCAATTTCTGCCTGAAATAATTTCAAAATTAATTCCAATTGAAAATTATTTCCAATTGAAGCGCAGTATGTTCACAGAGCAAAACTACCGCAACGTCTTTAGAGCGCGCTAATTTGAGCACATATTGGTGCTGCTCCAGGAGCCTGGCCGTTATCTTCAGGGATAAATGCATATGGGTTTAAATCGGCGAAGAAATAACGGAGGAAATGTACCTAGCGCTAGTTCTCATCGCAAAGTTTAAAAAATGCTTAGCAGCTAGGAGAGTGGACCGTACGCACTGTCTCTTGAACACAACACGGCGCATTTATTTTTCTTTCTATACAACCTCTGTAATCAAATTTTCAGTAGCGTGTTTAATGGCGTTGTCGTGCCTGCGAAAATGAAACAACCCAAATCTCTATGCGCGGCAAGACATGATCGAGCCAGTGTAAGAGTATCAAAAGACACGCATAGCAAAATGTCTAGTCTTTTCAAATCTTTTTTCAACCATCCTATCGCGTGTCCCCGTTTTATGAAGTGCGCATTCTGGCCGGCCAACATGTTTTTGCAAGAGAAGTGTCTTTAAGGCAAGCTTTATTCCGTCGCCGGCAAATATTCGTCGCTCTCCCATTTGTCGACACCGCGTTTCCCGAGAAAAGGTGACATTTTTGGAATTTCGGACGAATGAAGTCCCACCAAATACCGGCTGCTTGAACTGTAACTAACCAACTTGCGGCTTCAAACTGTCCAACGCGGTATACATGCTGTGTGTGAGATGTTGTCAGACAAAGCTAACCGGTGGTTACTGTCTTTTTGTTGAATATTATCTTTTTTAACAATGTTGTCGAATATGGAGCATCTTTTCAGATTTGTTATATTGAAAATGTGTTGCCTATATCTCATTCAAGAATTTTTTTAACTTCTGGCTGCTTCAGTCACGGCCGGGTGGCTGAATCGAGCGACAGACTGAGATATACATACATACGGACAGACAGTTTCGGCGGTTGAGTAGCCCAGGAAGGACAACATCTTTAAAACCCGTGCGCTGGCTGTGTCTCTTAGTCGGCGCAAGCGCTCGCCTACGGGGACCGCCCCGCTCCGTCCCGAAACCAGTCCCCGAACGCTAGCGCCGCGAGGGAGTCAAGCGGCGACAAACGTAAACACCGCCACTCACGCCCTCGCCCGTTGAATTCCGGGCGACGCGGCAGGCCGCACCTTGCGTGCGCTCTCATCCAGCGGCCGTGATCAAGGATTATTTCAACTTTTGGCCGAGCGGCTGAATCGCGGGGCAGTTGGCCAGTTCTAGAGAGGGCACATTATGTACATAAAGCTACTTAACGGCGACCGCAGTATCTCCCATGTATACAGCGGGGCGTGATATTAAGTTGAAATAATAAATTATCTTTATGACGGACACAGACAGACAGACTGACAGGCCAACATTGTCGCGCTCAAGTGGCCAAAGAAAGGCTATCGTCTTTAAAACCAGCTGGAAAGAGACGCTGCCGCATTGCGCAGCCGTACCACTCGCAACCGCCGCCAGCCCGCAAAGTAAGAGATAAACAGAAAGACGAAAACCGGCTACCGCGCGAAAAGCCAAAGAGGGATGGCCTGCCGCGAGAAAGGGACAGGACAGGGGCGCTACGCGTCGTTGTGTCTATTTTCGTTCACAGCACGGTCAAAACCCACACGGGTATGACCTTAATCACTAATTTTTGTTGCGTGCGTGCGCGGTTAACCGGAGCGCCCGACACAAATTTGCTGCACCTGGCGACGCGCGGACGGTGGGCCCGATTCGCGCCTCGGTCAAACAGCCCGCGGAAGACGTGCCGCAACTTGGCGGCACGCGGCGCCGCGGAGTCTACTCTTTTTTTCCCATCGAGACGGCCGCACCAAATCATGCCTGGGACGACCGGCCCAAAAAAAGACACGCAGCGAGTAGATCCTGGAGACGGCGCCGCTGAGTCGCCTTCCCTTTCCTGTCGTGGCTCGGCTGACGCAATCACTTCGCCTTCAAACTGCGGCCAGTGATAGTCCTGATTGGGAAGATTCGAACTGCACGCGGCTGCGCCGGAAACCCGGGGGTATAAAACCAGCCCTGGAGCAGCGGCTGTGCGGCGGCATTTCATCGGAGGCACTGAGTTGAGAAGTGCTATCGCTTTGTGTGAGTCATGTAACGCTCTTGTAAATGGCACTACACGAGACCATATTACTAGCGAACCTGAGAAAATGTTTCAAAACGGGAACCTAATTAAAAAATTTGCGCCAATCCACACTGTGAATGTGTTTGGAAAGCAAAGCTGTAAACGACACCCACAATGATTACCCACGCGACGTCACTTAAATTCACTCACATCGCTCTACAAATAGTGAAGCCAGACAGAAGTGGAATGCACTTAACCAGACACTCTATTACTTCGAAGAGATATTCTTGGTAAGGTTAAATTAATGCACGATGCATGAACGGTGGTAGATTGATTTGTATTGGTGTAGCAAATGAGTGGAAACTATTTTTTATATATAAAATTAAAGCTCAAGCCCGGTTAAACGACCTGACTTCTCCGTCTCTGTCGTCGCGGACGGAGGCGATGAGATCGGCTGCAGAGACGCGGGAGGAGCAAGAGGAGGAGTACGAGGTGGAGGAAATACTTCTATTTAGATTTCTGAACGGCAGAGTGCCCCACAGGGCAGTGGTTCCTTCTTCACTGCAGCACATATTCAGTCCGCGCCGCCTGTGCTCTGCCGATCAGCTGAAACTGGGTAGGCAGAGAGGGGTTGGACCGCAGCATCTCACATTCATCTTGTTAGGTAGTTGACGGAAAGAGATGAGGGTGCTCAGAGCTAAAGTCGCACACCCCGATTATGTGGCAGAGTGTTCCTACTTCTGAGCAAAATTTACAATCAGCGTCGTAGCGATTCGGGTGCATTAAGTGAAGACGCATCGGATGTGGGAAGGAGCCGGATTGTATGAGCCGTAGGCTAGTTTGATGATCTATGGAAAGGTCAGGGTAAGGCGAAGATACGGTCTGTCTCAGAAGGCGATAATGCTGAGTTATGTGCCTGAACGAGACAAGCCGGTGACTGTCCCCGTGCAGCTCCATAGCACGGGGGTGAAATTGCAGGCTTGGTGGGCGTATTCGTTGCCCTCAATGGAAGCGTGAGGTGGTGTCCAGATGAGCTGAATAGAATTATTTCGTGAGTGGTGTTTAGCACACGCAGTGCAGGTCGGGACACCAAACCTGACTGGTTATTCTGGTAGGCTCGTTGGGAATCGACGACTACCTTACGAACCCCTGTTAGAGTGAGAGCCAAGGCGATGGCTGCCTTTTCTGCTGCCGTCATTTCTTCGGTCTCTAGTGAGGCACACGCAAGAAGGTTCGTTCTGGAGGTAGCCACAATGATGGCGTACTGCTGCCCTCAATGTTGGGAGGCGTCTGTGTAGATAACTGCATGATGCCCACCGAGGCTGGTGTTCAGCGCTTAAACCCGTGCTTCTCGGCGACCCCCGTAGTATGAAAGGTTTATATTTCAAAGCAAAGGGAGCATCTTAATTTCTTGTCGCCAGAAGTCCAGGAGTATATCAAGCGGATTGGCATTCTGTGCTGCCCAGCTAATCTGGAGAAGGATGCTGCGACCCGCCACAGGTCTGCTCATTCGGTGCTTCTGGATAGAAAGATGGCCCTCTAACCGCTCTTCCACCGTATTGTAGAGCCCCGTGCTAAGCAACCTTTCGGTGGACGGACTCGTGGGAAGACAAATGGTTTGCTCAATCGCCTTTTGAATCATTATATAAAGCATCTTATGTCCTCCTTGGCGACAAGAAGGCAGGGGGTTGACGTAAGTGATTCTCCAGAGGACAAAAACTTGAACTAATCGAATGGTATCAGATTCATTGAGGCCTCGCTTCTTGGTGTAAACTCGCCTGATCATGTGTATGATTTTATTGATAGTGTGTTTGAGGCGCTGCAAGGATCCGTCACTCTTGGTGTTGGTCTGAAGATGTAGGCACAGGATCTTGATGCTGGGGCTTGGAGTGATGGCCTGGCCATCAAGGAGTATTTCAATGTGTTCTTTGGGGTGTCGTTTGTCGTGAGGGCGGACGACAAGGAGGTGAGAATTTTTACGTGTGTACTGGAAGTCACAGGCTTTAGCATACTGGGGTACTAGAAGTGAGATGCCATGGGTTGGTGTGAGCTTCCTTTAATCGCTATCGCGTGGGATTCAAGGAGAATGCAGGGGTGAAACCCGTAGATGGGCTTGGTGAGTGCACCACTTTTCTTCACCGTCTCCGCGTCGGCTCGTAGCTCAATCGGTAAGATAACGGGCTCTTGCTTTGCAACTCTGTTAGTTCCAGGTTCGATTCCTGGCGGTGCAGTAATTTCTTTTATTTGTTCTGGTGACACCAACGGTCGCGAAAGAACCCTTGGGGGGTAGAGGTAAAAAGCTTTGCTTTAAAACATATGGGCGCACGTACATCAGCCAAATTGTCGCTTGAATACGCACAGCGGAATGGTGCGGACAATTTCGGTGAGGCAAACGTTACAAACCACGCAATCGGTTTGACGCGAGTTACGTAAATTAACTGCGATTGTTGAAATGAGCGGTTCGGCTCACGAAACGACTGCACAGCGTGACATGCGTCTACGGAAACTTCTGAAGACCGAAAAAGAGGGACATCAGTACGCCTAGTGCGTGCATTGTTAGCAGCCTCCACAGCCTCTCCCCTAAAACAACTAGAAGGGAGCAAGCGCAATGCAGCCGCCACGCGTTCACAGGCCGCGTCAACAAAAATAACTGGGGCAGTCAACAAGTGCCATAGGAGCAGAGCAACTGCGGTGGCGTTTCCCGCCGGGCCCTCACCCCCTCGTTTTTCCCTCTTCACCGTGACCCCTTTGCCAGCGACCGCCGAGAAATGCTTACAGCGCCAAACAGGGACCGGGAAAGGAGGGAGGTGCAGTTTTCGTAGTCTAATTTTACCATCCTGGACAGTGAAGCTGCACAGCGGCACCGCCGTTTGCGACTCGTACACGCGCGTCCGGACTCGAGCTCGTGATAAAACTTGTTTACACTACTGTACTCACGAGTGCATATACTCAAGAGTGCAGGCACTCGCAAAACCAGTATTCATGAGTATTGTACTCACGAGTACTCATACTCACGAGTACTCGTACTCATACTCACGAGTACTCATACTCAGACTCACGAGTGGTGGACTCACCCCTGTACTCACTCGTCATCGCACTCACTTTTTTTTCTGGGTGTGTACTCACTCATCATCGTACTCCCTTGCGAGTTTGAGTACAAATGAGTGTACTCACGAGTGAGTACGCCAACCTATGCTAAGGACGCATGCAACTATTGCTTCTGTCTCTCAGGTATAAATGAGCACAGCAAGAGTCACATAAACTACGCAGCGATTCGTGCTGGCACGCATACGAACAAATCAGGAGCAAGGATAATCAAACGGCCCATATTCAAAGCTTTCATAGCTTGAGACTTGTCATATGGAACTACTCTTTTCAGAAGTTGCTTGTAATCGGTCGGCCTGAATTCGTAGTTAGGATTACATACTCTGCACGCGAAATAATGCTATCGCAGCCGTGATAGAGTAATATAGTTACAATAACAACACTGTAGAAAGGACCAATTAATAAATGTAGGTACCACCTCCAGGGAGGCCAGGAGCCGTTGCGCATTACTGGCTCTATGTAGTGGAATCATGGGCATATATACAAAACATACCGCAGGCATTTTTTTTTTTCACAGCAAAGCTGTATACCTCTACCCCCCCCCCCCCCGCCAACGGTTTCATCGACGTGAGCAAAAACGATTCCTGTGGGCAAAAAATGCCCGCCAATCCACCCTATGAAGGTGGTTTGAAAACGAAGCTGTAAACGACACCCAGAACGATTACCCATGCAACGTCACTTGAATTCACACACGTGGCCCTACAAAAGATGAAACCAGATACAAGTGAAATGCACTTAACCATACCCTTTCTTGGATGTTCTTTGTTAAGGTTAAATGAATGCAGGATTTATGAACGGTGGTTGGTTGAGTTGTATCGGTGTAGCACATGAGTGGACACTTTTTTTGCAAAATGAAGGAAACTCAAACCCGGTGTTAGACGATCTCACTTCTCTGTTTCTGTCGCTTCAGAGGGATCGGTGGCAGAGACGAAAGAGAAGTGAGATGCCATGCGTTGTTGTGAGCTTCCTTTATAATTATATAACCGCATCCTAGCGAATGCACAAGGCGCGCACACGGCCGCCACACGTGCCATCAGCGGAGCGCACAGCTGCGCGAAAGGTAGCGTGACGCTATCACATGGCATTCAGCGATAACGCAGGGGGTAAACCCGCAGATGTGCTCGGTGAGCGCACCGTCTGTCTCTCGCGTCTCCGCGTGGGCTCTCTCCGCGTGATACCTAGCCCTTCGGTGAGCAACATTAGGTTGGGGTTTGTTACCGACATCTGCATCATGACTGCAGATAACAAAAGTTCCGCTCTTAGATGTACTACTTATATCTAGCAAAGTCAAAAATCCTCGACTACCAAGCAAATTGCGTCAGTGCTCACATGAAGTCAAACAAGCCGTGCTCTCACCAAATCCGACGCCAAGACCAACGCCGCTCCCTTTCGTCGCCACCGCTGCCACCAGCTGCCTGGACGACCGCCGGGTTGCCCAGGAAGGGAGACGACGCCGTGCTCTCACCAAATCCGACGCCAAGACCAACGCCGACGTATACGCTCCCTTTCGTTGCCACCGCTGCCACCAGCTGCCTGGACGACCGCCGCGTTGCCCACGAAGGGAGACGACGCACGTAGTTCCAGCAGCACAATGCCCGTCGTTCCTTCAGCGACGCCTATTTTGTGCGCTACCTAGCCAATCAGAGGGTGGCAAAATAAAAAAAATTGGCCGCGTATCTGCTCCTTTCGTTGCAAATGACGTCAAAGACGATAGTCTTTATCGGCTTTTGCGAAGTAAATGCCTCCCTTCGCTTTACCATCTTTCTTCGCATAGTGCTAAGTGCAGCCAATGCCAACGTTTTTAGATTAGGTTAGACCTAATCTAAAAACGTTGGCCAATGCAAACCTAACTTTCCTGCCACTAACATTTTATTTTGGCACCGTAATCAAACAACCCGCGAAATCATGGAGGCATTCCACATAGCAGAACGAGGTCATAAGTTTGTAAGCCAAACAAGCGTGTGTCTCCATCCTAAAAAGATTGCATATCTGCGTGTGCCTTGACTGAAACGTGTATATCTACTTGTGGTATCACCGTGACCTTTGCAAACTTGTTTCGACCATGCGCACTGTCCTTTTATTATTTTATTGTTTGTGTTCAGTATTTATGTTCACCCTTTCTGATATTAAAATTTAGTTAAACCTGCGGCTGTCCTTGTGTTGCACTTCCTTCTTCTTCGTTTGAGTTCGCGCTGGTTTTATCCAAGATTGCCTGTGTACCCTGATAATAAAATGTGTTGCCATGTTTCATTGCTTTGTTCGAACTTGCCACTGGTTCTGATAGAACTAGTACACACTGGCAGACCTATCACAATACAATCTGATAGACCTACCAACCTTTTCTTTCCTCCATGCCTACCAGACTAATACACACTGATAGACCTAATAGACTAATGCAGACTGATAGATCTAATAGACTGATACATACTGATGGGCCTAATAGACTAATACAGACTGATAGGTCTATTAGTGGCCATAAGCATATACGTGTATTAGAATTTGCATCAGAATTTCGGCAATAAAAGAAAAACAGTGAAGAAAAAAAATTTTCAAAATTAGCCAAATCCACTTTGGGTGGAATCGAGAAAAACGTCGTTTTTTGCCACCAAAATAACGGTGGCAAGTGCTGAAATAATTTTTTGCCGTGGTGTAGAAGGGAGGAAAGGATCTTATTTGAGCACTGAAATAGAAATGTAGCTGCATTACTTCCCTCAATGGTAAGTACTTGTAAAGTCCGGATCTGGCACACATTGATGTGAGACGCAGAATTTGACCCATTTTGGATAAAAAGTGGTTTATTGCACAGGTCCTTGCTAGTGAAAAACGGCTGGAAAAGTATCACTTAAGGACTTTTTAAAATAACCTGCATAAAAGTAGTAATATGACTGTCATTTTTCAGCTGCAATCCCTTGCTGCACTGGGACGTCACTGGGTGCAGAGAGCACGACTAGATGCGGACAGAAGTGTCTTCTTCGCAACATCCGTACTCTTCCTGTTCGACAGCTGCCATTTCTATATCTTTGAATCTACTCAAAAAGTCAGAAAAGCACTTCAACTCTTCATGCAGCTGCCATAATTCTCCAAAGCTTTTAGAGAGAAGTCCCGTGACGCCTTTCACTTTCAGGAGGTTTACGTTGTGCTCGTACAAGCCACGCATCTCGGGAGCACCTGAAAGATTCTTCCCTTTGCGTGAAACTGAAACAAAATTTGACACCGAGAACTGGTAATGTGGTTCTGCTCGAACTTCCAGGATTCGTCGGTTGGGGTTCAGCTAGCATATATACTCCGCTTTAGTTTTCTTAGGTTACCCGTGCCGTCTTCTCAGATGCAGTGTTTTTGCCTCCCTTCCTAGCACGGCTTCCCCAGGTTCTACTGTAATCATTTAGGACGTGCCTGATTTCTGTAGTGAGGCCTGTTGAATTAGCTTGTAGGTAACTTCAGCCTTAGAAAAACGAACATTAGTTTTTGTCCTGGAAGTGCACGAAAATTTCCAGCGGCATCATTTTGACGACGTCCTGAGGATGTACGCTGGACGGACAAACGGACCCTGATTGGACTGGCTGAGGATAAGATCTGGACAACCTGAGGATGCTGAAATGTCCAGAGCCGGACATCCTGAGGATTTACCCAGGTTTGTTTGGCGTTGACTGGGGCGTATCCTTCGTAGTTTCAAAGAAATCAAATTGTTGCGCGGGTAAAGCTAACCCAAAATCCTTGAGATTAAGATTGTATGTTTTCTAGTTATATTGTGTTAGCATTAAGAATTTTTATTTTTGTTCATTTGTCTGTTTTGTTTTAATATTTTTTTAGCATGAGGCTACATTCCGTCCTCCTCTTGTACATTTTGTAAAGGGCATAAGCATGTGCCTCATGCACGACGCATGTGCCCAGCCTCCTCACAAGCATCACTGCTAAAGTGGGCTGGAAAATCCCGTACAGCCGACTGCGAGTTAAGCCAGTCGGCAGTCCACCAAGCCCAGCACAAGAAAGAAAACACAGCACGTTGACGGAGTCACGAAATGCTTTCACCCGCGGCCGCACTGTTCAATAGCATCTCAAACCGACTACACTGAAAACGGCAAGTTTCTCGTGCAAGGGCAAAGACAAACGCAAGCGAAAAGAAGAAACTTGTAGGGCAGACACGCAACTACACCGCGGCCGCAACTTTGAGCCCGCGGACCGGCCGCGCACGCCGTCAACGCTGCCGCCGGAGCCGCCGCCGCAGCCGCCGACGCAGCGCAACTCGCGACGGGAGCGCCCTCTCAGCGCCTAGGGTAAAGTCGCGCCCGCTTTGGAAGGCGCAGTTCCGAAACTGAAAAAGTATCTATAAACGTTGATGAGTACAGCATTCATGAGTATGAGTACTCATGAGTTTGAGTACTCGTGAATACAGAGGTCGCCACTAGGGGGCCGAGCTGTTCAGGTACAGTCCACATGGGCTCTGAATTTTCTCACTTTCTGTGGCGATAATTCTACACTCACCTCGGAAAGAACCATTGATTCGAGTGTCTCCAATCATCCGCTACCTGAGGACACCACATTTTGGAAGGTAGGAGCCCTGGCTGGCCTTTTCCGGCCAGCTTTTCTATCTCAAGCGGCCCTGCCAAGCTAACCCTAATTCGAACACGGCGCACCAGTGGGAGAGTGAACTTGCCGTGGGAGAGTGAGAGAGCAGTGGGAGAGTGAACTTGCCAGCTCGGACCTACGTAAGCAGCTTTGGCTCGCTGAAAGGGCGAAGACGGCAGGCCGCACCAACGGAGTCCTGGACTGAGGACCCCGCCCACTTACAAGCTTGATCGCATTGTTTAATAAAGTTTTCTCCTTCGCCTCCTCAAAATAACTAAGACATTTTTTAGCCACATTTATATTCAGGCAAAAAGTGTAGTGCAGCCATTCCACGTAATATTGCCTGGTATGAAAAATTGTGCTCAATAGGTTTCTCAGGAAAGCTGGTTTCAAGAATTGCATTGTGCCATAGGACGAAACAAAATTAACTATAAATGAAAAACAACACAACAAAAGTCCTGCGTTTTTCCATGCGTATTTTTGTGCTCTTTTTCTATCATGTTTACAACCAACATAGCCATACTGTTAATTACATTGCACCTTTGGTCTCATAGGTCACTCAGAAAGGAAAACAACTGAAGCCGAGGAAGTAGTGTAAGAAAAATTCACTTTATATTGTAAAACAACAGTATTAACGTATTCTTGAAAGCGTAAGAAACACCAGCCTCGCCTGGACCTTTTGCATGCAGTCCTATTTTTAGTTGCCTGCAAACAATGTAAAATAGTTTCTTCTTGTCTTCTTTTTATTTTACGATGAAGGAATGGGGCTGCTTCTTTCATATGTGATCAGGTATTTAAGCATTCATAAGCAGACGTGTCCTGATCAGGTATATCTTGAGTCCAACTGAGCAAGGCGTATTCTGATTTTTATCATGCTAAGGGTCACACTCCGAATGTTCCCCATGAGCAGAAACGAGTTGCAGTGAATGAATGAAGATAGCACGGAATTCTTTTGTCAACACATAACTGCCTAAGAGTTCACATACTTGAGCAAATCACAAGCACGGCATAAAATTAATAGCGGTTGCCCAGCAGTTGGGCAACACGCCACTATTTAAACTAAATGCAGATGCTACTCGATAGTTTCCCTCCAGCTTAGAGACTGCATTTCCGTGTATTTTCTAGTTCATAAATATACCATAGAATGCTTGGCTGCAGCAGCTCTCATAAACTACAAAATGACAAGAATAAGATGGGCATTGCTTCCACAGATGATCCTTTTATATCATTCCTGACATGAAATGGCCAAGTGAGTCTTTGGATCTTGGTAACAAACTTTCAAAGCACAGTGCAAACCGTGATGAACAAACAGCATTGCGTCAGGTGCATAGCCTGCGACACTGTGCAGCTGAAAAATATATCTATATGTCTTCCTGCTTCATTATCCTGTGTCTACATATGCAAAGCGCCTTTATTAACAATAAAACCAGGGCGGTAGGAGGGGTGTAAAACGTTTAAAGAGTGCACTGCAAAATGATACGACTTACGCTTTTTTTTAAACGTTATGTATGAGCTGCTTCACATAAGAGGCGTTTCTTACAACATTCTTAGCCCTGTATGGCTTTCTCACACAGCTTAGACGTCGTGCGATAAAGGCAACTTAGTCTAACAGCTCAAGGCGAGGTAAGTGCACCTTCTCCCGTTTGCACTCAAGAGTTTACATGAGAAGGCATTAAGTAACTGCATCATAATCGAGTAAACTGAGCTCACTTCGCACTATGAGGCACAGGGCAGTGTGGTAGACCTCTCACTCAAGGATCTTGAGCGTAAATCGACATCGTGTACAGAAGGTTAATTTTTTGGCTTTATAAATTCAATGCACCCTCGGCAGCCAAGAATCGAACCCGAGACATTGTACATCCCTGCAGCCATAGGAAACCATGCGAGATCTGAGCAATCTGGCACCTGAGAAATCTCATTAAGACGAATAAAGCTACCGTGCGATATTACTTACTGTTTACAAAAACCAAGGATAGACAGCATAGGGGCACTAGATACATCCTTGCTTACACAAAACTCAAAAGTAAAATAAAAAAAATGACGCAGGCATCCGAGGCACGGTATATCTATGGTGTTGACCAACACCATGTATTGTGTCCTGGCCGACCACGTAATTCCTGTGCCTGCCTCCACTGGAAGCTGGAAGGCACTGTAAACGGCCCTGTGGGCAGCCATAACCCATTACACGCCCAAGACTGCAGTGCAAACTTTGTCTTGACGAAAACCACGTACGATGCTGTTTGCAGGAAGGTCACGCCAGCCCGCCTCAGATTGTGCTATATCGGTAGTGCATATAACAATTTCTGGTGGGACTTCACTAGGTGTACATATAGCATCGTCCATACATTTTCAACAGTAAAAAAATGCAGGTTGTAAATAAGCAGTGCATGAGCTATCCCTACCTCTTCATTGTTTCACTACATACTGAAAGACTTGTACTTGAAAATGTCAGGCTGGAATGGGTGCGTAGGCCAGGTTGGTTTTTTGACAGTGGCCTAAATAACTGAACTTGATTTTTAGTACACACGCTGCTGTATTCATGGCTATCAACTACCTTGTTACTGTACACCCTCGCTTGAAATGTACACGGAGTGAGAACGCACTGGTGGATCTAAAGTACACCATCAATTACAAGCCAGGCAAGTGCGGGAACCCGTTAGGTTGTGACAAGTGACCTGCACTAGAATGGCAGTTCCCACTAGAAGCCACTAGAATGGCAGGATGAGTGCTGCAGGCAGGCTAGGGGCACCGTGACTGCAGTCAGGGGATGCTGCAAGAGAAAGAAATGGAACATAAGGAATGAAACACCGTTGAGGCAGCAGTAAATAAACAATCTAGGATGACTAAAAAAAGGGCAAACGACAGCGAAGACCAGTAGACCACACAAGCAGTGCTCTTGCCCGCCCTGCGTTATCCAGGTCGGTCCCGCTGAATTTCTATCGGCTATTGAACGTCGATTGGCCCCACTATTAAAGATGAAAACACATAACGAAGTAAGCATCCCTTGGCAGGCACTCCTGGCAGCAAAAGTGCTGGATGCAGCAACGAGTGAAACAGGCTAAAGGAGCGTGTTACAACGCCCTCACGAACCACACGCACACACGAAAACCTTGCCAACAGCGTTCTGTCACGCTCTAACTTCACGTATAGATCGCACAGCAAGTTCATTTTCGTTACAACATTAAGAGAGGTTAGCACAAGGCACGTTGCCTAGAAAAATCGTGTAGGATAACAAGCGATGTTAATGACGCCACATTGAAGAAGAGACAAAGAAGCGCCACGGGCGAGACGGGTTTGCATGCGAGCAAGTTTCCGCGCCGTACAAGAAACCGTCAACAGCTTGCGATCGCCGACAGACGCGAACAGAGCAGCATAAACAGCAACAATAATGCAAGACGTTGGGAACGCGCCGTTGAGAATTTCGTAAACGTCGCTAATATAACTGCCGCGAGCAAAAAGCAAGCTTTGCAGTAGGAGATATGCGAACTGATTGCAAACCCGCCAAAAAGGAGCGCTCACCTGGTCGGCCGATGGTGGACAGTTGAACGCCCACAGCTAACTGCAAAGCTGTTGTGCCAGAAGACGCTAAAGCTGTTGAACGACGACTGACAGGGCGACAACCATCGCCAGTTTATGAATACTTGCGTCGACCGCATAATTCGAACGCAACTACTTGAATCGCTAAGGCACGTACGCCGTGTAGGCAGCACTCCGAAAAATGTAAACATACCGCGCGGGAACGCTGCGAGCAAACGTGACGTCACATCCGCCTAGCCATCCTCCTCACCCGCCGAAATGGTTTAATTTCTCTCGTGAAGGGCAGTTGGGCGGGGGGGCTCACGCAGCCGCCGCCGTCGTTCGCACGAAGGCGACACGACGAGCGGCGACGGCGGGGCGATCCGGGCTGCATACGGCTCGTCACCGCTCGCTGGAACCGAACTCTTCCCTAAACTGAGGTCCACATGCGTGAAACAAAGTGATAATTATAGCTAAAATCGCACTAGTAAGAGTCATAGGACTCGCAAGAAAAAGCGCGAATGAAGTAGGCGTCGCGATTGTAAGCCTAGCCCGCCGCTTATCCAACCGGGGGTGATTGACAGGCTCCTTCGAGCGCTTCAAAACAGCCGCGCTGCCCGCGCTGTTCTCTATTGGCGCAACTGGACGCGGCTCCGCCCACGCGACGCGGCCGCTTTCAGACCACGCTGATTGATGTCGCGATCCGCCGTCGAGATTGCGGACCGAAAAGCCTCGGCCAATATTTGGACCGCGAAGGCCGCGGTCCTGCGCGGTCCAACGGCGGTCCGCGTGAACTGGTGACGTCCTATCACGTGATGCGCGGACCGCGGCCCAAATAATCTTTTTGGTCCGCCGTGTGGATCGGCGAACACGCAAGCCTTAGCCAAGAGGTAAACACATCAGGGTACTTGTGGCGGTTGCGCCGTGAAACTTGCAACTTCGCTCTGCATAGCGCGAGGTATTGCAGTGTCGCCCGTTCCTCTTTCATGCTGTCCCGGCGCCGGTCCACGCAACCAAGACCGCACACCAATTATAGGGGAGTTTCCTAGATAAAACGAGACGCACAGCGCACAAAACGCACCAGAGATGACGAAGGACATCCAATTTGAACCAGTGCAGCTGACCATGGCGAACGAAATGCACAACGCACGGAACGCCGCCAAGCCAGCACACACGGAGGAAACTGATATTCGCGACATCCTCCGCTCCACCTGCTGCTATCCGGACTTGGCCAGCGAATGTTACAACCGCAGAAATCATCTGGACACAAGCAACAAAAGACCCAGCGCACGCGGTTCAACCCTACCGGAACGTACGAGCTCTCCGACGCCGGCTGCTCCAGCCCGAGTCCAGCGGACGAACGACATAACACTCGTGCAGGTAGATCCGTCAACGAGCAACGACACGGCCAGCGCATGCAGCATGTCCGAGCCAGAACGAACAAGATCCCCGGAACCCTCGCTCCCACCGAGACTCACACGATAAACACCATTTCGTACAAGAGGACGCAACCATGAGCAAGCGGACTCGGGACGAACTGAGCCTGCTTGTATAGGAGAGATAGCGATTATAGCATTCTCGAAACAACCGGCAAAAGACGAGGGCTTGAGCGTCGACACGGACACTGCTAGAACGGCAACGAATGAACCCGATCCAGACGAAGGCATCGAATGCCCTAACGATGAAATCACGCTTGCGATGCCAAGGAATGTGGGACCGAACGGACGGCACGAACTACGCCCGCTTCCCCACCACAATGGTTTCACTTCCGAAACAACCACGGCGACTGCGAGCACGGAGCCGCAACAACTTTGACCGATCAGCCATGCCACCCTACGAAAACGCCACGCTACCGCACACTAAACGAAAAGCCAATCGGCTCCCGCACCATACGCAACGCACACGTCAATTCAAGCAACGTCCTCAACGCGCCGAATTATGCCATCCCTACACAGCGCAGCTCGCCACCGGACCAACCGGACGCCTACGCCCCCACATGCATCAAGCACGCGACGAGCTGCACGGACACAATCGCTGACGGAAGCGGCGCGACTAACGCAACGCCGTAAACACTGCCAAGTTCAGGTCTGACGAAGTGAATCCCACGGCACACACAGAATAAAATAAAGCAGATTTGAAATTCACCGAAGCTCAACGAGACGAACACCCTCTTAACGAAGTTTCTAGTATCCGGAACAACAAAAAAACAAACGCCAGCATCGAGCATCTGTGAATAAGCGGACAGTCATCTCGATACGAACATACGGAAATGCTTCATTGTGCCTGGGGGCAGGCACAATTCGGATTTGGAGCGCGATTAGGAGAGTATCAGCGCTCCCGGAAACGAAAACAGACGACAAAAGCTGCCACCCGAAGACACGCAGAAAACCGCAGTTAACGGCCACGGCCGCACCGACAAGCCCCGAGCTCCCCTGAGCCCGACCCTGCCCAGACTTCGTTCTATTATGCCTGAGAACAAGAGGAGACGCCAGACGCAACGCGAGTGCCTACGTTCCGTTTCGCTCTCTCGCAGTAAGTCGCCCTACGACAGTGCACTGCGTCAGACGTTTTCTTCCTCTGTCCTGATCTATATGTAACCTGTGTTTTTCTAGTCAATTAAACATTTTATTTTTTTCTATTTAGTCTTTCATTCGAGATGCGACCTAGCTAACAGTGCAGATAAGTTGATTATTCGTGAGTAATACAAATTGAGTACTCATGAGTACAGATTGAGTACTCATGAGTGCAGAATGAGTAGTACTCATGAGTACAGAAGATTGAGTACTCATGAGTACAGATTGAGTACTCATGAGTACAGAGTGAGTACTCATGAGTACAGATTCAGTACTCATGAGTACAGATTGATTACGAATACTCGTGAGGACAAATGGGTTTGAGTACAAGTGAGTATGATTACAAATGAGTATTTGATGAGTGGGTACGAGTGATTTTGTGAACAGACAAGCTTTTTGAGTCTGAGTTTGAATGAGTACAGCGTGAATGAAAAAAATTGTGATTGAGTTTGAGTGAGTTCTTTCTGTTTTGCCGACCTATGCTCAACAGGCGACGTTCCACCGACGTTCCACACGTTCACTCGACGTCATCCCACCCAGCGTCGAATAGACTGGAACGTGAGCGTGTACCCTCGTTTTCCTTTCCGCTCGAACTTCGGTTTGGACTTGAGTGTTGGCCATTCCTCCGCGTTGAGCGTGTGCTGCATTTTACTGCCATTAGATCCCTAGTTTTTCTCCCGAGTGTTTGTGTGTCCTCCAAAGAATATATGTTTTTTTAGTTGTGCTGAACCCATGGCATCACTTGTCGTTGGTTCTCCTCCGCGAGCCACACGCCCGCCTGCTTAACACGCGGCCTCACAGTATGAATACAGGGTAACACAATGGGTATTTGAGCTAGCTGGCTCAAGCCATTTATCACGGGACACGTGGATCGACTTTCTTTTTGTCAAGCCTTTGCAGAACAAATGCGTGCATCGCTAACATAGAAAAATGTTTCACAATGACACCACTTCAGAAAAAAAGATACCGAGTTTATCAGACCAACGGCACTGGGAAAAGCACAATGGGTGCTCAGTGACACACATTAAATGAGAAACCCCCAAGCAAACTTATTGCTGAGATTAGAAGTATTACAGTAAGAAAGAAATTTCTGCAATCAGAAGTCGCGAGGGTGAAATGTGCATCAGCTAGGTGCATTCCACATTACCAGTCCGGAAACACATCCACCATGAAATCCCAGGTACACGAGTTAACAGACATTGGCTTTCATACAGAAGAGCAAAAGGAACAACTGAGAATAATTCGCTGCTAAGCAAGCATCAACATAGGCAGCAGACTTTTAGTTGGAGGTTATATATACCACATGCTGAACATCTGAAATATATTGCTTACGGTAACACTAAGCACCATGACAGAGAAAAGGCTACAAGGTACCATTGTGGGCATACAAGCGGTGATACCTAACCTCACTCAACATAACGTAGTCTAGCCAAACTAACAAATACAATCACTGAAATCTCCAACCTAAAGAACCCCAGTGCTAACTCAAACGGCAACCTGGAACAAAATACACGAAAAAAAGTAGCCGGAGTCAAACTTCTTCCCTGGGTTGCACCAAGGAGATATACGCTATCGAAGCAGCCATGGTGGATTCGGGCATACCGGACGTAAATTTAGACACTACGCTTTTTCAGTGTAACTCAAATCCAACAAAATGAAAAAGAAATGCATCGCTAATTTTGTTAAGTGGCGATTTGACTTTGTAATGTACCGCCTTCTCGCACTGTACCAGAAAATATACTCGGAACGCGGGTTTGGCGACGGCTCAGGGTATATCGTGCTGCACTTACAGGTTTCGCCATGGCGAGTCCATTCGCAAGGTACTTTTTTTCAAAGGGATACACGAGAACTGCTGCTGGGTCATACTGCCAGCGGTGCTGATAGCCACCCCGCGAAACAATAGCATCAATTTTGGCAATGTTATCAGGAGTATCGATCTCGTATCCCTAGCAGATCGCCTCCCCGCTCTCGAAAAATTTGTAGCGCCACGCCACGTTTACTGTGCAGCGCCATCGAACTGCCGCGCTAATAACAAAGGCCGAAAGAGCGAGCGGGTACTTCTTAAATTTCCCTGAACAGCAGAATACGCCTCCTTCCTTCAATGGTTCTCAAGTCGGAAGCATTAGCATTTCAAGCGTATTTTGCCCCTGATGATGAGCATAAAGAAAACGTATACACTTCAGGAAAGCCAAAAATAATTCATTTAATATTAGACTGCGAGCTACGTTTGGTGCTCAAATGCCGATTGCCCGTCGCGCCAGAACGCTTTCGCCGGAGGATCAGTTTCCAATTGCAAGCTGGCTGCGCGGCAAGCCTTCCGGAGGCCGCGTCCGGCGAATCACGCGATGCAGGTGCCGGGTGCCGTATCACGATCGGTCAGGCATCGGAACTGCTTCCTCCGCATAGCTTTTTTCCCGTGCAATCTCAAAGGAAATAAAAAAAGACCTTGCGAAACGCTAATTTATATGTCAGTTTTTTTGCCCACGTACAACATTGTGATACAAGCTGGTTTGTCCGCGCGACGCATAAGCTAGTTCGTCCGCACGACGGGAAAGCTTCGCGGGAAAGTTGACGCGCAGTGCTCCTGACATGACGCGGAATTCGCACACAAGCGGAACTCACCGGAATTACAAGCGGAACGCAGTGGCACCGGAATTACCAACTCCGTGCTTGGCGCTCTAGTAACTTCTCACAGTTCATAAGACGCTGCCGTTATCTGTAACGCGTAATCACTGCGGTACAGAAAGCCCTTGCCCCCCGAAGATAGTGTTCGCTCGCCCGACGCGACGCTATCAGTCGAACGATATCAGGTGCCCGAAATAGCAACAAAGAAATGCCAGCACAGACATTCACCTCCACAGTTAACCTGATTGATTGATTGAAGGGTTTAACGCGCCGACGCAACGCATGCGATGAGGCGCGCCGTAGTGGAGGGCTCCGGATTAATTTTGACCACCTGGGGATCTTTAACGTACGCCGAAATCTCGTACACACGGGCGTTTTTGCTTTTCGCCTCCATCAGAAAAGCGGCCGCCGCGGTCGGGAATCGAACCCGCGACCTCGTGCTCAGCAGCGCAACGCCTTAGCCACTGAGCCACCGGGGCGGGTCCACAGTTAACCTCACTCTCGCTTCCTTTGCTTCCCTAAAAGGCCGCCGTCGAGCCTGCGGTGTAAATACTTCTTAACCGCCCTTTCAAAAAAGAAACCACGTTAGGCTTAAGCTAATTCTGCACCGCGCCAGCGACACAAAAGAAGCAGATAGCGCGGTCATAAGGTGAAACTTAGCTGTGAATAATTCAATGGTACATATCTTGCAAAAAGGTCCTGTGAAGCGTAAAATCCGTACAACGCCGGCGTTGCGGACGCAGGCTTCCTTACTCGAAAACACGGACGGAGCGCATACCGAAGATTGCATTGACGCAATCTGATTCGAAGCGGAGGGAATCGGAGCGGCTGGAAGATGAGCGCGCATGCGCGGCGCGATAAAGTGTCGTATTCCGCGCTGCGTGCGTGGGTCAGGGGGCGATGTGCGTCCGCGGACTGGCGAAGGCCTATAAAATACGAGAAGTTATCGAGAGCTCTGACCAGCCGTAATGTGTGCGACACCGCGTTAGAAACACTGGGATATTCGTCGTGAACGGGAGTCTTTCCCCACACATATAGGATGTTGTTACGTAAATAGAAGATTTTTAGTTGTACGGTAGAGTTTTTGTTTCTTCGCTGCAACTGTAAATTGGGTGTAATGTTGATGAACGTTACATGTTCCATTGCCGTTTCCACGTAAATTGATGGAATTTTCTAACAGTGCACTCATGCCAGTTGGTGCATGGCGGCTAAGCAGAAAACAGCGCATAAACAGGACGAAGGAGGCGGAGACACCGAGCAGCGCTGTGTGCCAAATAAAAGGTTACTGCGGAAGAAAAGGCACAAATACACGCGTACTTAATGAAGCATAATAGCTGAAAAAAGAGAAAAAAAGCGAGAAAAAGCACGACAAGAAGACCAGTGTATGGGTTTAGATACCTAATCTCTTTTTCCAAGAAATCAAGGAACGGTGAGCCGAATAACGAAAACCCCGAAAACCTCCCTGTCGCATTGATCGTGGTATCGTCTTAGAACAATAACTTTTTGAAAAGCCGGGAAGCAACTGTTGCACTTTGAACTATGCAAAGAACGGTTACTGCCCGTACCAACTTCAGGCCTGAGTGGATGCACCATCCCGTTTGGCCGCCGCACAGAAATTTGATTTACCAGCATTACGTTTACCGTAACGGTTCACATGTTCTTTTGTTTTACGTCAATTTGCTCTCTCGGTCATTCAAAACTTGGCACAAGGCCCCAAGCTTATTTGGAGCACAGCAACCCACATGCCCATAGACACGAGCAGTGGCAGCTTTCCTATATAAAGAGACGAATTCTCTCTCGGGATCCACTGAAATTATTTAAATGGTAAAGTTTTTTTAGCTGCATAGATTTAGGCATATTAGGTCATGTTTCCCGAATTTATTTTTCCACTTATGGTCTCCTGTTTCAGTCTAGTCACGCTGCCTTCTTGTTGCTGCCTTGCACTGATGTCTCTGGGCGATGTTCTAGGCTGCAGAACATACACGCCTTGCAGGCGCAGACAACTTTCGAGCACTGCACTGCTCTTTGTGTAATGGTTCTTTAGGCTTCTTTGACACTGAGGCACCCGAAGCACCGTACCGTTTTCGCTTGAGTGCGAACAAAGATAAATTTGCTGTTTCCACGGGAAGAAAGCAATGTTCGACTTCCCTCCTGCGTCGCCCGTGTCGCCTCCAGCAGAGTGCACGGCCGAGTGCCATTGTCGGAAAGCCACAAGTCAACAGCCCGTACAGTGAACAGCGTGAGAAAAGTGACCAATTTTCCAGTCCTTATCTGGTCGCCCATTCTTTTAGCTCGCAAGGAGGCGCACTTTCCTAGTACGGCCCGATTCGGCGCTTTTCGAGCCGACAAAAGCAGCAGCAAGGTGATGCTTCGACTGTGTCCGAGAAGTCCGCGGGACTCGTCGCTCTACCTTTGTGCTCGCTGCCCGCAGAGGGCGCGCTTTCCCGTGGGCCGTGCCTTCGGCGGCGCTCCGTGGGCGGGCGGCCGGCACCCAGGGCGCTCCGCGGCTGGGCGGCTGCAGCGCCGGCGGGGTCACAATGGCGCCGCGTGGGGTGCCGCCGAAAAGGCAGATGTTACCTGTGAGGTCTTTGTGAAGCCGCCCTTTGTGCAGGGCGCGCATCTTCCCATTGAAGCGGGTCCGCTGGCGACGGAATTTATCGGGACATCCAGGTGGTCCGCGCTCAGGCCTCACTCTCGTTGCCCCTTTGAAGGCCCGCTCTGTGTCGGGCGCGGACCGCGTCATGATCGCTGCTCCCACCGCGCTGCAGGGGTAGTGTTAATGGCGTTAAGTACGGCTGGTCCCAAACCGCCGCTGATGGGCCGCGGGGGCATGGCGACCGCGTTGTCCGCGCCTGTCGAGCCGCCCTGAGCTGCCATCTGTCGCGCCTTGATAGTCATGCCCGACACCGCGCCACTTCTGACCCCTGCTCCGGGTACAAGACGGGACAATTTAGCTGCGCTCCTGACAGGCTTGTGATTGAGCAATCCGGATAGCAGGCAATTACCGCTTGTGCAGTTCGTTTACCGTAGCATCTGGAGGCCTATAAAGCGATAAAATCCTTTGGCCGAAACAGTACTACGAGCTTTCTTGAAATTGTGTGTAGAAAAGAAACGGTTAGGAACAGGAAAGAAGCGCGCTGCATGTAGAAACTTTGGAATGTCGAAGCTCAGGGACATGCCACCGATTGTGCAGAAAAATGATACGACGCTTCGCTTTACATTCACGACAACGTTCGAGTCCTTGTACCAGGCCACTCCGTGTGTTCCCACGACATGTGCTGGTTAGCCCGAGCTGGCCAGGGGTCGTCGGTTTGGTTGTCTGCCCCTTGCTGTTCCCATCCAGGTTCCGCTGCCGCAGAGCTGTTACGTCCAACTCCCCCCTACCGCATCCATGAGAGCAGTATTTATACCAGACGGGGCCGTTGTGCGTATATTACGGGCTTGGTACGTACCACACGTGTTCCTCGTCCGCTCACTGTTTATCGTACGAACACGCACACGGCTCATGAAGCATAGGCGCTGACGTCCGTATCTGTGTTCGTCGCGCGTTCACTGCGCTGTCACCACAACGCGCACCATGCGTTGTAGCTGCGTCCCTGCACTACTCAGATCACCAGAGCTGAATTGTTCGCACGTGCGATATTCCCTTCCGAGCGGAAACGAAAAAAATGGTCCCGGAAAAAATGGTCCCGGAAAAAAATGGTTCCAGTGACCATCTAGGAAAAAATGGTCCCATGGCCCAGTCAACGTGTTTAACTTCAAGTTAGTGAAGATTTGAACCTTTTTGCGGTTTTATTTTGTCCCTTTGCGTTTTAGCTAAAGAGTTGAGAAATAAATGGAATGCTTTAATATTCCTATAAGGTGCCGAAATTAACGGCTTTGGAGGTTACCTTTTAACAAAGAAAATTAGGTAGACAGACAGATGGATGGATGGATGGATGGATGGATGGATGGATGGATGGATGGATGGATAGATGGATGGATGGATGGATGGATGGATGGATGGATGGATGGATGGATGGATGGATGGATGGATGGATGGATGGATGGATGGATGGATGGTAGGGCTGAGCATCGATTAAATATTTTAATGCAAGTAATTGGATTAAAACCGCACAAACAACTGCGAAGCCTGGAACCGTCCATACACGCTTTAGCAAGATTTAAGAGAGGTAGAAGCTGCAGCTGTCTCCAAAAAGGCCTATTCTTCCTTCACGCCAGTATTCTAGACTCAGTAAGAAAAAGCTGCCGACAACAGTATTTGCAAGTTTATTTTAGCGTCACAGCGCTGCCGGCATGAAACACTTCATTTTTACTGCATTTTGGGAGCAACAGAATGTTTGTAAAGATGCTATCTTGCGATAGTGGGAGTGTGCCTTTTATTTAGAGAAAATTACTTGCAAAATACATCGTAAACATCGGCTGATTTCCTTAGTGAATGTGCATGCAGCAAAAATGAGCGCATCTACATTATAAAGTGTTGTAGTACATAAAAAGGTCTGCAAAAGGATTTAATTAGTTGGCTGCATAATAAATGTTTTCTGAACAAGGTTTAAACAGTAATATTGAAATGCTGCATTCATTCAAATAACTGGCGCCAATAAAAAATGGCATGAATGTAAATGTGCAAGCACTGCGTAGATTATTGGGCTCCATAACCCAAGTTACGCGGAAATATAGAGTGACTGTTTAAAATAAGTGAGCACCAGATAATTCGTTTGCCGGAAAGCTTGCGCACCGAAACGTCCATGCACCCAAATGTCCGTACACCGAAATGTCCGTACACCGAAATGTCCTTGTCAGGGGCTACGAAGAATTCGCTGGGGGCCGACGAACGAAAGAAAAAAGAAGTACGAACGGAAAGCGAAGAAGACGACCCTGCAGCGTATACGACACCGCCAAAGCTTACGCCGCCAACGCCTCCCCGAGACGCCGCCAGTGTTTATACGTACCATCACGTGGCCCCGAGACGGTGCCGCGTTTATACGTGTTGTGTGCGTGTGGTTCGGATTTCGGACTTTCGCTTGCTAGGGTGAACTGAACTTCGTGCGCAGGGAGTCGCCCCACCGCCGCGCATCGCGACGGACGTTCTCAGTGCTATTTCCCCGATCCTATAACGCAATGTAATCAGTTTTCCTGTCATTAAACAGTTTAATCTCTTTCCAAGACAAGTCCTTACTAAAACCGGCCACTCTGACATCCTAGACCCGAGTGGAGAGGGAAGGGGGGATAGAGTTTATCGCCATCGTACTTTGAGCCCACGTCTAAATTATTGCAGCTAAGGGAAGAAGGAATAACGCCCCAGTGCTACTTCGGGAAAACGGCAGACCCAATCATCTCCTTGAGAAAATCGCCCAACCTTACTTTACTCTAATTAAAAAATTATAGTCACTGGAAAGAAAATGACGCGCAATAATATCGCCCCGGGAGAATGGGTCGGTATCGGGGAAAATGGTGCGCGGGGATACTGCACGCGGGGCAAGTGAGACATGCATGGGGTTAACGTCGCGAGGTTTTCGCGACGGGGATGCGGCGCGCAGGGCATCGTGATACACCCCCTTAAGCCCGTACTACATGGAGCGATTTCGCCTGCGAATTCGCTGATGCGGCGCCGCTCGTGCGGCAAAACCACCTTTTTTCTTTGCTGCGGCAAAGTGCCAAACATTTGAAGCGGTCGAGCAAACGCCGCTCATGCGGCGTGTGTGGCGTAGAGGGGCCGGACCTGCGGCCAATAGGAGCACAGCTCGGCACCACTTGCACGCTTGTAAACCAGATGGCGTTGCTTGTATTAGCGCGACAAAAGCGCGGGCACACCAAAACGTTTGTCTTCTCTGCTGTGTGTGCGTATATTGATAAAGAATTGGGGATTCTTATATAAAACCGCAAATAAACTTATATTTACCGCAAACCAGGCAAAAACAATTTGCCAAGAAAGTAAAATAAAACCACCCTTGTTAAAATCACAACCTTTGCTGGTGGCAAACTTAATTCAGTCTGCAAACAAGGCGCATCTGAAATGCGAAAATCGCGGCGTTCGCAGGCCCCATGTAGACGACAATTCCAGGCATTGCGAACTTCGCAAGTGCGAATGTTCGTTCCAGCGGATTCGCAGGCGAAATTCGCTCCATGTAGAACGGGCTTTAGAAGAACCTGCTCATTTGTACAATAAATGTTTGTCTCTCTCCCTCCCCCTCCCCTCTCTCTCTCTCTCTCTCTCTCTCTCTCTCTCTCTCTCTCTCTCTCTCTCTCTCTCTCTCTCTCCTTTGCTCTCTTCCTACCTTGGCTTTGGGACCATTTTTTGCGGACTATTTTTTCCCGGACAAATTTTTCCCGGACCATTTTTCCAGAACCATTCTTTCCTACCTTGGCTTTGGGACCATTTTTTCCGGGACCAATTTTGCCGGGACCATTTCTCCGGGGGCCATTTCTTCCGGCATCATTTTTTCCTACACCCCTTCCGAGGTATACTGGTGCGGCGGTGCAGAGCGTAGAGTCCCCACCCTGTCTCCGAACCTGGCCGAACCGAAAAGAATGATGATAATTGTGGGGTTTAACGCGCCGTGGTGGAAGGCTCCGGAATAATGTTGACCACCTGGGGATCTTTAACGTGCGTGGAAATCCCGTACACACGGGCCTTTTTGCTTTTCGCCTCCATCAGAAAAGCGGCCGCCGCGGCCGGGAAGCGAACACGAAAAGAATGCACTTGATTCAGCTAAGATAACTTTTTAAAGCAAAAAAATACGTGAGTTGGGAAAAAAAAAATCGGCCCTGCTGAGGCTCGAAGCCTCAGCTCACGTCAAGACCGGTTATTCTACCCCAAGATTGCTGAGGCCGAAAAGCGGGGTTCGCTTAGCACTTGACCTAATGAACATAATAAGCTTTCCAAGCTAACTCCTCCGCAGGGTGGGGCGGGGTGCATACCTGGCTTTTATAAACTCCCTGAAAACGGAATGCTGCTTCGCACATCACCGGATTTTCTTCCTTTTTTTTCGACCGAGCAACTCGCAAAAAATTCGACGTAAACGTAATTGCTTTTCGCTAGATAAATTCGACACCTGGTCTTGTTGGCTACAGATATTATCCAGAGCAATAGAGACGCTGCACTGCACTCGTCCTCGTTGTCGCTTTCTGTGTGCAGCGTCTTTTTTCCACTGGCTTTTTATTTTTAGTTTCCGTTAGCATACTGATTCTATCGTTTCAAGCAGTTATTTTTTAGTTCTGCGTAAATGCCCCATGTTATAAAAGAGCAAGACTCATAGCAGCAGCGGTTGCGGGCATATGTGCACCGCCTAATTGTGTTCCCTGCTTTCTTCAGGTTAGTTCCCTTCACTGTGTACTCGTAATGCTGGATTGTTAGAAGTGCTACTGCCGCAACTGCTGCTGCTATTCAGTTCTAGTTTCCCCTGATTGTGTTTGCCCAGTTGTCGAAACTTTCGGTACAACAACGGTACAACCAATGCTGAACTGGCGAAAAAATTTGAAGAGCTCGAAGCGAACTTTGACGCAAAGTTGAACAATCTTGTGTCTAAGCTAGTTACAGGTATGATATCTAAACTGCAAGAGGCAGGCGTCGACGTTGGCACGCTCGAGACTGATATCGCAAATATGGACGAAAGCCTCTCATTGATCAATGAAATCACTGAAAAAACACTACACGGGCAGCGGGAACTTCTCGCGCCAAAGAAAAATCTAAAGACCAAAAACGACGTGCTCAAGAAAAGAGTTGCCGGCTTGGAACAATACACGCGCTTGAACAACGTGGAAATCAGGGGGTTCCAACAGCGCAGGGCGAGGATTGTAGCACGATTGTTGTTTCGATAGGCAGCCAGGCCAAGTGCCCGATCTCGGCTTCTGATCTGGATATTGTTCATCGCGTGCCGGCCAAATCAGGACAGTGCAACTTAATTGCCCGCTTTTGCTCACGAGCAAAAAAAAACGAATTTGTGAAGATGGCTCGTAAGGCCCAGCTGGATACACGAAGTCTTGATTTCCCAGGAGAAAACCCAACGCCCGTGTACATTAACGAACACCTATCACCTGATAACAAACGATGGTTTGGGAATGCTGTGGCACTCAAAAAGGAGAAAAACTGGCGCTTTCTTTGGACTTAAAACTGCCAAATCAAAGCCCGTCAATCCGAAAATAGCAAGGCCTTCCGCATCATGTCCGAGTCAGACCTAAGGATCTTTGCCTAGCTTCCTGCTCTGGGCCTAGCTAACAATTGGATCGCCCCACAATGACATCCTACCTTTCACCCTCCGAACTTGCTTCATATTTCTCGGTTCCCTGCAGATCACTCATTCATTTTAATGTCCGAAGCCTGCGCAAGCATGCTGATGATATCTCCAACCTTCTGTCGTCCATAAAACACCACTTCTCGCTAATCTGCATCAGTGAAACATGGTTAACATCAAACGCTAGAGACTTGTACAGTTTTCCCTCGTATTCTTCTGAATATTGTCATCGAGGCAATAGCAGCCATGGTGGTGCAGCCATATTTGTTTCGGCATCACTCCAGTACCGCAGGCGTTTTGACCTGGAAATTAAGCAAGCCAACTGTGAGTCTGTTTGGATTGAATTCGATGAAAAGATATTCTTACACGATAAAAAAAAAAACTTAGTCATAGGACGCATTTACCGTTCGCCGTCATTTTCCATTAACGAGTTTACCCCAGCTTTAAGTGATACAGTGCATGCACTATCATCAGAACGCAAAAATGCAATCATCTTGGGAGACATAAGCATTAACCTATTAGACGATAACAGCCCTGTCAATGAGTATAAAAATTGTCTCAATGGTCATGGGTTCGAATGTATCGTGGCCATTCCAACCCGCTCTGTCGATAACGGACAGGGTGCGCTCATAGACCACGCATTATCGAACTTGATAACTCCCCCTAGTGCAGGCGTACTAGAAGTTTCCATAACTGATCATTACCCTGTTTTAGTCCGAATCAATTAATCTGTCATTATTAATTAAAGATAACATGCAGTTACGAAGAGCAAAGAAGGTACATCTATTTTTGTTGAACCCATCCGTAATTCGAATTGGGCGGCAGTAACTTCCAGACAGAAGTCTTAAAATGCATTTAATACTTTTTCTCATAATATTGCTCGTGCACTAGAGTCAGCAACAGCGGCGTTCCTGGCTAACCTTCCACCCGGGGCCCCAGCAAATTTGTCACCCCCTCTCATACAAAATGTCAGCAATAATCGGAACAAATCAACACAATTGCCACTATTTTTTACATTAAAATAATTTCCTTTATTTTATTTTCTTTATTTTATTTTTTATTTTCCTTTATTTTATTTTATTTTATTTATTTTATTGTCCTGAAATTTTCTAAATTAGGTTTACCCACTTATTTTGTAATGTTAAGATAAAGTGTTGGAATAACAACAAAAGACGTATCTATTTTTGCATAGAAATGAAAAAAACTTTGCAGGTTTTATTTAAAGCGAGGGCTTTGGAATACGAGCGTTCGATACAGTTAACCACGATGCAGAACTTTTGGGGATATTTTCGCAATAATGAAGGAAGGGTGATTGTAAAGTAAGCATGCGTTGCTTCTTTTAATGTTTTTTTTTTCATGAATACTCGTTTCTTTTCTCGAAGGATCCAGGCTTGTGGGTTACCTGAATATTTACCCTTGCAGAAAAGCCATTTGTTTTGGTTTGTAGAGCGCTAATTATTGCATTATACCAATGCCAACTACAGTGCATTAAAATTATCTTTTCTGGAATATACAAGAGCTGCTTTACACATGTACCAGTTTTCGTCAACCAAATGATTTTCAAAAATTTTCATACATTTATTTATGAATCGGGTTATCAGTAGCAGCAAAAGTGGCTTTTCCATAATCGCAAATTCTTTTTTGGTTTGTTGGAAGAATGATGAGACGGCACATTCAGTGGGACAAAGGCAATATAAACAATACAGAGATCGCTAATGTCAGGCATGTGGCTAATATTTGAAACAATGTCTGGGACACTTAGTATTAGGTCGAACATACAGATGAAGATGTCCTGTTTAGCTGGGTAGTCGCTTGTGTTAAGTAAAAGTAGGCGCATAATGGTCGGAAAGTAGAGGATTCCGATAGCGTAGTAACAGTCGTAAAGGATTTCCAGGTAATGTGGGGGAAATTAAAACTGGGAAAAACAAACATGGCACGATTAAAAAAAATTGTAATAAAATACATATAGTGCGTCGAGCAAGTCAATAGAAAAATAGTTCAAGAGAGTGAATTGCTGGGCTAGTTGGTTCATAATGTTCAGAAAAAGGGAAACCAGCGAGCAGAACGCAGGACAAGAGGAGGAGGCACACACACAACACCGCTGGACTAACAACTGGTTTATTCGGCAGAAACACATCACAGTTATACACCAAAACCTGCGCGCGCGCACACTTTTGAACAACGAGGAGAGCTGAACTAAGAAGATAAGAATTCAAATTCCTTTTCTGTGATAACAACCGAAGGAACACTAACGCAACTCTGTTTATTCTTTCTTATAAAATACGCTTCTAGCAGTTCGCGCTCACGTCTCGTTTTCCCACGACCGATAATGCTAGCGAGGTGCAACCGTGGGGCACAATCCTGGCAATCTTTCACATGCAAAGCTAGATTGCTTCCCGTGCCCGAGCCTAAGGTACCTCGGTGCTGCCTCAGGCGTTCATTTAGGCACCCGCCAGTCTGCCCAATGTATATTTTTCCACAGGACAATGGGATAGAATAAACCACCCCCACTGCGCACATGGTGAACCTCGTCTGGTGGTTAGTTTTGCAAGTGTCAGCTTCCCTCTTCCCACCCGAGATTTGGGGGCACAGACCAGAAAGTTTGCAGGGAGCCGAGAAAACCATGTTTACACCATATTTTTGAGCCACTTTTTTCAGCCCATGGGAAGTCTTGTGGAAGTAAGGGATGACTTCAAACTTATTTCTCCCTTCTTCCGCTGGGCAACCAGGCCTTGCAGTAAGTTTTTCCTTCATTTTCTTACCCAAGGATTCACCCACCGCCAGCAATACCTGAGAGGGAAACCCAGACGCCTTACACCGGTCAACCTGTTCTGCCAGACTTTGGTGCATCACATGCGGACAGCTTTTCTTCACAGCATTCATGAAACACAAATTTACTATGCTGCGCTTTACCAACTTCGAGTGCGCCGAATGATACGGCAAAAGCGCCTTTTTAGACCGAGGGGCATATTTCCAACACACGTGTCGGTCGGGTAAAAAAGATATTTCTAAATCTAAGAACCTAATGGTCTTGTCACAAGGCACCTCTTTTGTAAAATCCAGGTTCTTGGAACATGTACTAAAAACCGTTAAAATCTGGTCCGCCACAAGCGTGAGCTGGTCAGTTTTAGTTAAATTCAAAAGTACTAAAAAATCATCAACATACCTAAAAACCCTAACCACCCGTGTGTCTCGAAGTGCAACCTGTAGCGCCAAGTCCAACTTGGCTAAAAAAATGTTACAGAGAACAGGCGCGACACAAGAGCCAATACAAATCCCTCGGTTTTGCACAAAATACTTGTCGCCATGCTGTACAATCGTTGAAATCAAGTAAACTTTTAAAAGCTCTAGAAAAGAATCCAGAGTGATGCCGCACGCATTCTGGAATGAAACAATACCGGTTGCCTCAATTAGTTCGCGCACTGCCCTGAAAAGTTCGTCATGGGGAACCGAATAAAACAAGTCCACCACGTCCACGGAAAAGGCTGCATTGGCACCAGGAAAACCGCGTTGAAGGCACTCAACCAGACTCATTGAGTGCCTTCAACGCGGTTTTCCTGGTGCCAATGCAGCCTTTTCCGTGGACGTGGTGGACTTGTTTTATTCGGTTCCCCATGACGAACTTTTCAGGGCAGTGCGCGAACTAATTGAGGCAACCGGTATTGTTTCATTCCAGAATGCGTGCGGCATCACTCTGGATTCTTTTCTAGAGCTTTTAAAAGTTTACTTGATTTCAACGATTGTACAGCATGGCGACAAGTATTTTGTGCAAAACCGAGGGATTTGTATTGGCTCTTGTGTCGCGCCTGTTCTCTGTAACATTTTTTTAGCCAAGTTGGACTTGGCGCTACAGGTTGCACTTCGAGACACACGGGTGGTTAGGGTTTTTAGGTATGTTGATGATTTTTTAGTACTTTTGAATTTAACTAAAACTGACCAGCTCACGCTTGTGGCGGACCAGATTTTAACGGTTTTTAGTACATGTTCCAAGAACCTGGATTTTACAAAAGAGGTGCCTTGTGACAAGACCATTAGGTTCTTAGATTTAGAAATATCTTTTTTACCCGACCGACACGTGTGTTGGAAATATGCCCCTCGGTCTAAAAAGGCGCTTTTGCCGTATCATTCGGCGCACTCGAAGTTGGTAAAGCGCAGCATAGTAAATTTGTGTTTCATGAATGCTGTGAAGAAAAGCTGTCCGCATGTGATGCACCAAAGTCTGGCAGAACAGGTTGACCGGTGTAAGGCGTCTGGGTTTCCCTCTCAGGTATTGCTGGCGGTGGGTGAATCCTTGGGTAAGAAAATGAAGGAAAAACTTACTGCAAGGCCTGGTTGCCCAGCGGAAGAAGGGAGAAATAAGTTTGAAGTCATCCCTTACTTCCACAAGACTTCCCATGGGCTGAAAAAAGTGGCTCAAAAATATGGTGTAAACATGGTTTTCTCGGCTCCCTGCAAACTTTCTGGTCTGTGCCCCCAAATCTCGGGTGGGAAGAGGCAAGCTGACACTTGCAAAACTAACCACCAGACGAGGTTCACCATGTGCGCAGTGGGGGTGGTTTATTCTATCCCATTGTCCTGTGGAAAAATATACATTGGGCAGACTGGCGGGTGCCTAAAGGAACGCCTGAGGCAGCACCGAGGTACTTTAGGCTCGGGCACGGGAAGCAATCTAGCTTTGCATGTGAAAGATTGCCAGGATTGTGCCCCACGGTTGCACCTCGCTAGCATTATCGGTCGTGGGAAAACGAGACGTGAGCGCGAACTGCTAGAAGCGTATTTTATAAGAAAGAATAAACAGAGTTGCGTTAGTGTTCCTTCGGTTGTTATCACAGAAAAGGAATTTGAATTCTTATCTTCTTAGTTCAGCTCTCCTCGTTGTTCAAAAGTGTGCGCGCGCGCAGGTTTTGGTGTATAACTGTGATGTGTTTCTGCCGAATAAACCAGTTGTTAGTCCAGCGGTGTTGTGTGTGTGCCTCCTCCTCTTGTCCTGCGTTCTGCTCGCTGGTTTCCCCTTTTCTGAAGTCAATAGAAAACCTCGCGTTAGCGGATGGTGCAAAATAGCAGCAAAAAAATATTCTTCTGATAGCCTGCAGTTATGCGAAAGGAAACAACATCGAGCTTTATAAGATTCATTTAGAGACATTCAAAGATTTCGGGAACATCATTTAGAACGTCACCTGAATGTCTCTTCTTTGTTTTTAAGTTAGGGCAATGCGTAAAAATATTTTAACTCTTTTGACGTAATAAGACGTTCTTTGACATCGTGAAAACTGAAGCGTGGCTGTTTTGTTTTGCCTTCGCTTAAGTTATAAGCAAACAAAAATATTTGGTGGTGATGGTTGGTCTTCGTTGGAGTGGAAACTTGCGGAACACTAGTATAGCACTACTATTGCTTTTACGTTATAAAAACAGTTTCTTTTCACTGAATTGCAGTCGTATTGGGGGATATCAAGGCGAATATAAAAATTTTTGGGCGTTAGGGGTAATGGAACGTCAGGCCTTGTAGCCTAAATACATTCGGTGCAAATTTAAAATATTTCAGACGCCTGCTACAGCGCAAACAACGCTTTATCGGATTCAAAATTAAGGGTTCTTAAGCAGATGGCTCATTCAAGGGACCGCGTTGTCCTGCCGATATCTCACAGTGTTGAAATTCTTACGTGTGTGGAACTCGGGACGTATTTTTGTTGTTTTTGTGTTTCTGGTTCCAGATGCCAGACCTTTTTTCAGTAGCGATCTGCACATGCACGGGCCGCCGGTCCGCCATTCTTGGCAGTAGCCTTTGGCGAAACAAACAAAAGGGCGCGCCATCAGCTTGCTGCTTGGGGAGTGGCTATGCTTCCTAGGGGTGCACGTCTTTATTTCCTCTTTTCGGGCAGTTCGCAGAGTTCGTACGTGCACACAAAAAGGCTTTCAAAGGAAAGGGTCAAAAATATTTGAGGCTGACCACGCTGCGAGCACTTTGCTACCAGTGAGGGAGAAACGAAAATGAAGAAAAGTGAAGAAAAAGGGGTGCTTCGGTCACTGCAAATTAGTCACGCGGGCGTGCGCCTGTACTATGACATTCATGTGAAAGGTACGAAATCAACTATACTACCAAGCCCGTGCCGTTCATTGCCCAGGTGCTGCTGATCGGTGGCGTGTTGTCTGGCTTCGTTCGACAGCCCCCATCGCCTCCGTAACACGGCTCAGCATTCTTCTGGATACCCGCTTTGGTCATGCCTGGTTCATCCTCCCCCCCAATCGAAGCAACTTTTGATGAACTGGCCTATCAACCGTGCAAAAACTACGTGACGCGTCGGTCGACTACGTCACCAACGACAGCACCTTTAAAGCATTGTCTCCAACGCTTCTACTTAAGTGGGCACTGCGATGTGAAATCAGCTATGCTCGCCAAGTCCGTGCCGTTTATTGCCCAGGTGCTGCTGGGTGGTGGAGTGTTGTCTGGCTACGCTGGAAAGCCCCCATCGCCTCTGTACCACGGCTCAGCATTCTTCTGGCTACCCGCTTCGCGCATGCCTGGTTCACCCTCCCCCCAATCGAAGCAACTTTTGATGAACTGGCCTAGCAACGCTGCGAAAACTACGTGAGGCCTCGGTCGACTACGTCACCCATGACAGCACCTTTAAAGTATTGTCTCCAACGCTTCTACTTAAGTGGCCACGGCGATGTGAAATCAGCTATGCTCACCAAGTCCGTGCCGTTTATTGCCCAGGTGCTGCTGGGTGGTGGCGTGTTGTCTGGCTACGCTGGACAGCCCCCATCGCCTCTGTACCACGGCTCAGCATTCTTCTGGCTACCCGCTTCGCGCATGCCTGGTTCACCCTCCCCCCAATCGAAGCAACTTTTGATGAACTGGCCTAGCAACGCTGCGAAAACTACGTGAGGCCTCGGTCGACTACGTCACCAATGACAGCACCTTTAAAGTATTGTCTCCAACGCTTCTACTTAAGTGGCCACGGCGATGTGAAATCAGCTATGCTCACCAAGTCCGTGCCGTTTATTGCCCAGGTGCTGCTGGGTGGTGGCGTGTTGTCTGGCTACGCTGGACAGCCCCCATCGCCTGTGTACCACGGCTCAGCATTCTTCTGGCTACCCGCTTCGCGCATGCCTGGTTCACCCTCCCCCCAATCGAAGCAACTTTTGATGAACTGGCCTAGCAACGCTGCGAAAACTACGTGAGGCCTCGGTCGACTACGTCACCAATGACAGCACCTTTAAAGTATTGTCTCCAACGCTTCTACTTAAGTGGCCACGGCGATGTGAAATCAGCTATGCTCGCCAAGTCCGTGCCGTTTATTGCCCAGGTGCTGCTGGGTGGTGGCGTGTTGTCTGGCTACGCTGGACAGCCCCCATCGCCTCTGAACCACGTCTCAGCATTCTTCTGGCTACCCACTTCGCGCATGCCTGGTTCACCCTCCCCCCAATTGAAGCAACTTTTGATGAACTGGCCTAGCAACGCTGCGAAAACTACGTGAGGCCTCGGTCGACTACGTCACCAATGACAGCACCTTTAAAGTATTGTCTCCAACGCTTCTACTTAAGTGGCCACGACGATGTGAAATCAGCTATGCTCACCAAGTCCGTGCCGTTTATTGCCCAGGTGCTGCTGGGTGGTGGCGTGCTGTCTGGCTACGCTGGACAGCCCCCATCGCCTCCGTACCACGGCTCAGCATTCTTCTGGCTACTCGCTTCGCGCATGCCTGGTTCACCCTCCCCCCAATTGAAGCAACTTTTGATGAACTGGCCTAGCAACGCTGCGAAAACTACGTGAGGCCTCGGTCGACTACGTCACCAATGACAGCACCTTTAAAGTATTGTCTCCAACGCTTCTACTTAAGTGGCCACGACGATGTGAAATCAGCTATGCTCACCAAGTCCGTGCTGTTTATTGCCCAGGTGCTGCTGGGTGGTGGCGTGCTGTCTGGCTACGCTGGACAGCCCCCATCGCCTCCGTACCACGGCTCAGCATTCTTCTGGCTACTCGCTTCGCGCATGCCTGGTTCACCTTCCCCCCAATCGAAGCAACTTTGGATGAACTGGCCCAGCAACGCTGCGAAAACTACGTGAGGCCTCGGTCGACTACGTCACCAATGACAGCACCTTTAAAGTATTGTCTCCAACGCTTCTACTTAAGTGGCCACGACGATGTGAAATCAGCTATGCTCACCAAGTCCGTGCCGTTTATTGCCCAGGTGCTGCTGGGTGGTGGCGTGTTGTCTGGCTACGCTGGAAAGCCCCCATCGCCTCCGTACCACGGCTCAGCATTCTTCTGGCTACCCGCTTCGCGCATGCCTGGTTCACCCTCCCCCCAATTGAAGCAACTTTTGATGAACTGGCCTAGCAACGCTGCGAAAACTACGTGAGGCCTCGGTCGACTACGTCACCAATGACAGCACCTTTAAAGTATTGTCTCCAACGCTTCTACTTAAGTGGCCACGACGATGTGAAATCAGCTATGCTCACCAAGTCCGTGCCGTTTATTGCCCAGGTGCTGCTGGGTGGTGGCGTGCTGTCTGGCTACGCTGGACAGCCCCCATCGCCTCTGTACCACGGCTCAGCATTCTTCTGGCTACCCGCTTCGCGCATGCCTGGTTCACCCTCCCCCCAATTGAAGCAACTTTTGATGAACTGGCCTAGCAACGCTGCGAAAACTACGTGAGGCCTCGGTCGACTACGTCACCAATGACAGCACCTTTAAAGTATTGTCTCCAACGCTTCTACTTAAGTGGCCACGACGATGTGAAATCAGCTATGCTCACCAAGTCCGTGCCGTTTATTGCCCAGGTGCTGCTGGGTGGTGGCGTGTTGTCTGGCTACGCTGGAAAGCCCCCATCGCCTCCGTACCACGGCTCAGCATTCTTCTGGCTACCCGCTTCGCGCATGCCTGGTTCACCCTCCCCCCAATTGAAGCAACTTTTGATGAACTGGCCTAGCAACGCTGCGAAAACTACGTGAGGCCTCGGTCGACTACGTCACCAATGACAGCACCTTTAAAGTATTGTCTCCAACGCTTCTACTTAAGTGGCCACGACGATGTGAAATCAGCTATGCTCACCAAGTCCGTGCCGTTTATTGCCCAGGTGCTGCTGGGTGGTGGCGTGTTGTCTGGCTACGCTGGAAAGCCCCCATCGCCTCTGTACCACGGCTCAGCATTCTTCTGGCTACGCGCTTCGCGCATGCCTGGTTCACCCTCCCCCCAATTGAAGCAACTTTTGATGAACTGGCCTAGCAACGCTGCGAAAACTACGTGAGGCCTCGGTCGACTACGTCACCAATGACAGCACCTTTAAAGTATTGTCTCCAACGCTTCTACTTAAGTGGCCACGACGATGTGAAATCAGCTATGCTCACCAAGTCCGTGCCGTTTATTGCCCAGGTGCTGCTGGGTGGTGGCGTGTTGTCTGGCTACGCTGGACAGCCCCCATCGCCTCTGTACCACGGCTCAGCATTCTTCTGGCTACCCGCTTCGCGCATGCCTGGTTCACCCTCCCCCCAATCGAAGCAACTTTTGATGAACTGGCCTAGCAACGCTGCGAAAACTACGTGAGGCCTCGGTCGACTACGTCACCAATGACAGCACCTTTAAAGTATTGTCTCCAACGCTTCTACTTAAGTGGCCACGGCGATGTGAAATCAGCTATGCTCACCAAGTCCGTGCCGTTTATTGCCCAGGTGCTGCTGGGTGGTGGCGTGTTGTCTGGCTACGCTGGACAGCCCCCATCGCCTCTGTACCACGGCTCAGCATTCTTCTGGCTACCCGCTTCGCGCATGCCTGGTTCACCCTCCCCCCAATCGAAGCAACTTTTGATGAACTGGCCTAGCAACGCTGCGAAAACTACGTGAGGCCTCGGTCGACTACGTCACCAATGACAGCACCTTTAAAGTATTGTCTCCAACGCTTCTACTTAAGTGGCCACGGCGATGTGAAATCAGCTATGCTCGCCAAGTCCGTGCCGTTTATTGCCCAGGTGCTGCTGGGTGGTGGCGTGTTGTCTGGCTACGCTGGACAGCCCCCATCGCCTCTGAACCACGTCTCAGCATTCTTCTGGCTACCCACTTCGCGCATGCCTGGTTCACCCTCCCCCCAATTGAAGCAACTTTTGATGAACTGGCCTAGCAACGCTGCGAAAACTACGTGAGGCCTCGGTCGACTACGTCACCAATGACAGCACCTTTAAAGTATTGTCTCCAACGCTTCTACTTAAGTGGCCACGACGATGTGAAATCAGCTATGCTCACCAAGTCCGTGCCGTTTATTGCCCAGGTGCTGCTGGGTGGTGGCGTGCTGTCTGGCTACGCTGGACAGCCCCCATCGCCTCCGTACCACGGCTCAGCATTCTTCTGGCTACTCGCTTCGCGCATGCCTGGTTCACCCTCCCCCCAATTGAAGCAACTTTTGATGAACTGGCCTAGCAACGCTGCGAAAACTACGTGAGGCCTCGGTCGACTACGTCACCAATGACAGCACCTTTAAAGTATTGTCTCCAACGCTTCTACTTAAGTGGCCACGACGATGTGAAATCAGCTATGCTCACCAAGTCCGTGCTGTTTATTGCCCAGGTGCTGCTGGGTGGTGGCGTGCTGTCTGGCTACGCTGGACAGCCCCCATCGCCTCCGTACCACGGCTCAGCATTCTTCTGGCTACTCGCTTCGCGCATGCCTGGTTCACCTTCCCCCCAATCGAAGCAACTTTGGATGAACTGGCCCAGCAACGCTGCGAAAACTACGTGAGGCCTCGGTCGACTACGTCACCAATGACAGCACCTTTAAAGTATTGTCTCCAACGCTTCTACTTAAGTGGCCACGACGATGTGAAATCAGCTATGCTCACCAAGTCCGTGCCGTTTATTGCCCAGGTGCTGCTGGGTGGTGGCGTGTTGTCTGGCTACGCTGGAAAGCCCCCATCGCCTCCGTACCACGGCTCAGCATTCTTCTGGCTACCCGCTTCGCGCATGCCTGGTTCACCCTCCCCCCAATTGAAGCAACTTTTGATGAACTGGCCTAGCAACGCTGCGAAAACTACGTGAGGCCTCGGTCGACTACGTCACCAATGACAGCACCTTTAAAGTATTGTCTCCAACGCTTCTACTTAAGTGGCCACGACGATGTGAAATCAGCTATGCTCACCAAGTCCGTGCCGTTTATTGCCCAGGTGCTGCTGGGTGGTGGCGTGCTGTCTGGCTACGCTGGACAGCCCCCATCGCCTCTGTACCACGGCTCAGCATTCTTCTGGCTACCCGCTTCGCGCATGCCTGGTTCACCCTCCCCCCAATTGAAGCAACTTTTGATGAACTGGCCTAGCAACGCTGCGAAAACTACGTGAGGCCTCGGTCGACTACGTCACCAATGACAGCACCTTTAAAGTATTGTCTCCAACGCTTCTACTTAAGTGGCCACGACGATGTGAAATCAGCTATGCTCACCAAGTCCGTGCCGTTTATTGCCCAGGTGCTGCTGGGTGGTGGCGTGTTGTCTGGCTACGCTGGAAAGCCCCCATCGCCTCCGTACCACGGCTCAGCATTCTTCTGGCTACCCGCTTCGCGCATGCCTGGTTCACCCTCCCCCCAATTGAAGCAACTTTTGATGAACTGGCCTAGCAACGCTGCGAAAACTACGTGAGGCCTCGGTCGACTACGTCACCAATGACAGCACCTTTAAAGTATTGTCTCCAACGCTTCTACTTAAGTGGCCACGACGATGTGAAATCAGCTATGCTCACCAAGTCCGTGCCGTTTATTGCCCAGGTGCTGCTGGGTGGTGGCGTGTTGTCTGGCTACGCTGGAAAGCCCCCATCGCCTCTGTACCACGGCTCAGCATTCTTCTGGCTACCCGCTTCGCGCATGCCTGGTTCACCCTCCCCCCAATTGAAGCAACTTTTGATGAACTGGCCTAGCAACGCTGCGAAAACTACGTGAGGCCTCGGTCGACTACGTCACCAATGACAGCACCTTTAAAGTATTGTCTCCAACGCTTCTACTTAAGTGGCCACGACGATGTGAAATCAGCTATGCTCACCAAGTCCGTGCCGTTTATTGCCCAGGTGCTGCTGGGTGGTGGCGTGTTGTCTGGCTACGCTGGAAAGCCCCCATCGCCTCCGTACCACGGCTCAGCATTCTTCTGGCTACCCGCTTCGCGCATGCCTGGTTCACCCTCCCCCCAATTGAAGCAACTTTTGATGAACTGGCCTAGCAACGCTGCGAAAACTACGTGAGGCCTCGGTCGACTACGTCACCAATGACAGCACCTTTAAAGTATTGTCTCCAACGCTTCTACTTAAGTGGCCACGACGATGTGAAATCAGCTATGCTCACCAAGTCCGTGCCGTTTATTGCCCAGGTGCTGCTGGGTGGTGGCGTGCTGTCTGGCTACGCTGGACAGCCCCCATCGCCTCCGTACCACGGCTCAGCATTCTTCTGGCTACTCGCTTCGCGCATGCCTGGTTCACCCTCCCCCCAATTGAAGCAACTTTTGATGAACTGGCCTAGCAACGCTGCGAAAACTACGTGAGGCCTCGGTCGACTACGTCACCAATGACAGCACCTTTAAAGTATTGTCTCCAACGCTTCTACTTAAGTGGCCACGGCGATGTGAAATCAGCTATGCTCACCAAGTCCGTGCCGTTTATTGCCCAGGTGCTGCTGGATGGTGGCGTGTTGTCTGGCTACGCTGAAAGCCCCCATCGCCTCCGTACCACGGCTCAGCATTCTTCTGGCTACTCGCTTCGCGCATGCCTGGTTCACCCTCCCCCCAATTGAAGCAACTTTTGATGAACTGGCCTAGCAACGCTGCGAAAACTACGTGAGGCCTCGGTCGACTACGTCACCAATGACAGCACCTTTAAAGTATTGTCTCCAACGCTTCTACTTAAGTGGCCACGACGATGTGAAATCAGCTATGCTCACCAAGTCCGTGCCGTTTATTGCCCAGGTGCTGCTGGGTGGTGGCGTGTTGTCTGGCTACGCTGGACAGCCCCCATCGCCTCTGTACCACGGCTCAGCATTCTTCTGGCTACCCGCTTCGCGCATGCCTGGTTCACCCTCCCCCCAATCGAAGCAACTTTTGATGAACTGGCCTAGCAACGCTGCGAAAACTACGTGAGGCCTCGGTCGACTACGTCACCAATGACAGCACCTTTAAAGTATTGTCTCCAACGCTTCTACTTAAGTGGCCACGACGATGTGAAATCAGCTATGCTCACCAAGTCCGTGCCGTTTATTGCCCAGGTGCTGCTGGATGGTGGCGTGTTGTCTGGCTACGCTGGAAAGCCCCCATCGCCTCTGTACCACGGCTCAGCATTCTTCTGGCTACCCGCTTCGCGCATGCCTGGTTCACCCTCCCCCCAATCGAAGCAACTTTTGATGAACTGGCCTAGCAACGCTGCGAAAACTACGTGAGGCCTCGGTCGACTACGTCACCAATGACAGCACCTTTAAAGTATTGTCTCCAACGCTTCTACTTAAGTGGCCACGACGATGTGAAATCAGCTATGCTCACCAAGTCCGTGCCGTTTATTGCCCAGGTGCTGCTGGATGGTGGCGTGTTGTCTGGCTACGCTGGAAAGCCCCCATCGCCTCTGTACCACGGCTCAGCATTCTTCTGGCTACCCGCTTCGCGCATGCCTGGTTCACCCTCCCCCCAATCGAAGCAACTTTTGATGAACTGGCCTAGCAACGCTGCGAAAACTACGTGAGGCCTCGGTCGACTACGTCACCAATGACAGCACCTTTAAAGTATTGTCTCCAACGCTTCTACTTAAGTGGCCACGACGATGTGAAATCAGCTATGCTCACCAAGTCCGTGCCGTTTATTGCCCAGGTGCTGCTGGATGGTGGCGTGCTGTCTGGCTACGCTGGAAAGCCCCCATCGCCTCTGTACCACGGCTCAGCATTCTTCTGGCTACCCGCTTCGCGCATGCCTGGTTCACCCTCCCCCCAATCGAAGCAACTTTTGATGAACTGGCCTAGCAACGCTGCGAAAACTACGTGAGGCCTCGGTCGACTACGTCACCAATGACAGCACCTTTAAAGTATTGTCTCCAACGCTTCTACTTAAGTGGCCACGACGATGTGAAATCAGCTATGCTCACCAAGTCCGTGCCGTTTATTGCCCAGGTGCTGCTGGGTGGTGGCGTGCTGTCTGGCTACGCTGGACAGCCCCCATCGCCTCTGAACCACGTCTCAGCATTCTTCTGGCTACCCACTTCGCGCATGCCTGGTTCACCCTCCCCCCAATTGAAGCAACTTTTGATGAACTGGCCTAGCAACGCTGCGAAAACTACGTGAGGCCGCGGTCGACTACGTCACCAATGACAGCACCTTTAAAGTATTGTCTCCAACGCTTCTACTTAAGTGGCCACGACGATGTGAAATCAGCTATGCTCACCAAGTCCGTGCCGTTTATTGCCCAGGTGCTGCTGGGTGGTGGCGTGCTATCTGGCTACGCTGGACAGCCCCCATCGCCTCTGAACCACGTCTCAGCATTCTTCTGGCTACCCACTTCGCGCATGCCTGGTTCACCCTCCCCCCAATCGAAGCAACTTTTGATGAACTGGCCTAGCAACGCTGCGAAAACTACGTGAGGCCTCGGTCGACTACGTCACCAATGACAGCACCTTTAAAGTATTGTCTCCAACGCTTCTACTTAAGTGGCCACGACAATGTGAAATCAGCTATGCTCACCAAGTCCGTGCCGTTTATTGCCCAGGTGCTGCTGGATGGTGGCGTGTTGTCTGGCTACGCTGGAAAGCCCCCATCGCCTCTGTACCACGGCTCAGCATTCTTCTGGCTACCCGCTTCGCGCATGCCTGGTTCACCTTCCCCCCAATCGAAGCAACTTTTGATGAACTGGCCTAGCAACGCTGCGAAAACTACGTGAGGCCTCGGTCGACTACGTCACCAATGACAGCACCTTTAAAGTATTGTCTCCAACGCTTCTACTTAAGTGGCCACGACGATGTGAAATCAGCTATGCTCACCAAGTCCGTGCCGTTTATTGCCCAGGTGCTGCTGGATGGTGGCGTGCTGTCTGGCTACGCTGGAAAGCCCCCATCGCCTCTGTACCACGGCTCAGCATTCTTCTGGCTACCCGCTTCGCGCATGCCTGGTTCACCCTCCCCCCAATCGAAGCAACTTTTGATGAACTGGCCTAGCAACGCTGCGAAAACTACGTGAGGCCTCGGTCGACTACGTCACCAATGACAGCACCTTTAAAGTATTGTCTCCAACGCTTCTACTTAAGTGGCCACGACGATGTGAAATCAGCTATGCTCACCAAGTCCGTGCCGTTTATTGCCCAGGTGCTGCTGGGTGGTGGCGTGCTGTCTGGCTACGCTGGACAGCCCCCATCGCCTCTGAACCACGTCTCAGCATTCTTCTGGCTACCCACTTCGCGCATGCCTGGTTCACCCTCCCCCCAATTGAAGCAACTTTTGATGAACTGGCCTAGCAACGCTGCGAAAACTACGTGAGGCCTCGGTCGACTACGTCACCAATGACAGCACCTTTAAAGTATTGTCTCCAACGCTTCTACTTAAGTGGCCACGACGATGTGAAATCAGCTATGCTCACCAAGTCCGTGCCGTTTATTGCCCAGGTGCTGCTGGATGGTGGCGTGCTGTCTGGCTACGCTGGACAGCCCCCATCGCCTCTGAACCACGTCTCAGCATTCTTCTGGCTACCCACTTCGCGCATGCCTGGTTCACCCTCCCCCCAATTGAAGCAACTTTTGATGAACTGGCCTAGCAACGATGCGAAAACTACGTGAGGCCTCGGTCGACTACGTCACCAATGACAGCACCTTTAAAGTATTGTCTCCAACGCTTCTACTTAAGTGGCCACGACGATGTGAAATCAGCTATGCTCACCAAGTCCGTGCCGTTTATTGCCCAGGTGCTGCTGGGTGGTGGCGTGCTGTCTGGCTACGCTGGACAGCCCCCATCGCCTCTGAACCACGTCTCAGCATTCTTCTGGCTACCCACTTCGCGCATGCCTGGTTCACCCTCCCCCCAATTGAAGCAACTTTTGATGAACTGGCCTAGCAACGCTGCGAAAACTACGTGAGGCCTCGGTCGACTACGTCACCAATGACAGCACCTTTAAAGTATTGTCTCCAACGCTTCTACTTAAGTGGCCACGACGATGTGAAATCAGCTATGCTCACCAAGTCCGTGCCGTTTATTGCCCAGGTGCTGCTGGGTGGTGGCGTGTTGTCTGGCTACGCTGGACAGCCCCCATCGCCTCCGTACCACGGCTCAGCATTCTTCTGGCTACTCGCTTCGCGCATGCCTGGTTCACCCTCCCCCCAATTGAAGCAACTTTTGATGAACTGGCCTAGCAACGCTGCGAAAACTACGTGAGGCCTCGGTCGACTACGTCACCAATGACAGCACCTTTAAAGTATTGTCTCCAACGCTTCTACTTAAGTGGCCACGGCGATGTGAAATCAGCTATGCTCACCAAGTCCGTGCCGTTTATTGCCCAGGTGCTGCTGGATGGTGGCGTGTTGTCTGGCTACGCTGAAAGCCCCCATCGCCTCCGTACCACGGCTCAGCATTCTTCTGGCTACTCGCTTCGCGCATGCCTGGTTCACCCTCCCCCCAATTGAAGCAACTTTTGATGAACTGGCCTAGCAACGCTGCGAAAACTACGTGAGGCCTCGGTCGACTACGTCACCAATGACAGCACCTTTAAAGTATTGTCTCCAACGCTTCTACTTAAGTGGCCACGACGATGTGAAATCAGCTATGCTCACCAAGTCCGTGCCGTTTATTGCCCAGGTGCTGCTGGGTGGTGGCGTGTTGTCTGGCTACGCTGGACAGCCCCCATCGCCTCTGTACCACGGCTCAGCATTCTTCTGGCTACCCGCTTCGCGCATGCCTGGTTCACCCTCCCCCCAATCGAAGCAACTTTTGATGAACTGGCCTAGCAACGCTGCGAAAACTACGTGAGGCCTCGGTCGACTACGTCACCAATGACAGCACCTTTAAAGTATTGTCTCCAACGCTTCTACTTAAGTGGCCACGACGATGTGAAATCAGCTATGCTCACCAAGTCCGTGCCGTTTATTGCCCAGGTGCTGCTGGATGGTGGCGTGTTGTCTGGCTACGCTGGAAAGCCCCCATCGCCTCTGTACCACGGCTCAGCATTCTTCTGGCTACCCGCTTCGCGCATGCCTGGTTCACCCTCCCCCCAATCGAAGCAACTTTTGATGAACTGGCCTAGCAACGCTGCGAAAACTACGTGAGGCCTCGGTCGACTACGTCACCAATGACAGCACCTTTAAAGTATTGTCTCCAACGCTTCTACTTAAGTGGCCACGACGATGTGAAATCAGCTATGCTCACCAAGTCCGTGCCGTTTATTGCCCAGGTGCTGCTGGATGGTGGCGTGTTGTCTGGCTACGCTGGAAAGCCCCCATCGCCTCTGTACCACGGCTCAGCATTCTTCTGGCTACCCGCTTCGCGCATGCCTGGTTCACCCTCCCCCCAATCGAAGCAACTTTTGATGAACTGGCCTAGCAACGCTGCGAAAACTACGTGAGGCCTCGGTCGACTACGTCACCAATGACAGCACCTTTAAAGTATTGTCTCCAACGCTTCTACTTAAGTGGCCACGACGATGTGAAATCAGCTATGCTCACCAAGTCCGTGCCGTTTATTGCCCAGGTGCTGCTGGATGGTGGCGTGCTGTCTGGCTACGCTGGAAAGCCCCCATCGCCTCTGTACCACGGCTCAGCATTCTTCTGGCTACCCGCTTCGCGCATGCCTGGTTCACCCTCCCCCCAATCGAAGCAACTTTTGATGAACTGGCCTAGCAACGCTGCGAAAACTACGTGAGGCCTCGGTCGACTACGTCACCAATGACAGCACCTTTAAAGTATTGTCTCCAACGCTTCTACTTAAGTGGCCACGACGATGTGAAATCAGCTATGCTCACCAAGTCCGTGCCGTTTATTGCCCAGGTGCTGCTGGGTGGTGGCGTGCTGTCTGGCTACGCTGGACAGCCCCCATCGCCTCTGAACCACGTCTCAGCATTCTTCTGGCTACCCACTTCGCGCATGCCTGGTTCACCCTCCCCCCAATTGAAGCAACTTTTGATGAACTGGCCTAGCAACGCTGCGAAAACTACGTGAGGCCGCGGTCGACTACGTCACCAATGACAGCACCTTTAAAGTATTGTCTCCAACGCTTCTACTTAAGTGGCCACGACGATGTGAAATCAGCTATGCTCACCAAGTCCGTGCCGTTTATTGCCCAGGTGCTGCTGGGTGGTGGCGTGCTATCTGGCTACGCTGGACAGCCCCCATCGCCTCTGAACCACGTCTCAGCATTCTTCTGGCTACCCACTTCGCGCATGCCTGGTTCACCCTCCCCCCAATCGAAGCAACTTTTGATGAACTGGCCTAGCAACGCTGCGAAAACTACGTGAGGCCTCGGTCGACTACGTCACCAATGACAGCACCTTTAAAGTATTGTCTCCAACGCTTCTACTTAAGTGGCCACGACAATGTGAAATCAGCTATGCTCACCAAGTCCGTGCCGTTTATTGCCCAGGTGCTGCTGGATGGTGGCGTGTTGTCTGGCTACGCTGGAAAGCCCCCATCGCCTCTGTACCACGGCTCAGCATTCTTCTGGCTACCCGCTTCGCGCATGCCTGGTTCACCTTCCCCCCAATCGAAGCAACTTTTGATGAACTGGCCTAGCAACGCTGCGAAAACTACGTGAGGCCTCGGTCGACTACGTCACCAATGACAGCACCTTTAAAGTATTGTCTCCAACGCTTCTACTTAAGTGGCCACGACGATGTGAAATCAGCTATGCTCACCAAGTCCGTGCCGTTTATTGCCCAGGTGCTGCTGGATGGTGGCGTGCTGTCTGGCTACGCTGGAAAGCCCCCATCGCCTCTGTACCACGGCTCAGCATTCTTCTGGCTACCCGCTTCGCGCATGCCTGGTTCACCCTCCCCCCAATCGAAGCAACTTTTGATGAACTGGCCTAGCAACGCTGCGAAAACTACGTGAGGCCTCGGTCGACTACGTCACCAATGACAGCACCTTTAAAGTATTGTCTCCAACGCTTCTACTTAAGTGGCCACGACGATGTGAAATCAGCTATGCTCACCAAGTCCGTGCCGTTTATTGCCCAGGTGCTGCTGGGTGGTGGCGTGCTGTCTGGCTACGCTGGACAGCCCCCATCGCCTCTGAACCACGTCTCAGCATTCTTCTGGCTACCCACTTCGCGCATGCCTGGTTCACCCTCCCCCCAATTGAAGCAACTTTTGATGAACTGGCCTAGCAACGCTGCGAAAACTACGTGAGGCCTCGGTCGACTACGTCACCAATGACAGCACCTTTAAAGTATTGTCTCCAACGCTTCTACTTAAGTGGCCACGACGATGTGAAATCAGCTATGCTCACCAAGTCCGTGCCGTTTATTGCCCAGGTGCTGCTGGATGGTGGCGTGCTGTCTGGCTACGCTGGACAGCCCCCATCGCCTCTGAACCACGTCTCAGCATTCTTCTGGCTACCCACTTCGCGCATGCCTGGTTCACCCTCCCCCCAATTGAAGCAACTTTTGATGAACTGGCCTAGCAACGATGCGAAAACTACGTGAGGCCTCGGTCGACTACGTCACCAATGACAGCACCTTTAAAGTATTGTCTCCAACGCTTCTACTTAAGTGGCCACGACGATGTGAAATCAGCTATGCTCACCAAGTCCGTGCCGTTTATTGCCCAGGTGCTGCTGGGTGGTGGCGTGCTGTCTGGCTACGCTGGACAGCCCCCATCGCCTCTGAACCACGTCTCAGCATTCTTCTGGCTACCCACTTCGCGCATGCCTGGTTCACCCTCCCCCCAATTGAAGCAACTTTTGATGAACTGGCCTAGCAACGCTGCGAAAACTACGTGAGGCCTCGGTCGACTACGTCACCAATGACAGCACCTTTAAAGTATTGTCTCCAACGCTTCTACTTAAGTGGCCACGACGATGTGAAATCAGCTATGCTCACCAAGTCCGTGCCGTTTATTGCCCAGGTGCTGCTGGGTGGTGGCGTGTTGTCTGGCTACGCTGGACAGCCCCCATCGCCTCCGTACCACGGCTCAGCATTCTTCTGGCTACTCGCTTCGCGCATGCCTGGTTCACCCTCCCCCCAATTGAAGCAACTTTTGATGAACTGGCCTAGCAACGCTGCGAAAACTACGTGAGGCCTCGGTCGACTACGTCACCAATGACAGCACCTTTAAAGTATTGTCTCCAACGCTTCTACTTAAGTGGCCACGGCGATGTGAAATCAGCTATGCTCACCAAGTCCGTGCCGTTTATTGCCCAGGTGCTGCTGGGTGGTGGCGTGTTGTCTGGCTACGCTGGACAGCCCCCATCGCCTCCGTACCACGGCTCAGCATTCTTCTGGCTACTCGCTTCGCGCATGCCTGGTTCACCCTCCCCCCAATTGAAGCAACTTTTGATGAACTGGCCTAGCAACGCTGCGAAAACTACGTGAGGCCTCGGTCGACTACGTCACCAATGACAGCACCTTTAAAGTATTGTCTCCAACGCTTCTACTTAAGTGGCCACGACGATGTGAAATCAGCTATGCTCACCAAGTCCGTGCCGTTTATTGCCCAGGTGCTGCTGGGTGGTGGCGTGCTGTCTGGCTACGCTGGACAGCCCCCATCGCCTCCGTACCACGGCTCAGCATTCTTCTGGCTACCCGCTTCGCGCATGCCTGGTTCACCCTCCCCCCAATTGAAGCAACTTTTGATGAACTGGCCTAGCAACGCTGCGAAAACTACGTGAGGCCTCGGTCGACTACGTCACCAATGACAGCACCTTTAAAGTATTGTCTCCAACGCTTCTACTTAAGTGGCCACGACGATGTGAAATCAGCTATGCTCACCAAGTCCGTGCCGTTTATTGCCCAGGTGCTGCTGGGTGGTGGCGTGTTGTCTGGCTACGCTGGACAGCCCCCATCGCCTCCGTACCACGGCTCAGCATTCTTCTGGCTACCCGCTTCGCGCATGCCTGGTTCACCCTCCCCCCAATTGAAGCAACTTTTGATGAACTGGCCTAGCAACGCTGCGAAAACTACGTGAGGCCTCGGTCGACTACGTCACCAATGACAGCACCTTTAAAGTATTGTCTCCAACGCTTCTACTTAAGTGGCCACGACGATGTGAAATCAGCTATGCTCACCAAGTCCGTGCCGTTTATTGCCCAGGTGCTGCTGGGTGGTGGCGTGCTGTCTGGCTACGCTGGACAGCCCCCATCGCCTCCGTACCACGGCTCAGCATTCTTCTGGCTACCCGCTTCGCGCATGCCTGGTTCACCCTCCCCCCAATTGAAGCAACTTTTGATGAACTGGCCTAGCAACGCTGCGAAAACTACGTGAGGCCTCGGTCGACTACGTCACCAATGACAGCACCTTTAAAGTATTGTCTCCAACGCTTCTACTTAAGTGGCCACGACGATGTGAAATCAGCTATGCTCACCAAGTCCGTGCCGTTTATTGCCCAGGTGCTGCTGGGTGGTGGCGTGTTGTCTGGCTACGCTGGACAGCCCCCATCGCCTCCGTACCACGGCTCAGCATTCTTCTGGCTACCCGCTTCGCGCATGCCTGGTTCACCCTCCCCCCAATTGAAGCAACTTTTGATGAACTGGCCTAGCAACGCTGCGAAAACTACGTGAGGCCTCGGTCGACTACGTCACCAATGACAGCACCTTTAAAGTATTGTCTCCAACGCTTCTACTTAAGTGGCCACGGCGATGTGAAATCAGCCATGCTCACCAAGTCCGTGCCGTTTATTGCCCAGGTGCTGCTGGGTGGTGGCGTGTTGTCTGGCTACGCTGGACAGCCCCCATCGCCTCCGTACCACGGCTCAGCATTCTTCTGGCTACTCGCTTCGCGCATGCCTGGTTCACCCTCCCCCCAATTGAAGCAACTTTTGATGAACTGGCCTAGCAACGCTGCGAAAACTACGTGAGGCCTCGGTCGACTACGTCACCAATGACAGCACCTTTAAAGTATTGTCTCCAACGCTTCTACTTAAGTGGCCACGACGATGTGAAATCAGCTATGCTCACCAAGTCCGTGCCGTTTATTGCTCAGGTGCTGCTGGGTGGTGGCGTGCTGTCTGGCTACGCTGGACAGCCCCCATCGCCTCCGTACCACGGCTCAGCATTCTTCTGGCTACTCGCTTCGCGCATGCCTGGTTCACCCTCCCCCCAATCGAAGCAACTTTTGATGAACTGGCCTAGCAACGCTGCGAAAACTACGTGAGGCCTCGGTCGACTACGTCACCAATGACAGCACCTTTAAAGTATTGTCTCCAACGCTTCTACTTAAGTGGCCACGACGATGTGAAATCAGCTATGCTCACCAAGTCCGTGCCGTTTATTGCCCAGGTGCTGCTGGGTGGTGGCGTGTTGTCTGGCTACGCTGGACAGCCCCCATCGCCTCCGTACCACGGCTCAGCATTCTTCTGGCTACTCGCTTCGCGCATGCCTGGTTCACCCTCCCCCCAATTGAAGCAACTTTTGATGAACTGGCCTAGCAACGCTGCGAAAACTACGTGAGGCCTCGGTCGACTACGTCACCAATGACAGCACCTTTAAAGTATTGTCTCCAACGCTTCTACTTAAGTGGCCACGACGATGTGAAATCAGCTATGCTCACCAAGTCCGTGCCGTTTATTGCCCAGGTGCTGCTGGGTGGTGGCGTGTTGTTTGGCTACGCTGGACAGCCCCCATCGCCTCCGTACCACGGCTCAGCATTCTTCTGGCTACTCGCTTCGCGCAAGCCTGGTTCACCCTCCCCCCAATTGAAGCAACTTTTGATGAACTGGCCTAGCAACGCTGGGAAAACTACGTGAGGCCTCGGTCGACTACGTCACCAATGACAGCACCTTTAAAGTATTGTCTCCAACGCTTCTACTTAAGTGGCCACGACGATGTGAAATCAGCTATGCTCACCAAGTCCGTGCCGTTTATTGCCCAGGTGCTGCTGGGTGGTGGCGTGTTGTCTGGCTACGCTGGACAGCCCCCATCGCCTCCGTACCACGGCTCAGCATTCTTCTGGCTACTCGCTTCGCGCATGCCTGGTTCACCCTCCCCCCAATTGAAGCAACTTTTGATGAACTGGCCTAGCAACGCTGCGAAAACTACGTGAGGCCTCGGTCGACTACGTCACCAATGACAGCACCTTTAAAGTATTGTCTCCAACGCTTCTACTTAAGTGGCCACGACGATGTGAAATCAGCTATGCTCACCAAGTCCGTGCCGTTTATTGCCCAGGTGCTGCTGGGTGGTGGCGTGCTGTCTGGCTACGCTGGACAGCCCCCATCGCCTCCGTACCACGGCTCAGCATTCTTCTGGCTACTCGCTTCGCGCATGCCTGGTTCACCCTCCCCCCAATTGAAGCAACTTTTGATGAACTGGCCTAGCAACGCTGCGAAAACTACGTGAGGCCTCGGTCGACTACGTCACCAATGACAGCACCTTTAAAGTATTGTCTCCAACGCTTCTACTTAAGTGGCCACGACGATGTGAAATCAGCTATGCTCACCAAGTCCGTGCCGTTTATTGCCCAGGTGCTGCTGGGTGGTGGCGTGCTGTCTGGCTACGCTGGACAGCCCCCATCGCCTCCGTACCACGGCTCAGCATTCTTCTGGCTACCCGCTTCGCGCATGCCTGGTTCACCCTCCCCCCAATTGAAGCAACTTTTGATGAACTGGCCTAGCAACGCTGCGAAAACTACGTGAGGCCTCGGTCGACTACGTCACCAATGACAGCACCTTTAAAGTATTGTCTCCAACGCTTCTCCTTAAGTGGCCACGACGATGTGAAATCAGCTATGCTCACCAAGTCCGTGCCGATTATTGCCCAGGTGCTGCTGGGTGGTGGCGTGTTGTCTGGCTACGCTGGACAGCCCCCATCGCCTCCGTACCACGGCTCAGCATTCTTCTGGCTACCCGTTTCGCGCATGCCTGGTTCACCCTCCCCCCAATTGAAGCAACTTTTGATGAACTGGCCTAGCAACGCTGCGAAAACTACGTGAGGCCTCGGTCGACTACGTCACCAATGACAGCACCTTTAAAGTATTGTCTCCAACGCTTCTACTTAAGTGGCCACGACGATGTGAAATCAGCTATGCTCACCAAGTCCGTGCCGTTTATTGCCCAGGTGCTGCTGGGTGGTGGCGTGCTGTCTGGCTACGCTGGACAGCCCCCATCGCCTCCGTACCACGGCTCAGCATTCTTCTGGCTACTCGCTTCGCGCATGCCTGGTTCACCCTCCCCCCAATTGAAGCAACTTTTGATGAACTGGCCTAGCAACGCTGCGAAAACTACGTGAGGCCTCGGTCGACTACGTCACCAATGACAGCACCTTTAAAGTATTGTCTCCAACGCTTCTACTTAAGTGGCCACGACGATGTGAAATCAGCTATGCTCACCAAGTCCGTGCCGTTTATTGCCCAGGTGCTGCTGGGTGGTGGCGTGCTGTCTGGCTACGCTGGACAGCCCCCATCGCCTCCGTACCACGGCTCAGCATTCTTCTGGCTACCCGCTTCGCGCATGCCTGGTTCACCCTCCCCCCAATTGAAGCAACTTTTGATGAACTGGCCTAGCAACGCTGCGAAAACTACGTGAGGCCTCGGTCGACTACGTCACCAATGACAGCACCTTTAAAGTATTGTCTCCAACGCTTCTACTTAAGTGGCCACGACGATGTGAAATCAGCTATGCTCACCAAGTCCGTGCCGTTTATTGCCCAGGTGCTGCTGGGTGGTGGCGTGCTGTCTGGCTACGCTGGACAGCCCCCATCGCCTCCGTACCACGGCTCAGCATTCTTCTGGCTACCCGCTTCGCGCATGCCTGGTTCACCCTCCCCCCAATTGAAGCAACTTTTGATGAACTGGCCTAGCAACGCTGCGAAAACTACGTGAGGCCTCGGTCGACTACGTCACCAATGACAGCACCTTTAAAGTATTGTCTCCAACGCTTCTCCTTAAGTGGCCACGACGATGTGAAATCAGCTATGCTCACCAAGTCCGTGCCGATTATTGCCCAGGTGCTGCTGGGTGGTGGCGTGCTGTCTGGCTACGCTGGACAGCCCCCATCGCCTCCGTACCACGGCTCAGCATTCTTCTGGCTACCCGTTTCGCGCATGCCTGGTTCACCCTCCCCCCAATTGAAGCAACTTTTGATGAACTGGCCTAGCAACGCTGCGAAAACTACGTGAGGCCTCGGTCGACTACGTCACCAATGACAGCACCTTTAAAGTATTGTCTCCAACGCTTCTACTTAAGTGGCCACGACGATGTGAAATCAGCTATGCTCACCAAGTCCGTGCCGTTTATTGCCCAGGTGCTGCTGGGTGGTGGCGTGCTGTCTGGCTACGCTGGACAGCCCCCATCGCCTCCGTACCACGGCTCAGCATTCTTCTGGCTACTCGCTTCGCGCATGCCTGGTTCACCCTCCCCCCAATTGAAGCAACTTTTGATGAACTGGCCTAGCAACGCTGCGAAAACTACGTGAGGCCTCGGTCGACTACGTCACCAATGACAGCACCTTTAAAGTATTGTCTCCAACGCTTCTACTTAAGTGGCCACGACGATGTGAAATCAGCTATGCTCACCAAGTCCGTGCCGTTTATTGCCCAGGTGCTGCTGGGTGGTGGCGTGCTGTCTGGCTACGCTGGACAGCCCCCATCGCCTCCGTACCACGGCTCAGCATTCTTCTGGCTACCCGCTTCGCGCATGCCTGGTTCACCCTCCCCCCAATTGAAGCAACTTTTGATGAACTGGCCTAGCAACGCTGCGAAAACTACGTGAGGCCTCGGTCGACTACGTCACCAATGACAGCACCTTTAAAGTATTGTCTCCAACGCTTCTACTTAAGTGGCCACGGCGATGTGAAATCAGCTATGCTCACCAAGTCCGTGCCGTTTATTGCCCAGGTGCTGCTGGGTGGTGGCGTGTTGTTTGGCTACGCTGGAAAGCCCCCATCGCCTCCGTACCACGGCTCAGCATTCTTCTGGCTACTCGTTTCGCGCATGCCTGGTTCACCCTCCCCCCAATTGAAGCAACTTTTGATGAACTGGCCTAGCAACGCTGCGAAAACTACGTGAGGCCTCGGTCGACTACGTCACCAATGACAGCACCTTTAAAGTATTGTCTCCAACGCTTCTACTTAAGTGGCCACGGCGATGTGAAATCAGCTATGCTCACCAAGTCCGTGCCGTTTATTGCCCAGGTGCTGCTGGGTGGTGGCGTGTTGTCTGGCTACGCTGGAAAGCCCCCATCGCCTCCGTACCACGGCTCAGCATTCTTCTGGCTACTCGCTTCGCGCATGCCTGGTTCACCCTCCCCCCAATTGAAGCAACTTTTGATGAACTGGCCTAGCAACGCTGCGAAAACTACGTGAGGCCTCGGTCGACTACGTCACCAATGACAGCACCTTTAAAGTATTGTCTCCAACGCTTCTACTTAAGTGGCCACGGCGATGTGAAATCAGCTATGCTCACCAAGTCCGTGCCGTTTATTGCCCAGGTGCTGCTGGGTGGTGGCGTGTTGTTTGGCTACGCTGGAAAGCCCCCATCGCCTCCGTACCACGGCTCAGCATTCTTCTGGCTACTCGCTTCGCGCATGCCTGGTTCACCCTCCCCCCAATTGAAGCAACTTTTGATGAACTGGCCTAGCAACGCTGCGAAAACTACGTGAGGCCTCGGTCGACTACGTCACCAATGACAGCACCTTTAAAGTATTGTCTCCAACGCTTCTACTTAAGTGGCCACGGCGATGTGAAATCAGCTATGCTCACCAAGTCCGTGCCGTTTATTGCCCAGGTGCTGCTGGGTGGTGGCGTGTTGTTTGGCTACGCTGGAAAGCCCCCATCGCCTCCGTACCACGGCTCAGCATTCTTCTGGCTACTCGCTTCGCGCATGCCTGGTTCACCCTCCCCCCAATTGAAGCAACTTTTGATGAACTGGCCTAGCAACGCTGCGAAAACTACGTGAGGCCTCGGTCGACTACGTCACCAATGACAGCACCTTTAAAGTATTGTCTCCAACGCTTCTACTTAAGTGGCCACGGCGATGTGAAATCAGCTATGCTCACCAAGTCCGTGCCGTTTATTGCCCAGGTGCTGCTGGGTGGTGGCGTGTTGTTTGGCTACGCTGGAAAGCCCCCATCGCCTCCGTACCACGGCTCAGCATTCTTCTGGCTACTCGCTTCGCGCATGCCTGGTTCACCCTCCCCCCAATTGAAGCAACTTTTGATGAACTGGCCTAGCAACGCTGCGAAAACTACGTGAGGCCTCGGTCGACTACGTCACCAATGACAGCACCTTTAAAGTATTGTCTCCAACGCTTCTACTTAAGTGGCCACGGCGATGTGAAATCAGCTATGCTCACCAAGTCCGTGCCGTTTATTGCCCAGGTGCTGCTGGGTGGTGGCGTGTTGTTTGGCTACGCTGGACAGCCCCCATCGCCTCCGTACCACGGCTCAGCATTCTTCTGGCTACTCGCTTCGCGCATGCCTGGTTCACCCTGCCCCCAATTGAAGCAACTTTTGATGAACTGGCCTAGCAACGCTGCGAAAACTACGTGAGGCCTCGGTCGACTACGTCACCAATGACAGCACCTTTAAAGTATTGTCTCCAACGCTTCTACTTAAGTGGCCACGGCGATGTGTAATCAGCTATGCTCACCAAGTCCGTGCCGTTTATTGCCCAGGTGCTGCTGGGTGGTGGCGTGTTGTTTGGCTACGCTGGACAGCCCCCATCGCCTCCGTACCACGGCTCAGCATTCTTCTGGCTACTCGCTTCGCGCATGCCTGGTTCACCCTCCCCCCAATTGAAGCAACTTTTGATGAACTGGCCTAGCAACGCTGCGAAAACTACGTGAGGCCTCGGTCGACTACGTCACCAATGACAGCACCTTTAAAGTATTGTCTCCAACGCTTCTACTTAAGTGGCCACGGCGATGTGAAATCAGCTATGCTCACCAAGTCCGTGCCGTTTATTGCCCAGGTGCTGCTGGGTGGTGGCGTGTTGTTTGGCTACGCTGGAAAGCCCCCATCGCCTCCGTACCACGGCTCAGCATTCTTCTGGCTACTCGCTTCGCGCATGCCTGGTTCACCCTCCCCCCAATTGAAGCAACTTTTGATGAACTGGCCTAGCAACGCTGCGAAAACTACGTGAGGCCTCGGTCGACTACGTCACCAATGACAGCACCTTTAAAGTATTGTCTCCAACGCTTCTACTTAAGTGGCCACGACGATGTGAAATCAGCTATGCTCACCAAGTCCGTGCCGTTTATTGCCCAGGTGCTGCTGGGTGGTGGCGTGTTGTCTGGCTACGCTGGACAGCCCCCATCGCCTCCGTACCACGGCTCAGCATTCTTCTGGCTACTCGCTTCGCGCATGCCTGGTTCACCCTCCCCCCAATTGAAGCAACTTTTGATGAACTGGCCTAGCAACGCTGCGAAAACTACGTGAGGCCTCGGTCGACTACGTCACCAATGACAGCACCTTTAAAGTATTGTCTCCAACGCTTCTACTTAAGTGGCCACGACGATGTGAAATCAGCTATGCTCACCAAGTCCGTGCCGTTTATTGCCCAGGTGCTGCTGGGTGGTGGCGTGTTGTTTGGCTACGCTGGACAGCCCCCATCGCCTCCGTACCACGGCTCAGCATTCTTCTGGCTACTCGCTTCGCGCAAGCCTGGTTCACCCTCCCCCCAATTGAAGCAACTTTTGATGAACTGGCCTAGCAACGCTGGGAAAACTACGTGAGGCCTCGGTCGACTACGTCACCAATGACAGCACCTTTAAAGTATTGTCTCCAACGCTTCTACTTAAGTGGCCACGACGATGTGAAATCAGCTATGCTCACCAAGTCCGTGCCGTTTATTGCCCAGGTGCTGCTGGGTGGTGGCGTGTTGTCTGGCTACGCTGGACAGCCCCCATCGCCTCCGTACCACGGCTCAGCATTCTTCTGGCTACTCGCTTCGCGCATGCCTGGTTCACCCTCCCCCCAATTGAAGCAACTTTTGATGAACTGGCCTAGCAACGCTGCGAAAACTACGTGAGGCCTCGGTCGACTACGTCACCAATGACAGCACCTTTAAAGTATTGTCTCCAACGCTTCTACTTAAGTGGCCACGACGATGTGAAATCAGCTATGCTCACCAAGTCCGTGCCGTTTATTGCCCAGGTGCTGCTGGGTGGTGGCGTGCTGTCTGGCTACGCTGGACAGCCCCCATCGCCTCCGTACCACGGCTCAGCATTCTTCTGGCTACTCGCTTCGCGCATGCCTGGTTCACCCTCCCCCCAATTGAAGCAACTTTTGATGAACTGGCCTAGCAACGCTGCGAAAACTACGTGAGGCCTCGGTCGACTACGTCACCAATGACAGCACCTTTAAAGTATTGTCTCCAACGCTTCTACTTAAGTGGCCACGACGATGTGAAATCAGCTATGCTCACCAAGTCCGTGCCGTTTATTGCCCAGGTGCTGCTGGGTGGTGGCGTGCTGTCTGGCTACGCTGGACAGCCCCCATCGCCTCCGTACCACGGCTCAGCATTCTTCTGGCTACCCGCTTCGCGCATGCCTGGTTCACCCTCCCCCCAATTGAAGCAACTTTTGATGAACTGGCCTAGCAACGCTGCGAAAACTACGTGAGGCCTCGGTCGACTACGTCACCAATGACAGCACCTTTAAAGTATTGTCTCCAACGCTTCTCCTTAAGTGGCCACGACGATGTGAAATCAGCTATGCTCACCAAGTCCGTGCCGATTATTGCCCAGGTGCTGCTGGGTGGTGGCGTGTTGTCTGGCTACGCTGGACAGCCCCCATCGCCTCCGTACCACGGCTCAGCATTCTTCTGGCTACCCGTTTCGCGCATGCCTGGTTCACCCTCCCCCCAATTGAAGCAACTTTTGATGAACTGGCCTAGCAACGCTGCGAAAACTACGTGAGGCCTCGGTCGACTACGTCACCAATGACAGCACCTTTAAAGTATTGTCTCCAACGCTTCTACTTAAGTGGCCACGACGATGTGAAATCAGCTATGCTCACCAAGTCCGTGCCGTTTATTGCCCAGGTGCTGCTGGGTGGTGGCGTGCTGTCTGGCTACGCTGGACAGCCCCCATCGCCTCCGTACCACGGCTCAGCATTCTTCTGGCTACTCGCTTCGCGCATGCCTGGTTCACCCTCCCCCCAATTGAAGCAACTTTTGATGAACTGGCCTAGCAACGCTGCGAAAACTACGTGAGGCCTCGGTCGACTACGTCACCAATGACAGCACCTTTAAAGTATTGTCTCCAACGCTTCTACTTAAGTGGCCACGACGATGTGAAATCAGCTATGCTCACCAAGTCCGTGCCGTTTATTGCCCAGGTGCTGCTGGGTGGTGGCGTGCTGTCTGGCTACGCTGGACAGCCCCCATCGCCTCCGTACCACGGCTCAGCATTCTTCTGGCTACCCGCTTCGCGCATGCCTGGTTCACCCTCCCCCCAATTGAAGCAACTTTTGATGAACTGGCCTAGCAACGCTGCGAAAACTACGTGAGGCCTCGGTCGACTACGTCACCAATGACAGCACCTTTAAAGTATTGTCTCCAACGCTTCTACTTAAGTGGCCACGACGATGTGAAATCAGCTATGCTCACCAAGTCCGTGCCGTTTATTGCCCAGGTGCTGCTGGGTGGTGGCGTGCTGTCTGGCTACGCTGGACAGCCCCCATCGCCTCCGTACCACGGCTCAGCATTCTTCTGGCTACCCGCTTCGCGCATGCCTGGTTCACCCTCCCCCCAATTGAAGCAACTTTTGATGAACTGGCCTAGCAACGCTGCGAAAACTACGTGAGGCCTCGGTCGACTACGTCACCAATGACAGCACCTTTAAAGTATTGTCTCCAACGCTTCTCCTTAAGTGGCCACGACGATGTGAAATCAGCTATGCTCACCAAGTCCGTGCCGTTTATTGCCCAGGTGCTGCTGGGTGGTGGCGTGTTGTTTGGCTACGCTGGAAAGCCCCCATCGCCTCCGTACCACGGCTCAGCATTCTTCTGGCTACTCGCTTCGCGCATGCCTGGTTCACCCTCCCCCCAATTGAAGCAACTTTTGATGAACTGGCCTAGCAACGCTGCGAAAACTACGTGAGGCCTCGGTCGACTACGTCACCAATGACAGCACCTTTAAAGTATTGTCTCCAACGCTTCTACTTAAGTGGCCACGGCGATGTGAAATCAGCTATGCTCACCAAGTCCGTGCCGTTTATTGCCCAGGTGCTGCTGGGTGGTGGCGTGTTGTTTGGCTACGCTGGAAAGCCCCCATCGCCTCCGTACCACGGCTCAGCATTCTTCTGGCTACTCGCTTCGCGCATGCCTGGTTCACCCTCCCCCCAATTGAAGCAACTTTTGATGAACTGGCCTAGCAACGCTGCGAAAACTACGTGAGGCCTCGGTCGACTACGTCACCAATGACAGCACCTTTAAAGTATTGTCTCCAACGCTTCTACTTAAGTGGCCACGGCGATGTGAAATCAGCTATGCTCACCAAGTCCGTGCCGTTTATTGCCCAGGTGCTGCTGGGTGGTGGCGTGTTGTTTGGCTACGCTGGACAGCCCCCATCGCCTCCGTACCACGGCTCAGCATTCTTCTGGCTACTCGCTTCGCGCATGCCTGGTTCACCCTGCCCCCAATTGAAGCAACTTTTGATGAACTGGCCTAGCAACGCTGCGAAAACTACGTGAGGCCTCGGTCGACTACGTCACCAATGACAGCACCTTTAAAGTATTGTCTCCAACGCTTCTACTTAAGTGGCCACGGCGATGTGTAATCAGCTATGCTCACCAAGTCCGTGCCGTTTATTGCCCAGGTGCTGCTGGGTGGTGGCGTGTTGTTTGGCTACGCTGGACAGCCCCCATCGCCTCCGTACCACGGCTCAGCATTCTTCTGGCTACTCGCTTCGCGCATGCCTGGTTCACCCTCCCCCCAATTGAAGCAACTTTTGATGAACTGGCCTAGCAACGCTGCGAAAACTACGTGAGGCCTCGGTCGACTACGTCACCAATGACAGCACCTTTAAAGTATTGTCTCCAACGCTTCTACTTAAGTGGCCACGGCGATGTGAAATCAGCTATGCTCACCAAGTCCGTGCCGTTTATTGCCCAGGTGCTGCTGGGTGGTGGCGTGTTGTTTGGCTACGCTGGAAAGCCCCCATCGCCTCCGTACCACGGCTCAGCATTCTTCTGGCTACTCGCTTCGCGCATGCCTGGTTCACCCTCCCCCCAATTGAAGCAACTTTTGATGAACTGGCCTAGCAACGCTGCGAAAACTACGTGAGGCCTCGGTCGACTACGTCACCAATGACAGCACCTTTAAAGTATTGTCTCCAACGCTTCTACTTAAGTGGCCACGGCGATGTGAAATCAGCTATGCTCACCAAGTCCGTGCCGTTTATTGCCCAGGTGCTGCTGGGTGGTGGCGTGTTGTTTGGCTACGCTGGAAAGCCCCCATCGCCTCCGTACCACGGCTCAGCATTCTTCTGGCTACTCGCTTCGCGCATGCCTGGTTCACCCTCCCCCCAATTGAAGCAACTTTTGATGAACTGGCCTAGCAACGCTGCGAAAACTACGTGAGGCCTCGGTCGACTACGTCACCAATGACAGCACCTTTAAAGTATTGTCTCCAACGCTTCTACTTAAGTGGCCACGGCGATGTGAAATCAGCTATGCTCACCAAGTCCGTGCCGTTTATTGCCCAGGTGCTGCTGGGTGGTGGCGTGTTGTTTGGCTACGCTGGAAAGCCCCCATCGCCTCCGTACCACGGCTCGCATTCTTCTGGCTACTCGCTTCGCGCATGCCTGGTTCACCCTCCCCCCAATTGAAGCAACTTTTGATGAACTGGCCTAGCAACGCTGCGAAAACTACGTGAGGCCTCGGTCGACTACGTCACCAATGACAGCACCTTTAAAGTATTGTCTCCAACGCTTCTACTTAAGTGGCCACGGCGATGTGAAATCAGCTATGCTCACCAAGTCCGTGCCGTTTATTGCCCAGGTGCTGCTGGGTGGTGGCGTGTTGTTTGGCTACGCTGGAAAGCCCCCATCGCCTCCGTACCACGGCTCAGCATTCTTCTGGCTACTCGCTTCGCGCATGCCTGGTTCACCCTCCCCCCAATTGAAGCAACTTTTGATGAACTGGCCTAGCAACGCTGCGAAAACTACGTGAGGCCTCGGTCGACTACGTCACCAATGACAGCACCTTTAAAGTATTGTCTCCAACGCTTCTACTTAAGTGGCCACGGCGATGTGAAATCAGCTATGCTCACCAAGTCCGTGCCGTTTATTGCCCAGGTGCTGCTGGGTGGTGGCGTGTTGTTTGGCTACGCTGGAAAGCCCCCATCGCCTCCGTACCACGGCTCAGCATTCTTCTGGCTACTCGCTTCGCGCATGCCTGGTTCACCCTGCCCCCAATTGAAGCAACTTTTGATGAACTGGCCTAGCAACGCTGCGAAAACTACGTGAGGCCTCGGTCGACTACGTCACCAATGACAGCACCTTTAAAGTATTGTCTCCAACGCTTCTACTTAAGTGGCCACGGCGATGTGAAATCAGCTATGCTCACCAAGTCCGTGCCGTTTATTGCCCAGGTGCTGCTGGGTGGTGGCGTGTTGTCTGGCTACGCTGGAAAGCCCCCATCGCCTCTGTACCACGGCTCAGCATTCTTCTGGCTACCCGCTTCGCGCATGCCTGGTTCACCCTCCCCCCAATCGAAGCAACTTTTGATGCACTGGCCTAGCAACGCTGCGAAAACTACGTGAGGCCTCGGTCGACTACGTCACCAATGACAGCACCTTTAAAGTATTGTCTCCAACGCTTCTACTTAAGTGGCCACGGCGATGTGAAATCAGCTATGCTAACCAAGTCCGTGCCGTTTATTGCCCAGGTGCTGCTGGGTGGTGGCGTGTTGTCTGGCTACGCTGGAAAGCCCCCATCGCCTCTGTACCACGGCTCAGCATTCTTCTGGCTACCCGCTTCGCGCATGCCTGGTTCACCCTCCCCCCAATCGAAGCAACTTTTGATGCACTGGCCTAGCAACGCTGCGAAAACTACGTGAGGCCTCGGTCGACTACGTCACCAATGACAGCACCTTTAAAGTATTGTCTCCAACGCTTCTACTTAAGTGGCCACGGCGATGTGAAATCAGCTATGCTCACCAAGTCCGTGCCGTTTATTGCCCAGGTGCTGCTGGGTGGTGGCGTGTTGTCTGGCTACGCTGGACAGCCCCCATCGCCTCTGTACCACGTCTCAGCATTCTTCTGGCTACCCGCTTCGCGCATGCCTGGTTCACCCTCCCCCCAATGGAAGCAACTTTTGATGCACTGGCCTAGCAACGCTGCGAAAACTAAAAACTACGTGAGGCCTCGGTCGACTACGTCACCAATGACAGCACCTTTAAAGTATTGCGCCAACGCTTCTACTTAAGTGGCCACGGCGATGTGAAATCAGCTATGCTCGCCAGGTCCGTGCCGTTTATTGCCCAGGTGCTGCTGGGTGGTGGCGTGTTGTCTGGCTACGCTGGACAGCCCCCATCGCCTCCGTACCACGTCTCAGAATTCTTCTGGCTACTCGCTTCGCGCATGCCTGGTTCACCCTCCCCCCAATCGAAGCAACTTTTGATGAACTGGCCTAGCAACGCTGCGAAAACTACGTGAGGCCTCGGTCGACTACGTCACCAATGACAGCACCTTAAAAGTATTGTCTCCAACGCTTCTACTTAAGTGGCCACGGCGATGTGAAATCAGCTATGCTCACCAGGTCCGTTCCGTTTATTGCCCAGGTGCTGCTGGGTGGTGGCGTGTTGTCTGGCTACGCTGGACAGCCCCCATCGCCTCCGTACCACGTCACAGCAATCTTCTGGCTACTCGCTTCGCGCATGCCTGGTTCACCCTCCCCCCAATGGAAGCAACTTTTGATGCACTGGCCTAGCAACGCTGCGAAAACTAAAAACTACGTGAGGCCTCGGTCGACTACGTCACCAATGACAGCAACTTTAAAGTATTGTCTCCAACGCTTCTACTTAAGTGGCCACGACGATGTGAAATCAGCTATGCTCACCAAGTCCGTGCCGTTTATTGCCCAGGTGCTGCTGGGTGGTGGCGTGTTGTCTGGCTACGCTGGACAGCCCCCATCGCCTCTGTACCACGTCTCAGCATTCTTCTGGCTACCCGCTTCGCGCATGCCTGGTTCACCCTCCCCCCAAACGAAGCAAATTTTGATGAACTGGCCTAGCAACGCTGCGAAAACTACGTGAGGCCTCGGTCGACTACGTCACCAATGACAGCACCTTAAAAGTATTGTCTCCAACGCTTCTACTTAAGTGGCCACGGCGATGTGAAATCAGCTATGCTCACCAGGTCCGTGCCGTTTATTGCCCAGATGCTGCTGGGTGCTGGCGTGTTGTCTGGCTACGCTGGACAGCCCCCATCGCCTCTGTACCACGTCTCAGCATTCTTCTGGCTACTCGCTTCGCGCATGCCTGGTTCACCCTCCCCCCAATCGAAGCAACTTTTGATGAACTGGCCTAGCAACGCTGCGAAAACTACGTGAGGCCTCGGTCGACTACGTCACCAATGACAGCACCTTAAAAGTATTGTCTCCAACGCTTCTACTTAAGTGGCCACGGCGATGTGAAATCAGCTATGCTCACCAGGTCCGTGCCGTTTATTGCCCAGGTGCTGCTGGGTGGTGGCGTGTTGTCTGGCTACGCTGGACAGCCCCCATCGCCCCCGTACCACGGCTCAGCAATCTTCTGGCTACTCGCTTCGCGCATGCCTGGTTCACCCTCCCCCCAATCGAAGCAACTTTTGATGAACTGGCCTAGCAACGCTGCGAAAACTACGTGAGGCCTCGGTCGACTACGTCACCAATGACAGCACCTTAAAAGTATTGTCTCCAACGCTTCTACTTAAGTGGCCACGGCGATGTGAAATCAGCTATGCTCACCAGGTCCGTGCCGTTTATTGCCCAGGTGCTGCTGGGTGGTGGCGTGTTGTCTGGCTACGCTGGACAGCCCCCATCGCCCCCGTACCACGGCTCAGAAATCTTCTGGCTACTCGCTTCGCGCATGCCTGGTTCACCCTCCCCCCAATCGAAGCAACTTTTGATGAACCGGCCTAGCAACGCTGCGAAAACTACGTGAGGCCTCGGTCGACTACGTCACCAATGACAGCACCTTTAAAGTATTGTCTCCAACGCTTCTACTTAAGTGGCCACGGCGATGTGAAATCAGCTATGCTCGCCAGGTCCGTGCCGTTTATTGCCCAGGTGCTGCTGGGTGGTGGCGTGTTGTCTGGCTACGCTGGACAGCCCCCATCGCCTCCGTACCACGTCTCAGAATTCTTCTGGTTACTCGCTTCGCGCATGCCTGGTTCACCCTCCCCCCAATCGAAGCAACTTTTGATGAACTGGCCTAGCAACGCTGCGAAAACTACGTGAGGCCTCGGTCGACTACGTCACCAATGACAGCACCTTAAAAGTATTGTCTCCAACGCTTCTACTTAAGTGGCCACGGCGATGTGAAATCAGCTATGCTCACCAGGTCCGTGCCGTTTATTGCCCAGGTGCTGCTGGGTGGTGGCGTGTTGTCTGGCTACGCTGGACAGCCCCCATCGCCTCCGTACCATGTCTCAGCATTCTTCTGGCTACCCGCTTCGCGCATGCCTGGTTCACCCTCCCCCCAATCGAAGCAACTTTTGATGAACTGGCCTAGCAACGCTGCGAAAACTACGTGAGGCCTCGGTCGACTACGTCACCAATGACAGCACCTTAAAAGTATTGTCTCCAACGCTTCTACTTAAGTGGCCACGGCGATGTGAAATCAGCTATGCTCACCAGGTCCGTGCCGTTTATTGCCCAGATGCTGCTGGGTGCTGGCGTGTTGTCTGGCTACGCTGGACAGCCCCCATCGCCTCTGTACCACGTCTCAGCATTCTTCTGGCTACTCGCTTCGCGCATGCCTGGTTCACCCTCCCCCCAATCGAAGCAACTTTTGATGAACTGGCCTAGCAACGCTGCGAAAACTACGTGAGGCCTCGGTCGACTACGTCACCAATGACAGCACCTTAAAAGTATTGTCTCCAACGCTTCTACTTAAGTGGCCACGGCGATGTGAAATCAGCTATGCTCACCAGGTCCGTGCCGTTTATTGCCCAGGTGCTGCTGGGTGGTGGCGTGTTGTCTGGCTACGCTGGACAGCCCCCATCGCCCCCGTACCACGGCTCAGCAATCTTCTGGCTACTCGCTTCGCGCATGCCTGGTTCACCCTCCCCCCAATCGAAGCAACTTTTGATGAACTGGCCTAGCAACGCTGCGAAAACTACGTGAGGCCTCGGTCGACTACGTCACCAATGACAGCACCTTAAAAGTATTGTCTCCAACGCTTCTACTTAAGTGGCCACGGCGATGTGAAATCAGCTATGCTCACCAGGTCCGTGCCGTTTATTGCCCAGGTGCTGCTGGGTGGTGGCGTGTTGTCTGGCTACGCTGGACAGCCCCCATCGCCCCCGTACCACGGCTCAGAAATCTTCTGGCTACTCGCTTCGCGCATGCCTGGTTCACCCTCCCCCCAATCGAAGCAACTTTTGATGAACCGGCCTAGCAACGCTGCGAAAACTACGTGAGGCCTCGGTCGACTACGTCACCAATGACAGCACCTTTAAAGTATTGTCTCCAACGCTTCTACTTAAGTGGCCACGGCGATGTGAAATCAGCTATGCTCGCCAGGTCCGTGCCGTTTATTGCCCAGGTGCTGCTGGGTGGTGGCGTGTTGTCTGGCTACGCTGGACAGCCCCCATCGCCTCCGTACCACGTCTCAGAATTCTTCTGGTTACTCGCTTCGCGCATGCCTGGTTCACCCTCCCCCCAATCGAAGCAACTTTTGATGAACTGGCCTAGCAACGCTGCGAAAACTACGTGAGGCCTCGGTCGACTACGTCACCAATGACAGCACCTTAAAAGTATTGTCTCCAACGCTTCTACTTAAGTGGCCACGGCGATGTGAAATCAGCTATGCTCACCAGGTCCGTGCCGTTTATTGCCCAGGTGCTGCTGGGTGGTGGCGTGTTGTCTGGCTACGCTGGACAGCCCCCATCGCCTCCGTACCACGTCACAGCAATCTTCTGGCTACTCGCTTCGCGCATGCCTGGTTCACCCTCCCCCCAATCGAAGCAACTTTTGATGAACTGGCCTAGCAACGCTGCGAAAACTACGTGAGGCCTCGGTCGACTACGTCACCAATGACAGCACCTTAAAAGTATTGTCTCCAACGCTTCTACTTAAGTGGCCACGGCGATGTGAAATCAGCTATGCTCACCAGGTCCGTGCCGTTTATTGCCCAGGTGCTGCTGGGTGGTGGCGTGTTGTCTGGCTACGCTGGACAGCCCGCATCGCCTCCGTACCACGTCTCAGCATTCTTCTGGCTACTCGCTTCGCGCATGCCTGGTTCACCCTCCCCCCAATCGAAGCAACTTTTAATGAACTGGCATAGCAACGCTGCGAAAACTACGTGAGGCCTCGGTCGACTACGTCACCAATGACAGCACCTTTAAAGTATTGTCTCCAACGCTTCTACTTAAGTGGCCACGGTGATGTGAAATCAGCTATGCTCACCAGGTCCGTGCCGTTTATTGCCCAGGTGCTGCTGGGTGGTGGCGTGTTGTCTGGCTACGCTGGACAGCCCCCATCGCCTCCGTACCACGTCTCAGCATTCTTCTGGCTACTCGCTTCGCGCATGCCTGGTTCACCCTCCCCCCAATCGAAGCAACTTTTGATGAACTGGCCTAGCAACGCTGCGAAAACTACGTGAGGCCTCGGTCGACTACGTCACCAATGACAGCACCTTTAAAGTATTGTCTCCAACGCTTCTACTTAAGTGGGCACTGCGATGTGAAATCAGCTATGCTCACCACGTCCGTGCCGTTTATTGCCAAGGTGCTGCTGGGTGGTGGCGTGTTGTCTGGCTACGCTGGACAGCCCCCATCGCCTCTGTACCACGGCTCAGCATTCTTCTGGCTACCTGCTTCGCGCATTCCTGGTTCATCCTCCCCCCAATCGAAGCAACTTTTGATGAACTGGCCTAGCAACGCTGCGAAAACTACGTGAGGCCTCGGTCGACTACGTCACCAATGACAGCACCTTTAAAGTATTGTCTCCAACGCTTCTACTTAAGTGGCCACGGCGATGTGAAATCAGCTATGCTCACCAAGTCCGTGCCGTTTATTGCCCAGGTGCTGCTGGATGGTGGCGTGTGTTCTGGCTACGCTGGACAGCCCCCATCGCCTCCGTACCACGTCTCAGCATTCTTCTGGCTACTCGCTTCGCGCATGCCTGGTTCACCCTCCCCCCAATCGAAGCAACTTTTGATGAACTGGCATAGCAACGCTGCGAAAACTACGTGAGGCCTCGGTCGACTACGTCACCAATGACAGCACCTTTAAAGTATTGTCTCCAACGCTTCTACTTAAGTGGCCACGGCGATGTGAAATCAGCTATGCTCACCAAGTCCATGCCGTTTATTGCCCAGGTGCTGCTGGGTGGTGGCGTTTGTCTGGCTACGCTGGACAGCCCCCATCGCCTCCGTACCACGTCTCAGCATTCTTCTGGCTACTCGCTTCGCGCATGCCTGGTTCACCCTCCCCCCAATCGAAGCAACTTTTAATGAACTGGCATAGCAACGCTGCGAAAACTACGTGAGGCCTCGGTCGACTACGTCACCAATGACAGCACCTTTAAAGTATTGTCTCCAACGCTTCTACTTAAGTGGCCACGGCGATGTGAAATCAGCTATGCTCACCAAGTCCATGCCGTTTATTGCCCAGGTGCTGCTGGGTGGTGGCGTTTGTCTGGCTACGCTGGACAGCCCCCATCGCTTCCGTACCACGTCTCAGCATTCTTCTGGCTACTCGCTTCGCGCATGCCTGGTTCACCCTCCCCCCAATCGAAGCAACTTTTAATGAACTGGCATAGCAACGCTGCGAAAACTACGTGAGGCCTCGGTCGACTACGTCACCAATGACAGCACCTTTAAAGTATTGTCTCCAACGCTTCTACTTAAGTGGCCACGGCGATGTGAAATCAGCTATGCTCACCAAGTCCATGCCGTTTATTGCCCAGGTGCTGCTGGGTGGTGGCGTTTGTCTGGCTACGCTGGACAGCCCCCATCGCCTCCGTACCACGTCTCAGCATTCTTCTGGCTACTCGCTTCGCGCATGCCTGGTTCACCCTCCCCCCAATCGAAGCAACTTTTGATGAACTGGCCTAGCAACGCTGCGAAAACTACGTGAGGCCTCGGTCGACTACGTCACCAATGACAGCACCTTTAAAGTATTGTCTCCAACGGTTCTACTTAAGTGGCCACGGCGATGTGAAATCAGCTATGCTCACCAAGTCCATGCCGTTTATTGCCCAGGTGCTGCTGGGTGGTGGCGTTTGTCTGGCTACGCTGGACAGCCCCCATCGCCTCCGTACCACGTCTCAGCATTCTTCTGGCTACTCGCTTCGCGCATGCCTGGTTCACCCTCCCCCCAATCGAAGCAACTTTTGATGAACTGGCATAGCAACGCTGCGAAAACTACGTGAGGCCTCGGTCGACTACGTCACCAATGACAGCACCTTTAAAGTATTGTCTCCAACGCTTCTACTTAAGTGGCCACGGCGATGTGAAATCAGCTATGCTCACCAAGTCCATGCCGTTTATTGCCCAGGTGCTGCTGGGTGGTGGCGTTTGTCTGGCTACGCTGGACAGCCCCCATCGCCTCCGTACCACGTCTCAGCATTCTTCTGGCTACTCGCTTCGCGCATGCCTGGTTCCCCCTCCCCCCAATCGAATTAACTTTTAATGAACTGGCATAGCAACGCTGCGAAAACTACGTGAGGCCTCGGTCGACTACGTCACCAATGACAGCACCTTTAAAGTATTGTCTCCAACGCTTCTACTTAAGTGGCCACGGCGATGTGAAATCAGCTATGCTCACCAAGTCCGTGCCGTTTATTGCCCAGGTGCTGCTGGATGGTGGCGTGTGTTCTGGCTACGCTGGACAGCCCCCATCGCCTCCGTACCACGTCTCAGCATTCTTCTGGCTACTCGCTTCGCGCATGCCTGGTTCACCCTCCCCCCAATCGAAGCAACTTTTGATGAACTGGCCTAGCAACGCTGCGAAAACTACGTGAGGCCTCGGTCGACTACGTCACCAATGACAGCACCTTTAAAGTATTGTCTCCAACGCTTCTACTTAAGTGGCCACGGCGATGTGAAATCAGCTATGCTCACTAAGTCCATGCCGTTTATTGCCCAGGTGCTGCTGGGTGGTGGCGTTTGTCTGGCTACGCTGGACAGCCCCCATCGCCTCCGTACCACGTCTCAGCATTCTTCTGGATACCTGCTTCGCGCATGCCTGGTTCACCCTCCCCCCAATCGAAGCAACTTTTGATGAACTGGCCCAGCAACGCTGCGAAAACTACGTGAGGCCTCGGTCGACTACGTCACCAATGACAGCACCTTTAAAGTATTGTCTCCAACGCTTCTACTTAAGTGGGCACTGCGATGTGAAATCAGCTATGCTCACCAAGTCCGTGCCGTTTATTGCCCAGGTGCTGCTGGGTGGTGGCGTGTTGTCTGGCTACGCTGGACAGCCCCCATCGCCTCTGTACCACGGCTCAGCATTCTTCTGGATACCTGCTTCGCGCATGCCTGGTTCACCCTCCCCCCAATCGAAGCAACTTTTAATGAACTGGCATAGCAACGCTGCGAAAACTACGTGAGGCCTCGGTCGACTACGTCACCAATGACAGCACCTTTAAAGTATTGTCTCCAACGCTTCTACTTAAGTGGGCACTGCGATGTGAAATCAGCTATGCTCACCAAGTCCGTGCCGTTTATTGCCCAGGTGCTGCTGGATGGTGGCGTGTGTTCTGGCTACGCTGGACAGCCCCCATCGCCTCCGTACCACGTCTCAGCATTCTTCTGGCTACTCGCTTCGCGCATGCCTGGTTCACCCTCCCCCCAATCGAAGCAACTTTTGATGAACTGGCCTAGCAACGCTGCGAAAACTACGTGAGGCCTCGGTCGACTACGTCACCAATGACAGCACCTTTAAAGTATTGTCTCCAACGCTTCTACTTAAGTGGCCACGGCGATGTGAAATCAGCTATGCTCACTAAGTCCATGCCGTTTATTGCCCAGGTGCTGCTGGGTGGTGGCGTTTGTCTGGCTACGCTGGACAGCCCCCATCGCCTCCGTACCACGTCTCAGCATTCTTCTGGATACCTGCTTCGCGCATGCCTGGTTCACCCTCCCCCCAATCGAAGCAACTTTTGATGAACTGGCCCAGCAACGCTGCGAAAACTACGTGAGGCCTCGGTCGACTACGTCACCAATGACAGCACCTTTAAAGTATTGTCTCCAACGCTTCTACTTAAGTGGGCACTGCGATGTGAAATCAGCTATGCTCACCAAGTCCGTGCCGTTTATTGCCCAGGTGCTGCTGGGTGGTGGCGTGTTGTCTGGCTACGCTGGACAGCCCCCATCGCCTCCGTACCACGTCTCAGCATTCTTCTGGATACCTGCTTCGCGCATGCCTGGTTCACCCTCCCCCCAATCGAAGCAACTTTTAATGAACTGGCATAGCAACGCTGCGAAAACTACGTGAGGCCTCGGTCGACTACGTCACCAATGACAGCACCTTTAAAGTATTGTCTCCAACGCTTCTACTTAAGTGGCCACGGCGATGTGAAATCAGCTATGCTCACCAAGTCCGTGCCGTTTATTGCCCAGGTGCTGCTGGATGGTGGCGTGTGTTCTGGCTACGCTGGACAGCCCCCATCGCCTCCGTACCACGTCGCAGCATTCTTCTGGCTACTCGCTTCGCGCATGCCTGGTTCACCCTCCCCCCAATCGAAGCAACTTTTGATGAACTGGCCTAGCAACGCTGCGAAAACTACGTGCGGTCTCGGTCGACTACGTCACCAACGACAGCACCTTTAAAGTGTTGTCTCCAACGCTTCTACTTAAGTGGCCACGGCGATGTGAAATCAGCTATGCTCACCATGACCGTGCCGTTTATTGCCCAGGTGCTGCTGGTCGGTGGCGTGTTGTCTGGCTACGCTGGACAGCCCCCATCGCCTCCGTACCACGTCTCAGCCTTCTTCTGGCTACCTGCTTCGCGCATTCCTGGTTCATCCTCCCCCCAAATCGAAGCAACGTTTGATGAACTGCCCTAGAAACGCTGCGAAAACTACGTGAGGCCTCGGTCGACTACGTCACCAATGACAGCACCTTTAAAGTATTGTCTCCAACGCTTCTACTCAAGTGGCCACGGCGATGTGAAATCAGCTATGCTCACCAAGTCCGTGCCGTTTATTGCCCAGGTGCTGCTGGGTGGTGGCGTGTGTTCTGGCTACGCTGGACAGCCCCCATCGCCTCCGTACCACGGCTCAGCATTCTTCTGGCTACCCGCTTCGCGCATGCCTGGTTCACCCTCCCCCCAATCGAAGCAACTTTTGATGAACTGGCCTAGCAACGCTGCGAAAACTACGTGCGGCCTCGGTCGACTACGTCACCAACGACAGCACCTTTAAAGTGTTGTCTCCAACGCTTCTACTTAAGTGGCCACGGCGATGTGAAATCAGCTATGCTCACCATGACCGTGCCGTTTATTGCCCAGGTGCTGCTGGGTGGTGGCGTGTGTTCTGGCTACGCTGGACAGCCCCCATCGCCTCCGTACCACGGCTCAGCATTCTTCTGGCTACCCGCTTCGCGCATGCCTGGTTCACCCTCCCCCCAATCGAAGCAACTTTTGATGAACTGGCCTAGCAACGCTGCGAAAACTACGTGAGGCCTCGGTCGACTACGTCACCAACGACAGCACCTTTAAAGTGTTGTCTCCAACGCTTCTACTTAAGTGGCCACGGCGATGTGAAATCAGCTATGCTCACCATGACCGTGCCGTTTATTGCCCAGGTGCTGCTGGTCGGTGGCGTGTTGTCTGGCTACGCTGGACAGCCCCCATCGCCTCCGTACCACGGCTCAGCATTCTTCTGGCTACCCGCTTCGCGCATGCCTGGTTCACCCTCCCCCCAATCGAAGCAACTTTTGATGAACTGGCCTAGCAACGCTGCGAAAACTACGTGCGGCCTCGGTCGACTACGTCACCAACGACAGCACCTTTAAAGTGTTGTCTCCAACGCTTCTACTTAAGTGGCCACGGCGATGTGAAATCAGCTATGCTCACCATGACCGTGCCGTTTATTGCCCAGGTGCTGCTGGGTGGTGGCGTGTGTTCTGGCTACGCTGGACAGCCCCCATCGCCTCCGTACCACGGCTCAGCATTCTTCTGGCTACCCGCTTCGCGCATGCCTGGTTCACCCTCCCCCCAATCGAAGCAACTTTTGATGAACTGGCCTAGCAACGCTGCGAAAACTACGTGCGGCCTCGGTCGACTACGTCACCAACGACAGCACCTTTAAAGTGTTGTCTCCAACGCTTCTACTTAAGTGGCCACGGCGATGTGAAATCAGCTATGCTCACCATGACCGTGCCGTTTATTGCCCAGGTGCTGCTGGGTGGTGGCGTGTGTTCTGGCTACGCTGGACAGCCCCCATCGCCTCCGTACCACGGCTCAGCATTCTTCTGGCTACCCGCTTCGCGCATGCCTGGTTCACCCTCCCCCCAATCGAAGCAACTTTTGATGAACTGGCCTAGCAACGCTGCGAAAACTACGTGAGGCCTCGGTCGACTACGTCACCAACGACAGCACCTTTAAAGTGTTGTCTCCAACGCTTCTACTTAAGTGGCCACGGCGATGTGAAATCAGCTATGCTCACCATGACCGTGCCGTTTATTGCCCAGGTGCTGCTGGTCGGTGGCGTGTTGTCTGGCTACGCTGGACAGCCCCCATCGCCTCCGTACCACGGCTCAGCATTCTTCTGGCTACCCGCTTCGCGCATGCCTGGTTCACCCTCCCCCCAATCGAAGCAACTTTTGATGAACTGGCCTAGCAACGCTGCGAAAACTACGTGCGGCCTCGGTCGACTACGTCACCAACGACAGCACCTTTAAAGTGTTGTCTCCAACGCTTCTACTTAAGTGGCCACGGCGATGTGAAATCAGCTATGCTCACCATGACCGTGCCGTTTATTGCCCAGGTGCTGCTGGGTGGTGGCGTGTGTTCTGGCTACGCTGGACAGCCCCCATCGCCTCCGTACCACGGCTCAGCATTCTTCTGGCTACCCGCTTCGCGCATGCCTGGTTCACCCTCCCCCCAATCGAAGCAACTTTTGATGAACTGGCCTAGCAACGCTGCGAAAACTACGTGCGGCCTCGGTCGACTACGTCACCAACGACAGCACCTTTAAAGTGTTGTCTCCAACGCTTCTACTTAAGTGGCCACGGCGATGTGAAATCAGCTATGCTCACCATGACCGTGCCGTTTATTGCCCAGGTGCTGCTGGTCGGTGGCGTGTTGTCTGGCTACGCTGGACAGCCCCCATCGCCTCCGTACCACGTCTCAGCCTTCTTCTGGCTACCTGCTTCGCGCATTCCTGGTTCATCCTCCCCCCAAATCGAAGCAACGTTTGATGAACTGCCCTAGAAACGCTGCGAAAACTACGTGAGGCCTCGGTCGACTACGTCACCAACGACAGCACCTATAAAGCATGGTCTCCAAAGCTTCTACTTAAGTGGGCACGGCGATGTGAAATCAGCTATGCTCACCAAGTCCGTGCCGTTTATTGCCCAGGTGCTGCTGGTCGGTGGCGTGTTGTCTGGCTTCGTTCGACAGCCCCCATCGCCTCCTTACCACGGTTCAGCCTTCTTCTGGCTACCCGCTTCGCGCATTCCTGGTTCATCCTCCCCCCAAATCGAAGCAACGTTTGATGAACTGGCCTAGCAACGCTGCGAAAACTACATGACGCCTCGGGCGAATACGTCACCAACGACAGCACCTATAAAGCATGCTCTCCAACGCTTCTGCTTCAGTGGGCACGGTGATTTGAAATCAACTATGCTAATCATGCCCGTAATGTTTATTGCCCAGGTGCTGCTGAACGGTGGCGTGTTGTCTGGCTTCGTTGGACAGCCCCCATTGCCTCCGTACCACGGCTCAGCCTTCTTCTGGCTACCGGCTTCGCGCATGCCTGGTTCATTCTCCCCCCGAATCGAAGCAAGTTTTGATCAACTGGCCCATCAACCGTGCGAAAACTACGTGACGACTCGGTCGACTACGTCACCAAAGACAGCACCTATAAAGCATGGTCTCCAACGCTTCTACTTCAGGGGCACGGCGATGTGAAATCAACTATGCTCACCAAGCCCGTGCGGTTTATTGCCCAGGTGCTGCTGATCGGTGGCGTGTTGTCTGGCTCCGCTGGACAGCCCCCATCGCCTCTGTACCACGGCTCAGCCTTCTTCTGGCTACCCGCTTCGCGCATGCCTGGTTCATCCTCCCCCCGAAACGAAGCAATTTTTGATCAACTGGCCTATCAACCGTGCAAAAACTACGTGACGCCTCGGTCGACTACTTCACCAACGACAGCACCTATAAAGCATGGTCTCCAACGCTTCTACTTGAGGGGCACGGCGATGTGAAATCAACTATGCTCACCAAGCCCACCCGTTTATTGCCCAGGTTGGTAGTTCCTACTGCTCGGTACGATCTAACAACAGGTTCCTTGTTATCCTGCCGTGCCCACGGGCAAACTGTTAAAAAACAAGTTACAGGACATGTTTATGCTAAGTTTGTTGATACAACATGTGCCGTACTGCAACAATACGGCACATGTTGCGTAGAATAAGGTGATGGGAAGTGCTCCGTGGTTCTAAGTTATGGAACAAATTCCATAGTAACTGGATACAGGAAATGTTCCATAACAACGGGCAGCAGTAAAACTCCCGTGTAGCCAGGGTACAGAACACGTTCCATATTCATATTGAACAGAGAATGTTCTCTAAAGCTTAACAACAGGAAGTTTCCCGTACAGGTGGGTTATGGAACAAATTCTGTACTAGGTCAGAACGAAACATGTTCTGTACAACTACACTACAGGAAATGTACCATACAATGTAATTACAGTACAATTGCCATTCTTTCTACCTACATGAATTACGTTGCAATTTCTTTTTACGGCACTGTTGTAGTAATTAATTAAGCATGCATAGTTGCTTTAAATCTTTAAAATGATAAATGTACTCTGTGGTACAATAGAGGTTTTGTAACGATAAACACACTCGCAGCACACGCGCAGCAAGATAGTATGCTGGAATGCAGTGCATTTTTATTAACTCTGCATTGGTATTCACGAACTTTCAATAAACGCTGCAAGCTCAACATGATTTTGTTAGTGCATTTGTAGCAAAAAACACCCTTGAGCTTGCAGCCTTTTATTAAAGCTTTGTGAACGCAAAAGAATTCAGACTGAAAGGAAATGCATTGCATTCCAGCATATTCTCTGGCTGCACATATGCTGCTAGCGTGTGTGATACTACAAAACTTCTATTATAGCAGAAAGTACATTGATCAGTTCAACGATTCATGGAAATTCAATGTTAGGCAATCTGCTGAAAGCCATAATTTCATGTGGTCCCCTGGAATATGTGCTGAATTTGTAGGAATTATGTTTAGTAATGCTGCCTATCTTGTATGGATGTCTGCACTTGTGGTCATGTTGGCTCATACTGAACCAGAAAATGTTTCCAGTAAAACCTCAAGTAAATACCAAAACTTGCTGTAGCCAATAATACCCTTACACTAACACAAAAAAAAGCTTCCAAAAGTTGCTGACAATTGTGTTTACACAGCGCTAAGCCACGCCAGGAGTGAAATAAAAGACTTGTTATGACAGGCTGGAATATTTATTTCACCTACATGAGCTACATGGCACAAAACTGCTAAAACAAAACGTGCTGTTTAAAGCAACTGGATGTCACTGATATCAATGCAAACTATGAAACATTCAACACCTGAGGCCTTCAATTGTTCAGCATTTCAAAATAGTGTAGCACAATCCAGCCACTTGAACCGCGACATCTAGAAGGTGCTGCGGACTTCAGGCTGCATGTTTGTTGGTTTGCTCAACGACTGGCGGGTCCATCTTCTGGCCTCACGTTCACAAGGTGGCTGGAAGATGTTTCTTTGGATACACGTTTGCATCCCCACCACCAGAAGCACAGATTCAGAAAAGTGGTATCACGCACACTGAATGATTTTCAGCATTCTATACAGCCCAATTTAAACAAAAAAGATGTCAGGAACACATTATTTTTTCCCACATAGCTATTGGTGTTTTTATTGGTATTATTGGTGTCTTGATTTCAAGAAAAAACTGTTTTTTTGCTTGAAACAAGCAGCACAAACTTTGTTAGACCACCAAACATGATTTAGGCCCAGTTTTGAAAAAAAAAAACTGCTCAAATTATTGAAACAATGAAAAGGGAGCCGTGGCCGTTTTCATTGTGAACAAGGGAGCCGCAGCGCTCCCGAAACGTCAATTTGTTTTTGACTTGGTCATTGACCTGTGTTTCGTGTTTTGTAATGGTTCCTTTCTCTGCACCATCACAAATTTTATTCACTTTTTCCGGCATTCGATACATATGACTAAACCTGATACAGACTCTTCAGACGTTAAAGGTGCGAGATGTTTTGTGAGCTATTCAACAGCATTAAACTATTTCTTTTTGGAAAGCAAAAAAAAAACGAAAGATTATTCTCACCTACTGAATAGCTATGGAAAATGAAGATAGCAATTGCTTTAAAAAATTTTGAAATTCACGAGCTGCAACTGAATTTTTTTCACAAATGGTTTTCCTGCTACTTGGGTGGATGGGACAAATGCACTACAATAACAAAGATCCCAAGTCACATCTTGAGGTGTAAAAAATAAGGAATACAAATATCCCACAGCTCCCATATGTTCTTTGAATGTCGTGACAGCGCAACCCCCAAATTATTGTTCATCGAAAGCATTTCTCATTCAGTGTTTTCTTTACTGCGCTGTTTTTTACTGCCTTCATGCTGGAATGCCCATGAAAACCCTTAAAGTTAAATGACAGAACGGCCGCCATAGGTCCAAAGTTAGCCATTTTGCCCCGTGCAGAGGCTCGAAAGGGGGCTTTTATCTATCCCGACGTAGCCCTGCAGGAATGAAATACCAGATGTGAAGAGAAGATAACACAATGCGCCTTGTAATATTGCCACATGCTCGCCAAACGCCTCAGAGCTAAGCGCGTCCCACAGGCGCACGCCGGTGTTGCCGCGACGCGCGAACCATCAATTATACAGCCGGCCACCCCTCGCATGATCACCAAGTGGACTGGACCGCGACGTGCGGGACGGAGGTTGACGAAGACGCTGGGCGCGCGGGTTGTGTGAGACGCTGAGCAGCGAGCAAGGTCACTTTTTTGTTCTCTTGTCTACGGGCCCAAGTGCGCCCCAAATAAATCAGTTTGATTAGGCCTATTCGTCTTTGTCTACGTGACAAACTGGTGGAGGTGCGGGGTACTCCTATCCCATGCTTCGAACGCCATCGAAGAGCCGCAACGCGAGCCCTTCAAAGCCTCCTCTTGTGGAAACTCCCGTTCACCGGGCGAGCCGGCGGCTTCAAGGAGCGTCGCCAGAGCTTGGACTTCTCCAAGAAACCAGAGCTAGGACCGGTGCACCACAACCCCAGCAGCAAGGTATGGCCACCCCGTCATCAATTTCCAAAACCCTCGGAATCCGAAATCGTTCCATGGCGAACTATTCGAAGACGCGGAAGACTGGCTGGACCATTTCGAACGAGTAGCTGCCTTTAATCAGTGGGACGACGCGGCGAAGTCAAGACACGTGTACTTCAGCCTAGAAAATGGTGCCCGCACGTGGTTTGAGAACAATGAACGGAGGTTAAAGACGTGGACGGAATTTCGAAGCGAGTTTCTGCAAGCACATGGAAATAGCGACCGAAGAGAACGCCGAGCGCGAGCTGCAATCCCGGGTTCAGCTCCCGAACGAAAGCGTGACCATGTACGCGGAAGACACGGAACGCCTCTTCAGAAGAGCTGATCCCGCCATGGCCGAAGAAAAAAAGGTACGACACCTCATGCGCGGGGTAAAGGAACAGCTGTTCGGAGGCCTTGTTCGAAGCCCGCCCAAGACAGTGCGGGAATTTATTACCGAAGCTACTATGATAGAAAGAACGCTACGGCAGCGTGCAAGCCTGTATGAGCGCCAAGCTAATTTCGCGTCGCACTCCGGTCGCTTTGGCAACGCGCTCGAGAACCCTGATGCACTTCGAGAGCTGATTCGCTCAATAGTCAGCGAGGAACTACAAAAACTTCGCGACATCCGCCAACCCTCGATTGGTTCTATTGCTAGCGTCGTTCGTGACGAGGTGCAACACGCCCTGCGAGCGCCTCCTGTCCATGCTGATCCGCCAGTGATGGTTCCCGACCCTCTGCACATGAGCTATGCAGGCGCTCTCCGGCGTCCTGCTACCGCAGCAGCTCCTCTTGTGTACCCCGGACCCATCATCCCCGTGCAGTCGGCGCACTCCGCAGCAGCTCCTTCTGTGTACTCTGTACCCGGGCCCCTCATGCCTTTGCAGTCGGCGCAGTCGGCTGCGTACGTTGGGGACCGACGAAGGAAGACGGATGTGTGGCGCACTCCGGATTTGCAGCCTCTCTGCTACCATTGTGGTTAAGCCGGACACTTGTACAGGGAGTGTCGTTACCGACGACTCGGACTGCGGGGCTGTGCCATCGACTCTCCTCGTCCGCATCCCGGCCAAAGACCCCAGGCCATTGCAGAGTACATTGCACAACAGCTCCCCGTACTCTCACCGCAACGCCATCAATCATGGTCGCCGTCTCCACGCCGGGTCTCTCCAAGGCGTTCGAGTTATACAAGTGCCCCACGGGGACGGTCCCCAAGCCCTGTCCAGGAAAACTAGGGGCAGCGGCCTTTGGAGGCGAGGTCGCTGAAGGAAGAGTTGTTGAACAGCTTCCACCGATGGCTCCAACGCAGCACGCAGTAACGGCGACGGCGAAACCTGATGATAATGGTCGGTTGTCTTTAGATATACCTGTGTTAATTGACGGTCATACAGTTAATGCGTTGGTGGATACCGGAGCGGACTATTCCATCATGAGTGGTAGGCTTACTAGAGGACTGAAAAAAGTTACGACGCCATGGTGGGAACCGAAAATTCGAACGGCTTGAGGGTACATAGTCACCCCACTCGGCGTGTGCACCGCCCGCATGAGTATTCGTGAATCGACGTTCGTCGCCAACTTCCTCATAATGCCCGAAAGCTCTCGCGACCTGATACTCGGCATGGACTTTCTCCGCGAACATGCTGCGGTGATAAACCTTCGGGAACGCCGAATCGCGTTTGCTATTGAGCAGGCAGCTGAGAAAAGTGACAACAGTGGTTGCAGACGGAAACTTCGCGTCATCGAAGAAGGGGTAAACGTGCCACCACGAACGAGCGTGCTCGTTCAGGTTGAGTGCGCTGAAATGAAAAATGGTGAAGTCATTGCGGAAGGCAACCGTTCGCTTTTGCTCACAGCACACATCTGTGTGGCGAGGGGCATTGTGCAACTTCGTGATGGTCGGGCAGAATTACTCGTCACCAATTTCGGCTACGAAAACAGACGCCTCTTTCGCGGAACCACTGTTGCTTACGTCGACGAAATTACTGAGGTTGTGGAATGCTTCGAATTCGAAGAAGATCGCGGTGATTGCAATAGGAAGCCCACGCTCGAAAACGTCGACATCAATCCGGAGCTTTCTGAAGAACAAAAAACAAGACTCGGGGAACTGCTGTCCAAGTTTCAAGATTGCTTCACCTCATCCACCAAACTACGTCGAACACCTATTACGAAACATCGCATCATAACAGAAGATGCAAGTCCTATACGACAACAGCTTACCGCGTCTCCTCAAAGGAGCGGGAGGCAATCGAAACACAGGTAAAGGAAATGCTTGAAGATGACATCATCCAGCCGTCAAGCAGCCCATGGTCGTCCCCAGTGGTTCTCGTTAGAAAGAAGGACGGAACGCTACGCTTCTGCGTCGATTACAGAAAATTGAACAGCGTGACGAAAAAGGACACGCATCCACTGCCGCGCATAGACGACTCGTTGGACAGACTTCGGCGAGCCAAGTATTTTTCTTCCATCGACCTCAGGAGTGGCTACTGGCAGATCGAAGTAGACGAAAGGGATCAAGAGAAGGCAGCCTTTGTCACCCCCGATGGACTGTATGAATTCAAAGTACTCCCTTTCGGTCTATGCTCGGCTCCAGCCACTTTCCAGAGGATGATGGATACCGTCCTCACCGGTCTGAAATGGCAGACGTGTCTCGTCTACTTAGACGACGTCGTCGTTTTTTCCGAAACTTTTGAACAACACCTACAGCGACTGAAAAAGGTATTGGAAGCGGTTCAGTCGGCTAGCCTCTCATTGAAGCCGGAAAAATGCCACTTCGGTTCACCTAATTGAAGTTCTTAGGGCATGTGGTGAGCGCAGACGGAGTGCGACCGGACCCAGAAAAAACAGCTGCCGTGGCTTCCTATCCTGCCCCACGAGATAAGAAAGGCGTGCGACGCTTTCTGGGTCTTTGCGCCTATTACCGCCGCTTCATCAGCAACTTTTCAAGGATCGCTGAACCCCTCACGCGCCTAACCAGGGAGGACGTCCCATTTTTGTGGACCGAGGAACAAGAGGAAGCCTTCAGAGAACTGCGTCATCGCCTACAGTCGCCTCCCGTGCTCGCTCATTTCAACGAGGAGGCTGAAACCGAGCTCCACACGGACGCCAGCAGCATGGGACTGGGCGCGGTGCTAGTTCAGTGGCAAGAAGGAGCCGAGAAGGTCATTGCACAATGTTTGTTTCTACTATTACCATTTACGGAGAACCTCATTGTGATTAACTCTCGTGACCACACCTATTCAGAATCGTTCAATTTGAGCGATACCCCTGTTCATAGCGTTCCAGGCCTGAACAAATTGGAGTTAGGTCAGAAAATGCCCTATCGAAATGAGTTTTGTTTTTATTTTTGCAAAAAAAAAAACGTGATTTTTGACACGCGTTTGCATCACCTGCGTGTGGAAAGGAAGGGGTGGTCATCACGCGTCTGCTACCAACGAAGAATAATTTCTCTGGGTTAGAGTTTGGTTTTTGTTATCAGGTCATGAATGATGAATCAGCAAAGGATTTTTAATCGTCAGGTTTGCACTCTGAAAATAATAATCCCTGAAATCGGCTGGAAATGTCAAGCAGTGTCTGGTTGCAATCCTGCTTTATGATTTCGGGCAGTTTTATTGCCTTTGTGCGCATTGCTTTAAGTCATGCTGTAGCTCTGCTTACCACAGGACCATTCGCAAATGGTTTACAACAGTTTCCGTTTCATTTCTACATCGCGAAATTCATATTTGGTGCTACTATGCCAACTTCAAGCCTTCCTGCCATGGCACCTTGGTCGTCCGTGACGGATCCTCGAAAAAAGCATGCCACTTTTGATTTCACCCAATCCTAACCCGATTTCTGCATAATGAATTTTCGACGTAAGCCAACAGATAACACCTAGAAATCTGTGCCGACGAGGGGAGCACTTCAAAACGGCCTTACACACTGCCAGCTGTTCACCTGCAGGTTCGTTTTCCATACGAGGGCATCTCAGGGGGCTTAGTGTTCCATCTTAGTTGAACTGTCTATTCCAACGGAGTCTCCAGTAAGTTTTGTACTGTTTCATTTCAGAAATGTTAGGTGGTGCTGCAATGGAGGAGGCTCGTAGTGCAGATCTTGTTGATTGTGCAACAGCTACTCGGACAAAGTTTGCAGGGCATGATTCTAGGGCATCGCACCTCCTTCCTGCAAGCAAGGCTACAATTGCAAGTCAGAAGATGATAATAAAGTGCAACTTTATGTATTGAGGGATAACTGACAGTCAACGTCAACAAGCATCAACCACGGAGTTCCGTTTTCAACTTCATGCATTTTTTCCGCGTTGCGCGCTTGTCCCAAGTACTGTGCTGGCGAGTAAATACAGTAAGTCATTTACAAGACGTTTTTATGTTATGCGGGGGCAAATTGATGCCTCTGACAATGCCAAACCACCAGATTTCTTCCAGGAAACCACCCCGAATTGCGCATTTTGAAATGGAGGTTGGGCTTCACCGCATGACAGAAGCGCCACGCGTCCTAACATTTTTTATTATCTGACAAACTGTTCCGGGCAAGTCGGAATTTTTTCTAGGGCGTGTTTTTGAAATGTTTCCCCACAAAATGTATATTATAATGTTTTTTCTACTACTGGTGGTTTGTTATACACAACTCCTTTTCTATAATTGTTTACTTGACAAAAATTTAGATTTTGATACTTTTTTCGCCACTATGATGTGCGAAAAACTTCTAAAAATTAGTTTTATTGGATAGGCCGATAAATATTATATATTTGGTGTTCCTGTAACTAGTGCCTAACCAATTATTTTAGCAGAAAAAAATGTTTTCTTGGACTCCTAAAAATTGGTCAATTTCCCTACGGTCGCGAAGGAGGCACAACATGGCCTAGTTAGTAATTCCGGAGTAGACATGTTTCTAGAAGTGTAATCAGGCACAGTATCCTGCGCGGAACTATTGTGCAGTCTGACGTCGTATTCGCAAACAAAGCAGCCGTTTATGGTGACTTAACCCTTTGGTGACCGCGGGAGAATTGACTGATTTTTAGGGCTCCAAGAAATTTTTTTTTAAATGGTTCGGCATTATTGCAGGAACACAAAATGCCGAATATTTACCGGCATTTCCAATAACACCAGTTTTTAAATGTTTTCGTGTATTATAGTTGCGAAAAAATATCAAAATTAAAATTTTTGTCACATTGTCAAAAAAAATGATAGAAAAGGACTTGTGTATAACAAACCACCGGTAGTAGAAAAAAATGATGGTATACATTTTGTAGGGAAACATTTGGAAAATTCGCCCTAGAAAAAATTCCGACTTGCGTGGAACAGTTTGCCAGATATTAAAAAAAAATTTAGGACGCGCAGTGCTCGTGTCTTGCGGTGAAGCCCAATATCTCCATTTCAAGATTGCAGTGTCAGGTGGTTTCCTGGAAGAAATCTGACGGTTTGACATTATCAGAGGCCCCACTTTGCACCGACGTAGCGTAGAAACATATTTTCAATAACTGACTTTGCAGTTATGGTCAGCACAGTATTTGGGACAAGCACGCGATGCGGAAAAACATGCATGAAGTAGAAAACGCAACTCCGTGGTTGATGCTTTTTGACGTTGACTGTCAGTTGTCGCTCAACACATAAAGTAGCACTTTATTACCATCCTCTGACTTGCAATTGTAGCCTTGCTTGCAGGAAGGAGGTGCGATCAGGGTGTCGAACCGGAATTTTTTCGGGTTCGGTTCGGGTTCGGGTTCAAGCCTTTCGGGTTCGGTTCGGGTTCAGTTCCAGAGCACCATTCCGTTCCGGTTCGAACCGGTTCGAACCGGTTCAAACGGGTTCAAACGGGTTCGAAGAAAAAAAGCAGGCGTGATTTTTCTGTTAATTTTTTTTGCTCGTTTTTCGTTTCCTTATAAAGTCGGCATAAAAACAAAGTCATAATGAAGGTTTCTTTGTCCAAATATTTTGTCTTCGCCAAACTAACGCGACCCTGCGACACTTTTTTCAACTTTTTTCTAAATCTTGAGTGCTTGCAGACAGTAGTCAACCAACACATTAGATTATGGGGTCGCAATGTGCCTCAGCCAAAAATTACTGCTATCTCCTGGTCAGATAACTTAGAAAGTTGCTCAAAAAAAATTGCGCCCACCTCCCCGCGAGGGGAATCCTGTGTAGATGCGACGCATTGTGGGGTTCACTTGGTGTTTCCGTTGGATTGATTCTGAAATCGCGTGAAACGTGTCGGGAACGGGTATGATGATTATGTTTTATGATTATTGGCCAATCTTGGTCAATCTCTCTAAGTGGTATGCTTGGGGCTTCGCTGTCGCAACGACCTTTACTCCACCATTGTTGCTGTAAGTGGGAGCTTCTTTTATTTTATTGCAAGTGTTAATCATTGCCCAATCATGCGTTGTATAAGTAGCTTCTTGACGTAGTTTGAATGAGTCAAGGATTTAAGGCGCGTTCGTAGCATTTCATTCTGTCTCGGTTTTGTGGCGCTAAAAAAAAGTTTTGTGGCGCAGTGGGAAGAGCACCATGTACCTTGCGTTCCGCCCGCAGGGTCGTGGGATCGAAACCGGGCGCCGGCAACTATTATTTTTTTATAGTGTATGGGGAGGGGTGTGGACGAGAGAGGGGCATCGGAAAGGAGAGGGGGTGAGCGGCGGAGAGCGCAGCTCGCGCGGCGAGGAGAATGGGGGAGGGGCGGACGACAACAACGCCGACGTTGCATGGACAAGGCGAGTGAATGAGATGCAGTCGCATCTAATATTTTTCTCCTTCCCGGTCTTCGCGTTCTTCGACCGCTGAATGACGTCATTACAGTGGTGTAGCGGCTGTTTGCCGGCTTTCCTTAAGTTTCAGAATAGAACGCATTTGATAGCCACTTAAAAGAAAGCCACAAAAGCGAAGCAGAAATGGAAGGTGTATCCGAAGCGACGAGCAAATCACGCACTGTTGCTCTGTGCTGGCAATAGCTATAGTTTTCGCAGTGCTTCCAGACTCGAAGAAGAGTGAAAGCGTTTATCAAAAGTGATGATTTATTTATTTACTGCTTTTTTATTTATTTATTTATTTATTTATTTATTTATTTATTTATTTATTTATTGTTAGGTTTAACACGCCCACGCAACGCCGACGACGAGGCGCGCCATAGTGGAGGGCACCGGAATAATTTTGACCACCTGGGGATCTTTACGTGTGCCGAAATTTCGGACACACGAACGTTTTCGCTTTTCGCTTTCATCAGAAAAGTGGGCGCCGCGGCCGGGAATCTAAATCACTTCTGTGGGCTCAGCAGCGCAACGCCTTAGCCACTGAGCCACCGCGGCGAGTTTATCTAAAGTGTTGAAGAGCTCCTTTAACTGTACCGGCAAAATGTTTTCTATGGTAGTGTGACGAGTATGTGGCGCCGACTGCCAAGCATGGGAGGTGGCATTTAGAGAAATTTCCTTCTGCTAATCTTTTATCTGCTAACAGAGCTGTTAGAAAGAAAGAATGGATACAAAGACTCATTGGACGGTGCGTATAGGACGGCATTGGATAGGGAAGCTCCGGAGATAAAAACTTGCTAATGGCCCTTCAGCGACTGGTGACAGCAATTGGGCTCTAGGAAAGATGATAGCCAAGTGAAGTCACAAGCAGCAGTAATGATCACTTGTAGAGAGAGAGAGAGAGAGAGAGCGAGAAAATGAAGTTTAATTCAATCGAGGCAAAGTTTCAGAGAGGCGACCTCATTCGAATCGACAGCCGTTTCCATCAAGAGCAACTTATTTCATTTCATTTCATTTTATTTCCTTAAAGACCCCATTGAAGGGGTATTACATAAGGGGTGGGTACATACATGAAAACGTGAAAGCCATATTTTATTACAATGCAAGGTAATTTGTTACGGTGTTCAAAAAGGTGGAAGGACAGGTTATGGCGGTGATTTCATTAGAAAGGCCGTTCCAGTCCGTTGCTGCACGAAAAAAGAATGATGACGAAAATGTGACGGTGCGCGTATGCGGACGTGCAACTTGTTGCGGGTGACCGGTGCGATGGGAGATGCGTGCCGGTGGGAGAATGTATGGTGGCCTGCCAAGTGAGCTGTAAAAAAACTTGTGAAAAAGGCAGACTAGAAATGCGGCGACGAGATGCGAGAAATGATAGGCCAGATTCTGTTTTCAGTGCTGATATGCTGACGTCGTAAGAGTACTTGGAGGGAATAAATCGTGTGGCTCGATTTTGAAGCGACTCGAGTTGATTGATGAGATATGCCTGATGTGGGTTTTAAATGGCGGATGCGTATTCTAATTTCGTCCTTACAAGAGATTGATAAGCTAGTAATTTGACATTGTTAGGGGCGTGACGCAAATGGCGTTTTAAGAACCCGAGTGTTTTGTTAGCAGATGCAATGATGTGCGTAATGTGCGTTGCCCAAGTCAAATCGCTACAAAGGGTTACTCCAAGATATTTATAGGAAGGAACTTGTTCGAGGTTTGTGTCAGCAATTTGGTACTGGAATACAATCGGATTTCGACGGTGGTGGAAGAACACAGTTTTACATTTGTTAGGGTCTAGTTCCATTAGCCAAAGGTTACACCATTCTTGCAAGCTTCGCAAGTCAGTTTGAAGAGACGTGTCATCGGAAACGGTGTTTATTTTACTATAAATGACGCAGTCGTCTGCAAACATGCGTATGTTGGAGGATATATGCATTGGTAGGTCATTAATGTAGATCAAGAACAGAAGTGGGCCTAGGACGGACCCTTGAGGGACACCTGAGTTTACCGGGGTAGAGTTAGAGATTTCATTGTTGACGGAAACTGATTGCGAACGGTTAATTAAGAATTCTTTTATCCATGCCAATATGGCGGCATTTAAATGTAACGCGGCAAGTTTTAGTAGTAGACGCTCATGAGGAACTTTGTCAAATGCTTTTGCGAAATCGATGAAGATGGCGTCAGTGTGGAGGTTAGAGTCGAGGTTAACATGCAGGTCGTGAACAAACATAGCTAGCTGCGTTTCACACGAAAACCCTTTTCTAAAGCCATGCTGCGCTGGATGAAAAAAATGGTTGGAATCAAGGAAGTCTATGATATGTGTGTAGATGATATGCTCGAGGATTTTGCAGGGTACGCTGGTTAATGAAATGGGACGATAGTTTAATGGGGAGTGTTTGTTACCTGATTTGCGGACTGGAACGACCTTTCCGTGCTTCCAATCTGGAGGCAGCATTCCTGTTGAGACTGATTGTGAAAATAGTAGACACAGATATGCTGCACAGATATGTTTAGTATTTTTAAAAAGTTTGGATGTAATATTGTCTACACCAGCTGAAGAAGAAAGTTTGATTTTGTCTATCAGTGATGAAATACCGCCTAAAAAAATTTCAATTGGTGGCATGGTACATTCAAAGTTCGCATGAGGAATGGTAAATGACAACTCAGTTTCTTGTGTGAAAAGTGATGCGAAGGCGGCGTTAAACACGTGTGCACATTCCTCGTCACTTAGGGCATCACCTGACTCATTAGATAGGGTAATAATGCGCGTGTCATGTGGGTTTAAGACTTGCCAGAATTTCGGGGTGTTGTTCTTAAGCATGTTCGGTACATCAGAATGAAAGAATGAGTGTTTCGCGAGACGTATGGTTTGCAGATAAGCAGATTCGGCGGTTTTGTACTTGTTCCATGCATCAGGGGTGTTACGGGACTTAGCTGCGCGGAAGGAGCGTTTTTTCTTGTTTTTTAATCGTTTCAGTGCTTTATTGAACCAGGGTTGGGTGGAATTAGAATTAATGTTAATTTGGGGAATGTATTTATCAACCATTTCGTGTAGTTTGTCTCTGAAAATCAACCAGTTTTCGGCTATATTATGACAAGAAAGGACAGTTTCAAAAGGGGAGTAAAAATTTGTTAGTTCACAGTTAATTGCTTCGTAATTTCCTTTATCATACAAACGGATAGTTTTTTTTAAGGTCGGGGCCAGAACGGGCTTAATTACGAAGTCAACATGAATGACTTTATGATCACTGATTTCTGGAAGGTACGCAATGGAGGACACGCACTCGGGATGGCTTGTTAATATAAGATCTAAAATGTTTTGGGAGTTACCGGTAACGCGGGTTGGTTCTGTAAGAAATTCAGATAGATTAAAGTTAAGCCATACAACAAGGAAGTCGTTCGACTCCCTTGATGTAGCCGCTGGTGCAGGCTGGCTTGACTAATCGATATTAGGAAAATTAAAATCGCCAAATAGAATTACATGCATATTAGGGTGCTTGGTCGTTATTTCGCTTAGCATATTATTTATCTTAGAAGAGAAGTCTGGAGTACTGTGAGGGGGCCTATAGCAAACACCTAGTAAAACTGAGTGCGGTGCAGCATGGCATTTAAGCCACAGGATTTCAAGGTCGGACACAATGTTTATAGAAGAACAGGATATGTTGTGACTGACAGCGACAAGTACTCCTCCCCCCCTCTTGGCCCTGCAATCGTTTCGAAACAGTCGAAAATTTGGTAGGTCAGCGAGTACCTCGCCGTCGGTCACGTCACTAGTGAGCCATGTTTCTGTTAGTATCAGAAGGTTGCTATCATATGACAACAAAATAGGTTTTAACGAGGGTCGGATCGAGGGCGGTGAGGCGCATTTTGATGACGGGGCAATTGCTACAACATTTCCTTAACAGGGCCTGTGGAGTGGTCATACACGTAGCGTTTGGTGCCAATGTGCAATGTTTGGAAGCGCAGATAGTAGGACGTGGATTTTGATTTAGCGAAGGCGATAAGGTTTTTACGAGCAATTTTAACAGGCTGAGAGAAGTCTTCACCGACACTGAAATTGCTTCCCTTAAATTTGGGGCCATTAGAAAGTACAGATTCTTTAGTTTTGAATTGATTGAATTTTACAATGAGTGGCCGATTATGGCCTCCTGTATGGCGTCCTAGGCGATGCGCTCTTTCAATGTAATTAGAGTCAACGGCGAACACCAAGTGATCATTACAATGACGGATGACAACTTCCTCAGATTATGCGAACGTTTCCTTAGGGTTTGGGTCGGGAATGTTATAAAATATTAGGTTACTCCTACGTGACCTGTTTTCGGTATCATCCATCTGTGCAGGAAGACGGACGATGTGGTTAGTCATTTCTGTGGTATCTATTTTTATAGTGTCCAGGTCGGTTCGGATGGTTGAAATGGCTTGATAATGTCCTTTTAAATAAGTCGTGCGTCTATTTAGATCCGACAGGGTTTTGTCTGTTGTCAGTAGGTGGTTTTTAATGTCTAGTATATCGGTAATCAGCTTCGACTGCCCAGCCGATAGCTTTCCTAACTCGTTCATTACGTCCTCAATACTGGGAGGGCCTGGGGTAGATTCAATATCTCCCGCCAAAAGCAAAAGAGACTGCATGACATGAACACATTCGACAACAATTGTAGCGCAGCACCGTGGGCTCGGTAGCTGTATGCGAAAGTAATTGCTAGATTTTTTTTCAGAAGAGTGATACATTCCACCAACCTGCATGGCGAGATGCAACGGATTAGTGGTCTGCGCTGAAGCACAGCCACCGAGCCCACAGAGCACGCGGGGCGACAGGGGCGGTTTTGTAGCTGACGTGACGGATGATGTTGCTGACGATGGCGCTTTCCAAGGTGATTCGGGAACCAAGGAGGGTAGTGGCGGCGCTGTTGAGCACGATGAATCGGTCGTGGCCGGAGCTTCAAGGCCGGAGCTGGCCATGGCTGTCTCCCAATTCGCTATGGAAACGTGGAGGTTGGATGGATCTACAGCACACTTGTCGCAGCCGCCTACTATGTGTGTGATGTTCCTAGGCTCTCCACAGAAACAACGAAATGGAGATAGTTGTGTCCCGTCAAAGAGGTGAAGTCTGGTGTTCTGTGGGAAGGTGTATGCCCACAGGGTGCGGAGTAATCTTTCCTGGTTTATCGGTAGCAATTTGTGCTGGGAGGAATACGTTCTATGGAAGAGGCCATAGTGCTGAGTAACTTCCTGGTCTGTGAATACAGGATGCATGCACTCGGGCCGGGCTTCATCAGCGCTGGCTAAGCGAGTCAAATCTCGACCCACGAGGTTGGTGATCTTGTTTGCCGGGGATGCCAGTATGAGCTGGTGCTCATACAATCGTGACTGGTCACGTTTGTGGTCTCTGATTGATCATCGGAAGTGTTGTAACATGCAATCGACCGTTGGCAAAGTTGGGCCACGCCTGCTAAGAGTCTGTTATGAGAGTTTTGGCGCCGCTTTGGCTAAGCGCACGTGCTATCGCCGCTTCCTCAGCTTAGAGGGGGCTGTGTTCGGGGGTTGAGATGCTCCACGTGTGGGAGGCTGCAGAACGGTAATACAAAGAGAATGTATTGAAGAATGCTATCGGGCGTCTTTGCATCAAACCAGTTTATCGTCCGTCACATTTTTTCTTGCAGTTTAGTTTCTTTCCAACTGTCTCCCCTCATATATACACACGTTTTGAAAACCATTTGAGGACTATAAAATATGCATTAGGCAATTAGTTAATAACTTTAGTCCGAGATGTCAATGTTAATATAGCAAAAAAATAATAGCGCAATACGGGCATAAAGAAAGACCCTTTATAGCATTCAGGCGTCGTCACATAACTTTGCGGGCACTTTGTGCGTGACAAAATTTCCTGATTGGTCGAGAAGGAGAACGCTGCAAAATTTCTAAATGCCAAGGACCCCAAAGATATCATGTTTGGTCCGACCATCGAATCCGCCTTAACTGACCCGATAATTCCTTTATTCCAAATTAATCAACACACCAGTCCCACTAATTAACATTAGCTCATTCACTCACCTAATTCACCCAAGTCTACCCGCTAACCCACACTAATCGACTTCGATCCATCCGCCTCTGAAGTGTAAGGTTGAGCAGATTCAAGATAACATGAAAATGCTATCAAATATACTTTAAAAGTGGAAATTAGGATTCCCTATTTTTTTATATCTCATGTGCTCTTAGAGCAGTAACCAAAGGACACAACGGCACTGTATACCAGAAAAAGTGACGTTAATTTTGAGAACTGCGAGTGTTGGTGTCTCAGTGCTGTTTGTATATAACTGCCCATTCAAACTAGAATAAGTGGAAGACATGGATTTATTGTTGACGGTGTCCCTGAAGGCCTTCGCAAGCGGACAGGTATGCCTGCGAATTAACAACACATTGAAAACTTTACACGATTTTAAACACCATGTAGATAGAAACCATGAAGAATATTCCATGATATGTTGCCTCGCAATATGCGTTATAACTTAAGTTATGCTAAATATAAAAGATAATTGGGAGAGATGGGCAGTACCTAACGCAAACTGATAGTATAAGCGGACAACTTTACATTAAAGTGAGGGCAATAATTAGAAGAGAACATGATGGGCCTTGGGAACTGCAGACTACGCAAAATATTTCATGGGTCTGTCTGGCGAGTGGCAAAATATCTTCAGACGCAAGGTAGAGTACCGAAATGGAAAACTAGAAATCGCATTTTTGAGGCCCCGGAACCGGTTCGGAACGGTTCCTTCGATTCGTTCCGGTTCGGGTTCAGTTCCAAAATGGCGGAAAAAATACGGTTCCGGTTCAGTTCCGGTTCCGGGCAAAAATTCGGGTTCGGTTCCGGTTTTCGGTTCGGTTCCGGTTCCGGTTCGACACCCTGGGTGCGATGCCCTAGAATCATGCCCTGCAAACTTTGTCCGAGTTGCTGTTGCACAATCAACAAGATCTGCACTACGAGCCTCCTTCATTGCAGCACCACCTAACATTTCTGAAATGAAACAGTACAAAACTTACTGCAGAAACCGTCCGAATAGACCGTTCAACTAAGCAGCAACACTACACCCCCGGAGATACCCTCGTACGGAAACTAAACTGGAAGGCGAACAGCTGGCAGTGTGCAAGGCCGGTTTGAAGCACTGTCCTCGTCGGATATGGCGACTGGGTGTGATCTTTTGACTAGCATCTGAAGTTCTTATCGCAGAAATCGGGTTGGGTGAAAGCAGGAGCGGCAAGCTTTGTTCGAGGATCAGTCGCGGACACCCAAGGCGCCATGGCAGGTAGCCTTGAAGTTCGGCAACAGCATAGTAGCGCTAAATATGAAGTTCGCGATGCAGAACCGAAACTGAAAGTGTTGTAAACTGTTCGCGAATGGTCCTGCAACTGCCAGACAACTTAGAACTACTTGCGCAAAGGCAATAAAATTGCCTAAAATCATAAAGTAGCTTTGCAAACAGGCACTGCTTAATATTTCCAGCCGATTTCTGAGATTATTACTGTCATAGTGCAAACCAGACGATTTAAAATCGTTTGCTGGTTCAACTTTCATGCCCTGATAACAAAAAACAAACACTGATGCAGAGTAATTACGAGTGGCACGCATTCCTCTTAGGTAGCAGTGACGGGCGATGACCACACCTATTTTCCACACCCAGGTTCTTCAAACGTGTGTCAAAAATCACGCTTTTGTTGCAAAAATTAGAGCAAAACTGATTTTGAGAGGCAATTTGCTGATTTAACTCCAAAACGATTTACTTGTTCGAGCAACTCCTGGAACGCTATGAAAAAGCACTCTCAAACTATCGTTCAAATTGAACGATTTTGAAAAGGAGCGGTCGCGAAAGAGTTTAAAAGGATCACTAGCTTTCAAACCAAACCATGTACGTCCTGAGTGAGTTCTTAAAGTAAGTGATAAGGCGCACGAGAGATCTTCTACCTGCATTTCTCATGCTGGGCGTGACGCAAAGTTGCATTGACCTGGCTTCCCGTACGTGAGTTGAAGCAATTAAATCTGTCTTCCTTTACCAGCACAGGGTGGCAGAATTACTGTAGAATGTTATAATTCCTTTTAATAAACTTAACAGTGGCAATGAATACGCTTCATACTGTACTGTGCTACGATAAAGAAGCGCACTCAAGTCCTGAGCGGACTGGCATAGCCACTGTGCCGGTGTTGTTCATAGTGCCGCAAATTGCGCTGGGTGCTGAATCTTCGTGCCGTGTCACTGTCCAGTGCCTACAGGGACCAACTACTTAACAGCCAGGCCTGGCTTGAACATCAGGCATGGCTTCTTGCGTCATGGTACACTCTAAGAAGTCGAGGAGTGCTGGGCACTCTGTCTAGGAGTAAAAACTTTTGTCCCATATTTCACTCCCTTTGGAAGCATTGGGCTACTCTTCCGAGGAGTAGCTTGATTGATTGTAGGGTTTAACGCGCCGACGCAACGCAGGCGATGAGGCGCGCCGTAGTGGAGGGCTCCGGATTAATTTTGACCACCTGGGGATCTTTAACGTGCGCCGAAATCTCGAACACACGGGCGTTTTTGCTTTTCGCCTCCATCAGAAAAGCGGCCGCCGCGGCCGGGAACCGAACCCGCGACCTCGTGCTCAGCAGCGCAACGCCTTAGCCACTGAGCCACCACGGCGGGTCCGAGGAGTAGCGCGTGGCGGCCAAACGAGAGGCGAAACACTCCTCGTGGGATTTACTTGCTGCTTTCGAAGCGGAGTACTTGAACCCTTTTTGGGAATTGCAATGCCATCTCCAAGGCAGCGTTCCGTCACTCCCTTTAGGCGTGAATAAGTTCTATTGGCTGCGGCGTTCCCGGATACTGCAGAAGGGTACTGCTATACTCGGTGACAACTTAAGAACGGCACCGGAAGTTTCCGCTGTGCCTTATCACCGTAGCCGGATGTTTTTCCGCGCGGCGCAAGTAGGGTTTTACTGGGAATATTTTGAACATGGCGTAAGCTGTTCCCGTGATTTTTTGGACTTAATATGCTTATAAATGACTCCAGTGACGACAAACAAACTGCGTGAGACAAGGCAGACGATATCACGCTTCCATAGCAAACCCCTTTCAAAACGCGCGCGCACTGACGTCACAGGTCCGGCGCTTTGGCGGAGTGATACACTACATGAGGTGGTGCCGTTCTTGAGTTGTAACCGAGTATAGTCTCTCGTGGAAAGCATCCCTTACGCCCCAAGAGCGTTCTGCTATTCCCCGCGAGGCAGCGTATTTTCGCTCCTGCTACTAGCCCCCCCTCCCCCCCCTCCCGCTTTCCCACGACGGTAGTATAGACAGTTACAAGCAAACAGAACAGGACAAGCTATTTTGAAACATGGAATAGAAGAAAAAACAAGCTCAGACTTTATTTTCCAAGAAGATACAATCGGTTCCTTCTGTTTTTTCACACAAAAAGCAATTTATTTGGAATTAAAATATCACAGCATAAAAACGGTTCCTACTCCACATGCACTGTGCACACAGGCGACGTAGCGCCTATTTAGGATACATCCAAGAAAAAATCACAAATAAAAATGCAGCAAAGCAATTGATAACACTGAAATACAAACATTATTAAGACAATAAAAATGACATTAACACCCACAAATAAAAAGGTACTGGCATTAGAACGAAAAGCGTCAGTACAAATACAGCAGTGGGAGAATAGTTAACAGTATTAACATAAAACAAAATGGCCTTAGTACATCAGTGAGTGCTTCACACGGACTGGAAAGCCAGCTCTTATTTAGTACACATCAAAAACATTTACAAATATGTTTAGCGAAACAAAAATCTTGGACTAAAACAATTGTAATGCCTATTAAGGCATTATAAGGTGCAATCAACACAAAGATACAAAGCCATTGACACGGGAACTTTGCAACAGATATACGTTGGTGGGACAATAGGAAACCACCGGAAACATTCCCACTAAGTTTTTTAGGCGGGTGGTTCTCAAATGAGAATGCGCTAGTAAGATTTAAAAAAGGCATAACTTGGTATTAAAAACAAACACGTTCGAGCTGACTGCTACATAATGTTGGTGGCGGCCTTCAGAACAGTACGGACCAGGGCACCGTGCTTGAGCCGAAGTAACGTCTACAGAAGCAAGAAGGTGCGCTTCCCCTTTCAAGCGTATTACACACTGAACAGCCAACACACAGACAGCAGCAATGGGAACCCATCCACGATGTCCAAAGATGTGAGAAGTCTCTTGAATGCGACGGCCACTCCTGCTGACGCCTCGGGGATATCTCTCTCTCAAAAAAAAAAAAAAAAATCTTCGGGCAAGTAGCGTCTTCCAGTGGTTCCTACATCGGCAGAAAGAGGGGGACAGCAAAGATAAGTTCAACAATTAAAAAAAAATTGACGAGTTTGACGACGTGATAGATTAGTTTTTGCACCGAGAGAACGCATTGAGCCCGTATTGGAATGCAATACTGCTTGGCGCAGTCACCAGTCTACATGCGAATGTGCGGTTACCTTGGATGCAGCCACGCTCATTGTGCCACTTGGCCAATGTCATGTCAGACAGCGCGCCCTACAGCTGTCTGCCTACGCAATGCGCCCCAAACCTATTAGTGCTTACGTGTCCGTAGCTTCTATTGTTTACCCCGCTATCGTTCCCGGTATAAAAACATAGCACAAAATTTAAGCAAAGAGAACTCTTTTTGTAAGGTTATAATCCCTGATTAATTTGCATTGGATTTTGCCCTCAGCCGACTGCAACGTACGGCCCATTATACGTTCCCAAGTACAGAGTGGAAAAGTTGCTAATGGGTCATATAGCTATTGTTTTCTTCATTCACGAGTACGCTTCGTTGCATGCACGCTGCAGATCGCAACATTTGACGAGAACCAATAGGCTCGTTAATAAACGATCAGAACGCTCGAACATTAAACCACATGCAGCGACGGCGACAACCGACGCGAAAAAAAGTAACGTAATGGGTACAACAAACAGTGTGGGCGACAGCGACGAACGAAAACAAAAATAATGCATTGCTGCCGATGCCATTCGTCGTCGTTGCTGCCGCTCGCTTGTGGGCTGCTTCTGGCCGGTACAAGCCCGCGACAGCGACGGCCCGTCGCCTGCCGCAGTTGCCGCCGTCAGCGGCCTGTGCAAAAAAATTTTGTCTGTGTCGCCCACAATACCTGTTTGCCGTACCCAATGAGTGAGTTTTCTCGCGTCGCTCATCGGCTTAGGCGCATGTAGTTACCCCTTAACAGTGCGGGGCGCATGCCCCGAAAAGTCCCATTTCCGTCCATCCTGCCCTCAATAAAAACGCAAAAAACCTGTCAGGACAGCATTTCAGTCTGCTGCTGTACGCGCGGCGGTCACTAAAATTATTGCAATTTTAGTGACTGCCACGCGCTAGACGCGCTCCTATCACTCAGCCTATTGTACGCAATTCTTTGGAGCTGCGCAGGTAGCCACAGCTACTGCACGGCAGCCACTCTAACCCTAGCCGCCGAGCTAAGAATACAGGGCAGCGCTGCGACTATTCTCGCGACCGTGCTTCTTACCTGCGAAAACATTCGGCTAGGATACCAACACTTCACGAATCAAAGGGATTGAAACGGTGCAAGACTCGACGCTGTTTGCACACGGGTACAAAAGCCGCCCTTCAAATCTAAGCAACGGTCAAAATGAGTCACGAAAACGTTAGGGCTAACCGCTTCCGCGGACCGAAGTTAGTGAGCAACTCTGCTTCGTTAAAGGGACACTGAAGTGAATTTGTCAAGCTCCCGTTTTTGCTTGCACTGCGTAGACTGGCTCAAATTAGCCCACTTTCATCGTTTATCCGGTTGACAAATCGGTAATTATTTTACACAGCGCGAAAGAAGAAAAACTACTATGCGGGGTTTGCGGCGGCCGCACCAACTAAGGCTGTGACGTTGAGAGGAGGGGCGCCGTGATTGGACGATGCCCAAGGTTAGCAATCACACAAGTTTCGGTTTCGGTTTAGGTTCTGTAAAACATAACCAATGGCTTTGTTGGATGGGCATTCTCAATATCTCAGTAATCATCGTACCGCGCTTCTGCCATGCTGTCGGCTGTAAAATGCGTAAGATAAGCCTCCCAGGACGGCTTGGAATCGTAGCATTCACTACCCGAGGCCTACGCAGTGCATGAACGCCCTCCGCGTCCCCGCAGACGCTCAAATGCCATGCGCTTTTCCCCCATATTTGGAGCTTGCCGCACTCATGCCTGTATCGTAAAAAGCGTGCTCGCACCAGGCCAAGGGTCTGTTGATTCTGGCCTGTGCCCACTGCCTGCAAGCAGTCGGTGCTTATGGCAACAGCACGCCAACGAGAACTCGCTGGCGCGCCAGTGCCAGCCTGCGCGCGTTCTGTGAACTAGTTCGTGGAGCAATGAACGCTGCGGCCCAAAAAAAGGTGAACTCAGTATAGAAAACATCGGCGGAAAACGTAAAAGTTAACTTATAAAAAAAAAGCACGCACCCGCGGGGATTCGAACTTGCGACTTGCAAAACACTTGCAAGGACATACCCAGCACTCTAGACCACTCGGCCACCAGGCGGGCTCGGCAGAACATGGTAATATAAGGTATATAATGTATAACCAGTGTACACTTTCATTTAGTTTTGGCATTTCAAGCAGCTTAGGTGACTATTTGTTGTTCTGCGCTCGTGCAGTAAGCATCCCCCAAGTTTCCGGAATATATCACTTCTAGCAATTGCATTTCTTAGCCGGAAAAGCGTTCGCAGATGCGTAGTCGTGCTGCTGACCGCTGTGCTTGTTCGCCCAGCGCAAAAAACTGCTTCCCGCACCCTAGTTTTACGCTGTACGGTAAAAATATCAGTTGATTTTATTTCATTAGTACCTATATTGACTTCGCTGACTCTTCTCCCGCCTTGAAGAGGCCTTATATTTTCCTACTGGCGTACCAGTCAGCGAAGCGTCGCATGTGCGCTTGTGCAGCGCTTCTGTGAAGCGACCTTGACTTGGAGCTAGATACAGTGTACAAACTAACCAAGTAAAGAAAGGCACATTCTTCCATTCACAAACGTGTACTGGCTTCGTTTCAACTGAGCGAACGAATTGCGACGACCCGTCGGCGGCCGGCGGACGAAACGCTGGGCCGACTCCGCCTGAAGGCCGGGGAGCCGTGCAGTGGCGAAGCCAATTGCGAGTTCGGCTCCTCCCGACGTCACACGAAAACGCCACAGAAAATGGGCGAGCGTAAAGAGAGGAGGACAGCATTTTCGAATTAATTTTTCTACTAAATAAAATCGCGTAAACGCGCCCAGAGTGGTCGAAACATGGCCCGGGGACTCCGGACTACAATTTGCGCTAGTAATCCCGCAATGTTTACATATCACTTCAGTGTCCCTTTAAATACACAAGACAAGAATACGGGGTTAACTAATGGCTTACCTCTACTTCCGGCCAGCGCTTCTTCGTCCGGTAGATAAATCCAAGGTCGTCATAGCTACGAAAGATCCCAAGCTCAAGGCGCGAAGCCTGCGACGGCTGCGAATGCAATCCGGCCAAAGCCCGCGCATCGCTACACAGTGCACATAGTTCCGAAATCGGCCTCAGCGCTGCCGCTGCTGTGATGTTCGTCCGAAAGAAAAACTAGTTCCACGCACGCACGCATGAATGAACGAATATACGACTTGTTCGCGTGTTCATGATGTCGCGCTGACGCACAGGCATGCAGCAGTTAGCCAAGACGCGTCGTACTGTGTCGAAGCAAGTATGACGATAAGGGCAGGTCCAACTTCCCATGATGCACGAAGCGTCTGCTTGAAAGCCCACTTCGTTCATAGCACATTGTTTACAAAGCGAAGCCGTGTATTCTGCGCTGGCGGGACATCACGGTCTGGTGCGGTCAGTAAGTCGCCCGTCCGGTCTTCGCGGGTTCACCGCCTGTGCCGGTTTTTGCAGAACACGCGCACTTGGCGCCTCGCTGAAGGTGCCTTTCTCACGCTTGCTCGAGCGGTTCGCGTTACCTGACCCGCCGGATGTATGACGCATTACGTATCGTGTTCCACGCCTGCGCCGCCGCGCCATCCGGAACAGGGAGGGGGTCATCATTTCTCTTCGCTTAATAAAGGCGATTGAGTTCCAGCAACCGATCGGTGTATACGCTTTTATATCGTCGCTCGTCAGCCGACGGGACAGTTTTCACCGTAGACGGTGTATTTGAGATGCCCTCGCAATGATATCGCCTGTTCCTCACACGCCGATCTTGCAGACGGGCCCCATATTGCTGTTAATACCAGTTTTGTAGCCGGATTTCCTTTATTTAACCTAATAAAAGCTATCGTATGTACATGCCTATCTCGGCGACACTAGCCACTTGTTGGGTCGGGTCCGTGTTGCGATTGCGGCTTTGGCTATCAGAAGAGCTCGGACTTCACTTCTTGCAACACCATTTTCCTCAATCGATCTCAGATTTACAATCCGTTTTTTTTTTTTTGCTCGACTAGGCGCGGGACAAGCGTACGTCTATCAAACTCTTCCAAAGCGGCCGTCTGCAGCGGCCCTATGAGGTTGGTTCCTTCAGTTTGCCGCCTGCCGCCAATGAACGCTGCGAGCAATCGTTACACGAATTCATATTCTTGCACGTTTAGAATGCGCAGCAGAAGTAATCGGGCGCTTTTTAAACAACTGCTTTATATACTATATTCGTATGCAAATAAAACATCGCTGGTGAGTTGGTGTGCGCAGATGGCAGGAGTGCATCTCCATGCTTACTCCCGCACTGGACAAGAATGAAATTGCAATTTTACTCTTCGTACTGGAGATGGGAGACGATGCGCAGGTTTACTCTGAGCAGAACTGGGGCTGCACTCCGCCGCGCACGAGAAGAGTACACGGTCAGTTTTGCTCTCCTCCTCATGGGGTGCGAACATTGCATCCAACGCCCCGCAGCTTTCGAGGAGAGTCCGCGAATGCTCACAAGAGTGCAATGACTGTTGGACTCTTCAACTACTCCCCCGATTTCTTAGAGTGTACCCTGTGGGGTTGGTATGTTAGTACTAGTACTCGGCCACAAAACTTGGTACAGGATTCGGACTCCAGGTTTCAGAGGCAGCCCAGAGTTTGTGACAAAGTATACTACAGGAAAACAAGCATTTGCTATCACATGCCAACGTGGAATTACGGAAAAAGAAAAAAAATTTTACAGGGTTCCTTGAACACTTTAGTGGTACAGTGCAGGTCACTAATAATACTGAAAAAACAGAAAAAAATTATGTTATAAGCAATCATTGCAGTATATATGGAGTGCTATAAAAAGTATGTCCACCATCGTTGTTGCACCTGACTCAAATTTTCCACTTGCAGTGAAAAATATAAATTGCAGAGCAGACGGTTTCACAAACAATGCCTTCATTTATTACGCTTAACAAGAGCATCAGCAATTGGTGCCAGTTTATTTCACGACTGCCCAGGGTTCTCCGCCTATTTATTTCGCCACCGCCCACTGCTCCACTTCACCACCCACTCCCTTCGTTAGGCCACCCGTTTGAAATGCGCTCCTCAGGAACTAAAAACTACCCCAATGCAAGAGCAATGCCAGCAGCAGTGGAGCACCCCTCCCGCCATCTCGTTATGTGGAAAGGAGTTTTAACAGGTGGCTTGGAAATCTCAGACTGTCAGCTGCAGGCCAATGTTTGAAGTCAATGTTTGCGCTTATAACTTTCTTATTCTGTTCAAGAGCTTGCACTTTTCACTTTGGTGGAAGCCCCACAATGTCTGGTATCCAACCAGAGTTGTTCCATTTTTGTGATTCAAATTTGAAATCACTAAACTTCCCGCCCCCCCCCCCCCCCCCCCCCCCCCGCGGTTCTCAAAATATTCACATCTCAAAAATTCCTCGGGAAAACCCTGCTACTGCCATGTGCATCGCGTCGCAGATTCTGTGGACACACTGTTGACACAGTACGACCGTGTGAATACTTTTTGTCCAGAATTCTGCTGCACCAAACACGCGATACTACGAAGTCAAGAAAACACCGACTAGTTTTTGTTTCCAGTGTTATTTTAAGAGAACACATTATCAGAACACGGTGTGAAAGTTGTCCATGAGTGCATGAGAAAACATCTCCCGTTCCGTTGTCAACCTAAGTTACCCAACACACATTATGGTCACTGTAACTCTTCAGTAACAGGGGAACTGCATTATGTGAGCACAACTTATTGTACATACATCTCAAATGCCATGGTAACGAAATTAAAGTAGCTTAATAAGCCGGTGTTCTTCTCTGACAAAAAAAAATGATGCACATACAAATGCTTACCTCTGATTGAATGCAAGCGCTGCAGCCACCTCGTTGCACCATTTTATGTTAATGCAACAGTAGGCAGGGGTGTAGGCAGGCGCGTAGCCAGGAGGGCACACCAGTTCCGTGCCCTTCCCCCCCCCCACCCCCCCAATGTTTCGTGCGAGGCTGGGGTGCGGCTCAAGTTGCCTGAAGAACCACCTGAAGTCGCCTGCATTAGTGGAACCTGCAGTTTTAAGGACATTCTTGTTCATATAAAGCTGAAAACGGGCTACATCAACATCTGGTCCCTGTGCCTGTTCCAGATGCTGTACATCTCAACATACTTAGCCCGGCTACATTTCGCGCCGGTAACTTGCTACGAGGTTCTTGTTTGCCTCCACTTCCGCCCGACGAACTTTGGGGACTGCGAGCCCCTAACGAGCACACTCGTGATCACGCTCACGAGCGTGTGCCCGCATAACCGCCTGCTGTATGGATGAACGAATCACCCGTGGCCTACCGATAGACCGGCGAACGGGAATTTAGGTCTTCATAATCATCATGTAAGCTCCTTAAGGTGGGCTTTACTTTTAGCATTCAGCGTACACAAACCGCATGCTGAAGTCAGTTATTTCAGGCTTTGTTTGAAAAACAACGCGCAAGAAGCCTTGCCTACACATTTCCCCCTTCCAACTTTTAGTAGAGTACGCCCCCCCGCAACCCGCCCCGGAAAAAATTCCTGGCTACGCCCCTGATAGTAGGCATCATAAAGCAACTCCAAGACAGAAAGAAATGTCACGTCTTCAAAACAATTTGCAACGTCAAGAATGACTATTTATGAGCAATTAAAGATGCCTCCAGCTGAAAAAAAAAACAAAGCAGGAAAGGAATTTAAAAAGAATGTTGAAACGAACTGTGTACTCATTTGTCAGCTATAGCACGTGTTAGAAATCAGAAGTTCTTGAAAACTCCCTGCGTCAAAACATGAGGAAAGATTTTCTGTGGACCATGATTCCTGCGTAACCTATGCAGGTCTAATTTTCAAATAAAAGAAACCAAAATGAAGTCGAACGCCTCATGTTATATCACTAGAGAAGCAAAGTGTTAACAAGTAAAACTAGCGCAGCAAAGCTTGTGAATGAAGGCAGAATTGAAAATCACAGTTGTAAATGAGAATCTCGCAGTGCACAAGCCCTTTTTAATCACTCAGAAGAGCAGCAAGGATGTTGACAACTATACTGTGCTTGAACGCGTATCAAGAACTACTGCTCAGTAGTGTGAAACATTGGTGGCTGAAAAAGGAAGCAGTGTTTATGTCATTACCAGAGATTGGTAAACGACTCAGCTCATTACCTTTGACCTCACCTTAGACAAATTAGTTCTCTGAAGTAGCCTCGCAAGCTCACCTGAAGCTCACATTTACCTGGCCTCTATTTCTGGACCTTAACTTGCAAGCTCGCCTCTAGGACAGTTGAGTACAGCTGAGTTTGACCTTGCCTGAGCCGCAACCCACCCTCAGCGTCACTTCAATGTTGACCACGTGTGAACCTCAAGCTCATAAGCCAACACTTTTGTCTCAAGTTGATTCGAAACATTCTTCGAAGACCTAGCGGCCTTTATGCATCTGAAATGGACACTTCATATACAGGGTGATCAAAGCTAAGTCAACAGGGTGTTTTTAAATATAGGCGCTTAGATTTACGCGAAGACCACCTCTACAGTGAGGTTATGTGCCCAGGGGGACACATAAATAGGAGGTAATTATTGATTTTGGAGGCTTAATTAGGTAAAATTGATTAATTAACATTTTAGTGGCTGCAGTAACCAGGCACGTTTGTATTGAAAAGTAGACGCTATCGTATTTCTAGGCAGTTTCAATTGGCAGAATTCTTCCTGCGCATCCGTAGTCCAAGATATCCAACGGTGAAGTGTAATTGCCGTTCGCATGATCATGCATCCTAAAAGTCAAGACCGGCGCATAGCTACTCCCTTTTTTCTGTGTTTCAATAGCGGTTCCGAGTACTGCAGATTGCAATAACACCAACCAAGAATGAATGGGTGCCAGTTATCGCTTTTTCCTGTGCCTGCACCCCTTTGTCGAACTAAAAACCGTACACAGCAGGCACATCACAGAAGGGAAGAGCTTTGCACCGGTGCAGACTGTCTTGCATGCGTACTCATGCGAACGGGAATTAAACTTCGCCTCTTGATATCTCGGACTACGGATGCGCTAGAAGAATTCTGCCAATTGAAACTGCGTAGAAACATGATTGCGTCCAACTTTCCAATACAAACGTGTCTTGTTACTGCAGCCACTAAAAAGTTAATCAATCAATTTTAGTTAATTAAGCCTCCGAAATCAATAATTCCATTCTATTTATGTGTCCCCCTGGGGGCATAATTCCCCTGTAGAGGTCGTCTTCGCGTAAATCTAAGCGCCTATATTTAAAAAAACCTGTCGACTTAACTTTGATCACCCTGTACATTGGGCACAAGTGCTAGCATTTAGGAGTATCATTCAGCATAAGACCATATTCGAGGAAAAACTTTTCATGCCTCTATCTTGCAAAGCATTGTAGAGGTTCATCTGTATAATTGAGGCAAAAAGTTTGCCACGTGACAACAGTGGTGAGTAATGGGTCTCCTAGATGATATTGAATTTTTTAGAGATCACACTGAGAATAAGCACTGTGCCTTTGTCACATTTGCAGCCTCGTGTTATAAACCCTATCAGCTGTCAACGTTCTTAGAGAGGTTTAGAATTGGTTTTGTTTGAAAGTATAAGTAGGTTGGGTTTCAAGAGCACAATAAAAATTGCAAGTATGCGGGAAAGTGTCTGCACAGAAAAGAAAGCACACTGATATTCAAACTCATTCAAACCTAAGCTAAACACTCCATCTTATTAATCCCGGGGAAGTTATTCAGGGGGTGTTCACATAAAAACAAATGGCCCCCTTCCTACCACGCTAAACCAACTTAACCAAACAAGTGCAAGGGGTGAGTGGTAGCTGGAAGATGGTGCAGTTGTGCCAGTGCACGGATTGTATAGTTTGCCAGGAGCCCTTATTTATAAATAAGAGTTCCAGGCACAAACATGATAATATGTTATGTGCTATGTTACCAAGTGCACGTACCACAGGCTAGAAGGGGCAGTTTCAATCCATTCATCAAGGTTTGTGGATGCCTGCAGTACAAAATAAGTAAATGTATGAATACACGGTAACACAATGGGTATTTCAGCTAGCTGGCTCAAGCAATTTATCACGGTACACGTGGTTCGACTTTCTTTCTGTCAAGCCTTTGCAGGACAAATGCGTGCATCCCTAACATGCAAAAAAAAGTTTTCAAATGACACCATTTCAGAAACAAAGATACCGAGTTTACCAGACCAATGGCACTGGGAAAAGCACAAGGGGTGCTCAGTGACACATATTAATTGACAAACCCCAAGCAAACTTAATTGCTGAGATTAGAGGTGTTACAGTAAAGAAGCAATTTCAGAAATCAGAAGTCACGAAGGTTAAATGTGCATCAGCAAGGTGCATGCCACATTACAAGTCCGGAAACACATCCACCATGAAATCGCAGGTACACGGGTTAACAGACATTGGCTTTCATACAGAAGAGCAAAGGGAACAACTGAGAATAATTCGCTGCGAAGCAAGCATCAACATAGGCAGCAGACTTTTAGTTGGAGGTTAAATATACCACATGCTGAACATCTGAAATGTATTGCACACGGTAACACTAAGCACCATGACAGAGAAAAGGCTACAAGGTACCATTGTGGGCATGCATACAAGCGGTGATATCTAACCTCACTAAACTTAACGTAGTCTTGCCAAACTAACAATGACTGAAATCTTCAACCTAAAGAACCCCATGTGCTAACTCAAATGGCAGCCTGAGCAAAATACACATAAAAAAATTAGCCGGAGTGAAACTTCCTCCCTGCATAGCACCAAGGAGCTATAGGCCATCGCAGCAGCCACGCTGGATTCGGGTATGTCCGACGTAAATTTAGACAATAGGCTTTATAGTGCAACTCAAATCCAACAAAATCAAAAAGAAATGCATCGCTAATTTTGTTAAGTGGCGATTTGACTTTGTAATGTACCGCCTTCTCGCAGTGTACCAGAAAATATACTCGGAAGGCGGGTTTGGCGACGGCTCAGGGTATAGGCACCGGCCACTGCTCAGAGGGCACGACGAATAAAGTACACCCAGCGCCGCCCCGCGGAAGCTTGAGCTAACTTTGGGTCGGTGAGAGGCATACGGCGGCCGCGCGTTCATATATTCGGCACCTCTCGGTTTGTTTTTGCGATTCTGCAATTGTTTTTGAAAGGTGTCTAGACCTTGAAAACTGTTCTGGCAAATAGTTTCCCCGTGTCTCAAGTGCTTCTGTACGATTTCCGGACAATTACGGGGATGACCTACTACTGTCGGCCTCGCGTGCGCGAAAAGTTGGAGATTGTACGTTCCCGCGCGCGTGTGCGCCGTCAAAGAAATTGACGGGACAGACATCGTTGCGAAGTCCCATTCTCAGCAAGTGTCAGCCGTCTCCGAAGCGTGTTTCCGTCTCCAAAACGCTGTAACGCCAAAACTTCCGGTGACGTCACACAAAAATAAAAAACAAAAAACAAATACGCAGAAGCCGTTTATGCATTAGGTAGTAATTAGGATAATCATAAAAAGTAAAAATATTGCTCCGCATGTAAGCATTTGCATCGAAACGTTTCACACAATAACGAAAGTGGGGCGGATGCGCCACGAGCGCCTACTAGTGGTAGCAGCAGTTATAAAAAAAATGGCGCGCTGCTTGTGTTTGTTTACATTCTCGAGTGACAATGGTTGTGATGGTTGTGATCGCATTGTTTTTCAGCAGTATGCCAAGCTTTTCACATGGACCATTTCAGTGCGGTTGCTTGCCCCGAGGCCCGTCGCCGAAGCTGTAATTATCAATGTAATTATTAAGGGTATTTACTAATTTACAGTGAGCGGTAGCGGTATGGTAAAAATGCACACAGACTGCCTTCACTGCGAGTTGTGAGCCGTGAACGCTGTTTGGCGTTCCGAGTAGACGGAACGATAAAAGCAAGGGCTTTCTCGAAATCCCCGTCACCTTATCTACGCTTGATAAATAGCGCATCCTGCACCTGTAGTAACTATTTTTAGTCAAGTTCACGAACAAAAACACAGCCTCCGAAAAAGTTGTAGTTCTGTGTATTGTATTTCTGAAATGCAAGGGCGGAAAGTACATTGCACGATTTCTTTCTCGCCAGCTAACAAACGGTGATATAATCGCTGAGTTGGGATCATTTTTGCAGGGGCCGTGCTCACATTTCTCGAAATTTCTATTTCCCCAGAACGCGTATGTGTCAAAATTGGAAGGTTAGCAGCAAAAGCAGATAAAGAGAGCGTTAAAGTTAAACTGCACCTGTTGACTGTCATTTGCGAACGGTTTTGTTTATTGACCGTACCATCTAACAGTGGTTCAGAGACCAGAGTCACGTCACTTTGTTGGTACAGTGTAGGGTATGGGGCATCTCGTAGCACCATTCCCTCGTACGCTGCATTGCAGGTGCTTAAAAGATAAATTATAGCCTACATCTGAGAATGTAATTCCCAAAACCTGTGTCACCGAAATCATGCAGGTGCCATTGACAAAACTTTTTTCACTTATTCTCTACAACTCCAATGCCGCTATCTACCACCAGCTCAGCTCCAATTTCTAAAATTTGAGTAATTGGCGACAGTGCCAGTGTTTCAGTAAACTACTTATGTACTTTATTGCCGCTTTCCAGTTTTTGCTACCATTTCCGTAGAATTTTTGTCCCATTAATTGCAATTTTTGGGGTGAAGATGTGTGATAGCAGTCCCTTTTTCTTATATTGATTTGATCAATCGTGTGGGGACACAAACAAAAAAAAATTGCACTTTCTAGCCACCTAATTGCATAGAGGTGATTCCTGTACAAGCTGGGTCAACTTTTCAAGTGTAGTCACACGCCAGGAGCATCTTCTAGTGGTAACAAGGGCCGAGCACCAGGCTTGTACCTATTTTCTCAATAGGTGCCCGGCACCACCAAGGCACACGAATGCACATGGTGACTTCCACAGCAACGCTGCACACTCTACTCAGTAACCGCCTGTGGTAGGACATGCCGCCAGACTCTTCCTCCCTTCGGCAATGCGGTGTTGTAGAAGGCCGGGGCCCCACCAGATTGACAAAGGTCGGAAGCCCCTCTCAAGGGTAAAGGCAGCTTTCCAGGCGTGAGTTATCCTTTCAAAGGTCCGCACTCGACCAGGGACACCTGTACCCATTAAAGAAACCAGTGGGTGCCCGGCGGTGCGCAGATTCGAACCCAGTACTTCCCCCAGATGAGGCGAGTGCAGTACCTCTGAGCCATCGCTGATGAGGCATAGCCACATTACGTTTCTGCAGTGCACTGCAGAAAAGTTGTGTCCACGTAATCCAGGAACACACTGACCGCCAGACTCGTAGGGTTTTCTGCAGAGGGTTTTCTGACACCAGTGCTTAAGGCAGTTGCAGACTGCCTCTGTATCAAGTTTAAAAGGCAAAACGAAAGTGCACAATCCCCATGGAAACAAGGTGAAAGTAATGCCGTATCTTCATAAGCCGTCGCACAACATAAAGAAAATTATTTCATGGCGCAGTGTTCGAGTAGTGTTTTCCGCACCATGAAAGTTGTCCAAGCTGTGCACGCACATTGAAAACGCCAATACTGGGAGAGCTGGCAAAGGTGATGGTGGAGGTGTGGGTCCTATACAAAAATTACACTGTTGTGTTCATGAGAAGCACCAAATTCACAGTCTCAAGGCCTGGCATGTTCTCTCATCGCGGCTTCATGGCTGTAAACAAGAGGTGTGCTTGAGAAGCAGCGGCTGTACAGCCCGAGGGCCTCACATGAATCCATTCCAGCGTACTACATAAGTCTGCAATTCTTGCCGTAGCCTTCTAGTCAGGAGCAACAGCCCACCTTTGCAAAGGAGCAACATTAGCACTTCGAAGGACTGACATCAAACCATTGCAACCTGCTGGGCAACCGGTTCCTATTCTTGCTGCAGCTGTACAGCCAGAATATTCTTGAAATGCAGCAACATGAAGCGCTAAGGTCCTGAACTATTCCGATATGCCGCATCATTTTCTATTCTTACAGCAGCTGCATAATCAGATGCAATTGTGCATGCTTGAAAATCAGTGACACATCACTCTAAAGCCCCTCCAACTCGTCATAGTTGCTAGAACAATAATAACTTCCAAGTGTATGGAAGAGGTGTTGAATCTAAACAAACTAAAGATTTATGGGAAGTCTCTGAAAAAATTCTCCCACTTGGTAGAATAATGACTCTATCGTTGTAAGGGGACGTTGGACACCTGACTATTTGCAAATACACTTAGTAAACTCCTTTGGAAAAATTTACTCTACTGTTAAACTGCACAAGCACCAAAATGTAATCATGAAACTCCAGCCATCACTATGAAGCACAGTTTCAAAAGCACATTTTTATTGCTCACAAAGGTCATTCTACAAACTTTGAAGAAAAATAAAAGAAAGATAAATTGCTGGGTTCATTTCTCAGAAATGCACTGCACAATTCCAAAATAACTTTAATAGCTGACGACACTTCAGACAGAATCCAACACTGCCAACAAAATAACGGCAATTTGAGATCAGTACACCCTTAGTCGGCCCCTTTGATGCCACTTTCATTAGCAACGGGAACAACGAACCAGCAGCGTAGCAGGCATAATAAAATACTGCGTGTATGTGGATTTCTAAATCAATTTATCAAAAACACGTGAAGTAATGCCGCAGGGCCACATACTTTCAGATTTCTGCAATGGCGGGGTCCAAATCCAGCAATGTCTTTGGTTCCTTTTTCAGAATACTACTGTAGTGTCCTATGTAGTGGCGCTGTCATCCCGTACTCCAGAAACACAGCCGCGTGTGGAAATTGCGGCGCACAAAACTGACAACTGTCTACCTCCGTAGCCCGCGGTTGAACCTGCTTCACGTGTGGCTGCCTCGAGGTCACTTTCAACAGTACTGTCGAAGTTTGCGTCGCGGGCGTGGAAGACGCCCGGCCTGAGTCGACGAAATTGTTTCAGAGGAAGACGCTGAGAGTGTCATGAACATTCTTACTGTTCAACTGATAATTAAGCGTACGGGTGTCTACTTTGATGTCGGGGTTCAACCTGCTTCTCTGGCATCACCCCGGCGCATCATAAAATTTTTAGTGGGCACTGGCTCAGCTGTATCGATAATGGGAGAACAAAGCTTTCAAAACCTGTTCAGAGACCAAGTTGAGCTGAAGAAATCGCAACTAACATTACTGGATTTTTCACGTCAACAAATTCCTGTGAGTGGAAAGTTCCCTGCCCTCACTGTGCACAAATCGGAAACAGCTGTAGTGACAGCTTTAGTTTTTGGCCTCCAGATTGTGGGCACAGAATTACACTGCCTTGCTATGACCAAACATTGATACAAACCAAGTAAAACGTTGACACAAGGCCCCAAAATGCTACGCTCCGAAATGCATCCACAGCACTCAAACAAGTTGTCACCGCAAACCACGAAACCACGCAAGTCTGAAGAAATAGTGTCTCTGGGGACGTCTGTACGTCAAGATGAACTGAGACAAGCGACAGTGGAGGATAACACTCTCCGAGAAGTTTCCCGTTACGTGCAGACATCGTGGCCGCCCCGCAAGAATCAGGCACCTAAGCTGACTCCATACTATGAAGTCCAAAAGGAGTTGACAGCAGTTGATGGCATGCTCTTCCGTGCTAAGCGCATCGTAGTTCCTGTCAAGCTCACAGCGACTTTTGTCCAGCTGGCTCGCAAATCCCACCCTCGTATCGTGAAAACCAAACAATGCCTACAAGAGAAGTATGATGGCCAGGGTTAAGCAAACATGATGAAACAGCTATCCGCAGTTCTGTTTGTCAGCACGCGGAAAAAAGTGTCAAGATCTCACCCACACCACTTCAGCCAATTCCTCTTCCTGACAAACCTTGGGACAAGATAGCTATTGACGTTGTTGCTCCTTTTCAGCGTGCACCTGGAGACTACCGATTTGCCATTTCAGTAGTTGATTATTTTTCAAAATGGCCAGAAGTGGCTTTTTGCACTGACGCTACCACTCACACGGTGACGAAGTTGCTTCTAGCACTCTTCGTACGTGAGGGTTACCCTACTGAAATAGTTTCTGTTCACGGTCGACTTCACATCAAGGGAATTTGAGTCCTTCCTTGAAGACCGTGGTATCAACCACATCTTTTCTGCCATGTACAACCCACAGGCAAGTGGTCTCGTTGAGATTTGATCGTATACTGAAGTCATACATTCAACTGGCTCTGCTGGAGCAGCGTCCAGTGAAGGAAACTGTGACTGAGTACTTGGGAGTATACAGAGCCACCCCTCGCAGCACCACCGGTCTCTCCCCGGCCGTTCTTCTACATGGCCGACACATGAGAACTTCTTTGGACGTCGTTGGTCAGCTGACAGGTGACTTCAGCACAAATCCTTCACGGGAGATGAGCCCGCTAGGAAAAAGAGTCCCAGAGTGTGAACGAAAAAGTAAGGTATACGCTGAGCAACAGCGAGCTGCAAGAGTCCCCAAGTTCCAAGTTGGCACCTACATACGAGTGAAGAAACCAGTTCCTGGCTCCAAGTTATGGACCACTATTAAAAATCCTCAAAAAATTGGCCGCTGGTCCTTCTATCAGGAAGACGGTCTAACTTGGAACGCTTCACAGCTATCAGCGGTACCAAAAGAGGCATCACCAAGGAAAGAAACTAAGGACAACTCTTGCACGTACAACATGCCCCCGTTGATGGACTACCAAAGTACAGCTGCACCATCGAAGATTTGGATCACTGCACCTGGGGGTCCGCCACAAACACAATCTGCGAGTTCATCCACAGATCAACTTGAGTCTTCACGCGCTGTACCACCACATGTGCCACCGAGCCCACCACAGCCGCAAGGTTCGCAGCCACAAAGTCTGGCTCCAGGCTCTGGCACTGAGGAGTGCAGTGTACCGGTAGAGGGAAATGGACTCAATCCCAGGGCCACCACCTGACCGGCCCAGGAGAAATCGCAGACCTCCAGTGCACTTCCAACATTACATGCAGTGATTTGACAGCTGTCAGGGTTCATACAGACAGTGACTGTATTGGTGATTTCTGCACACACACAGTGACCGTATTGGTGATTTGTGCAGACAGGACTGTCTAGTCTAATTATTGTTTGTTCCCCGAGAGGGAAAGATGTAGTGGCCCGCAGAAGCACCAGGTGCCGCCATATTATCCTTAGATGCCAACATGTGGCACCACCTCTGTAATATGCGTACACACACACACACACACACACGATGTGCAGTTCAGTGCATCTGTACAGCCGACATAACTACTTATGCTTACGAACAACCATAGTCCATAGCAGTCATGAAACACTCTATATAACGCCAGCGCATTTGATTACCTGAACAATATTCGCGCTCGTTCATAGTGCTTTGTTTGTAAGATACGCAGTCTCAGACGATTGTGTACAGGATAAAAACGCATCGTTGCTCCGATTGTACTACCGCCCAGAGCAGCCTGCGAAACCACTCCGTAAAGGATACCTTCCGTTGTCAGTAGAGTGAACTAGAATGTGAGTTGTAATACCAGCTACGTAGGCCTCACGTTTAACGTCGGGTGAGCCCATGTTCACAGCCAGAAAAAGAACCCTTGTAGCTTGTCACCACTGCTGTCGTAGAACAAAGCCACTCAAATTCCATCAGGGAGATTTTACACAGACACACAACACACCAGCAACAAATAAAGCCAGGACGTTCTCGGAAGGAGATAGGTGACGACGCTACGAGTAAAAACAGCCCACCACGACTTCCTCCCGCACAAATGACGACTTGGCAAGACACCCACGGCGCAGACGACTTTAGAGCCTTATGATGCACTACATTCGTAGCAGTTCCTACACAAACTTCGTGGGACAAATCGCACACATCAGAAGACGCCGTTGTTTCTTTTTTTTTTACGGGTGCTTTCTACCGCTAGTGCCACTAGTAGGCGCTCGTGGCGCATCCGCCCCACTTTCGTTAATGCGTGAAACGTTTCGATGCAAATGCTTACACGCGCAGCAATATTTTTACTTTTTATGATTATCCTTAATTATTACAACCTAATGCATAAACGGCTTCTGCGTATTTGTTTTTTGTTTTTTATTTTTGTGTGACGTCACCGAAAGTTTTGGCGTTACAGCGTTTTGGAGACGGAAACACGCGTCTCCGAAGCATCGGATAATTACCGCGCCGAGAATGCTTGCGCCGAAAGGCGAAAACGAAAGCAGACACCGGCGGCCTGCCGAGGGGACCGGGCTCGGATCACGAAGCACTCGAAACCACCACCGCCGCAGCGACCGCGGCCGGAGGTGTGAGCTTTGGACTCTCGCGTGGTGCGTGTGTGTGCTGTTCGCCCAAGGGAGTCGCCCCACGCCCGAGCAGCGCGTCAGACGTCTTCTTTGAGTGCTCCTCCGTCTATATATGTAATCCCAGTTTTTTCAGTTAATTAAACATCTTTTTAAATTCTCAAACCATAGTGTTTTCCCACTCAATATGAGCCACGATCAAGCTGACACAAGGGAAGGTTATTTACAGCGCCAATTCAGGTCAGTAGCCAGCGTATACAACGGCGCTCCACGACAGAACCGTGTTTGTGTTATTGTTTCCTCTGTTCGCGCAACCACACTACGGTTACTTTTTCGGTTGCCCTTCTTCAGCTCGGTTGGTGTTGTCACTAATTAACAACGCATTCCAAACGTTATTAGCTGTTGACAAAAGTAAGCGCAGTTCCACACAGTTCGAAATCTGCTGCGGAGTGGCGGTTGTCTTTACGAAGATTCCGTTTAATTTCGGCTTCTATCTTGTGAGTAATGTTAGAGTCGTCTTAGCGGCTAATTGGGATAGTTTGTTCAGGCCGTTCGGAATTCTCCAAGAAAGCATTTCCTCCTCCTCCCCATCCTCTGCTTAAACAATAATAACCTCAACTTTCAGAGTACGAAAATCGCATTAAAGAATTCTCCTCTCCATCCTCTGCTTAAACAATAGTAACCTCAACTTTCAGAGTACGCAAAACGTATTAAAGAAGTCAGTGCGAGTGAATGCAAACTTGCTTTTGATAGCTTTCCACGCTCTCGCTTGGAATGCGTGGCCGAACTATGTACACTTCGGGGAACTAAGTAGGGCAGTAAGCGGGATGCGTATTGACCGTCTTTACATTGCTTTTGGCATCACCCGCGAAGTGCTGTGAATGCATATTCTTGTGTCGCCTTTTGGTATCCATTCGGTGCCGTGAATGTTGCTACAAAAAGGTTACTGCTGATAAAACAATAGTGGCGGAAGCGGTAATACCTTGTGTTATGTAACTACTACGACGGCATGCGATTCATCGCAGCGCGTGATGTGTATGAACACTGAAAGCAAACGTTTTAGTTTTACGGCCCTTCCTGTCTGCGCTGCGCACAAACGGTAATCGTACTCATAAGTTTACTCCTTCCACTGACAAAAAATGTCATGACTTTCTTACTTCCTTGACTTTTCTTACTGCTAAAATCATTTCTTGCGACGCTTATTCTCCCACGGCTGCCCGAGCGCGAAACCTGTACAGAACGATGGCAGGCTGCCATTCGCGATTGTGGCTGTCCTTCACGCAGCAGTAGCGGTGCTACCACTAATTCTTTCCTGTAGCCTCTTGATCCTTTCGGACCCTGCAACTTGCAATTATACACAACGTCGAACCGCACGCAGCGCGTGTGTTTTTACTTGCGCTGAACGGCCGGTCGCGACATCCACCGACGCGGAGTTGCTATGCGGGGGCGAGAGGCGGCGCTGGAGTTGCGCGCAAACTGCAGTGTCCGGTGCCTATTCGCCCCGAGCGCGAACACAGTCGGCCCCTGGCGGCGGCGGGACGAACCGCTCCTAGTGTGGATGGCGCTCTCGCGTCGTCTGCTTTTTCACGTTGCGTGCGGCGCAAAACGCGTGCTGCACATGACAAAATAACCAATATGTGTGCTCGTTTGGCAGTAAGCAATGACATAGTTACCTCTGCTCGCGCATTTCATCTAGAAACGCAATAATCAGCGGCCGTTGCGGGTTAATGCGCTGGTTTAATTCCACAAAACATCTTCGCCGTGGTCACCGCTTGAGTGTGAAACGTGTTATAAACATTGCTTCCACACATTGCACTTTTTCTATTGTTGAGTGCAGTCATCTGCCGTTTCGGGAACGTCGAAGGGTGCTTTTTGAAGGTGGCGTGGTGATTATTTAAAGGATAAAAGTTTAGTACGCGAAACGGGTAAGAAGCGACAAGACCTGTGCATACGCGTGCAAATTCCACACCCTTGTATAATATCTGCGCTGTGTCCCTATAGAAAGAAGAAACGAACAAAAACATTTACACTGCACACGACCCGTGCGCTATCGCCCACACATTACCGGACACGTATTTTACACCCGCAAGCGTCTGTGTAATCGTGTCCTTCCCGTACCTTTTCTAAAATAAATACCATTTTTGGACAGTCGTTGTTTATAACTGAGGAGGGGGAATAAACATTTATCAACTGTATCGAGTTGCTAATTTTACGTATTATTTAAAATACGTTTCTATGGATTTTCGGTGAAATTAAGCAGTTGTGAGTTTGCGTCTGTCATGTGGCATTTCGTGTGTCGTTTTCATATATATCATTTTCAAATCCGACATGATATCACCTTGTCCAGAAATGTGTCACACTGAGCATAACCAAATGCCTAATATGGTCACGTCTTAACCTCTTAAGGTAGACCTCAGTTTAAAGAAACAGGAGAAAACGCGTAATATAATGCACGTTGTTGACCACAAGTGTGAGGGGTGCGTGCCGTGACTCGCTGTTTTTTTTTTTTATTTTTTCCCGCAATGCTTGCTTTCAATACAATTTTGAAAAAGGCGAGCCACAATTCCTGGACAATCTCCGACCAAAGGGGGGTTAATATGTTTTGAAAATACGTGTTAAAGTACTGCTTTTTCACCGCTACAGAACACAACGCCTAGTGTAGTTTCGATTGTAAGTAATACTGATAACCATAGTTTGGCTTTTCGCGTTACATGCATTCTCTTCTCGCTGCTCTTGCAACGTTGGCAGGACCCCCCCCCCCCCCCCCCCCTTTTCCGAAAAAAAAAAACGAAATGCAGAGAATTTCATTTTTAACGAATCCTCAAAAATTAAATGCCAAGACAAAGGCGATATTCAGTTTACAAAACAAAGTAGTTGCCGGAAACCCGTTGCGTTGATTCGCAACGAGAAATAAAAAGGAAATGTTTTACTACATCTGCAACAGCGCAACTTCATTTATTGCCATCTTTAGGGTTTGTAAGCGACCTTATAAGCAAGAATGCAAACACATCTCGCTGTTGCAGGCACCTGTTAGATTTTAAAAGGAACGCAAATGGTCAACAGAGCAGCCGTAACATAAAATTTGTGCTCACTGTGAGGTCCTAGAAGCTTGGTTTGCACACTGTATACCTGCTTGTCACTTTGCGAAAACCTAGCTAAACATGAGATGTTGATTGTACTGCGTGCGTTGACAATTCAATTCGCAAGTTCACTTGCGACGAAAGCCGTAAATAAGTGATCTGAAACCGTTATTCATCAAACCTTCCTTCAGAGTCGCTAAAATTTCATTTAAAAGACCCGTTACAGCGGTTACATTTATATCTCTGCGCTGATCAAAATTCAGTAATTTTATGTTGCCATTGAACACAAAAATATCGTAAGCTCTTAGAAAAAATTTCTGGGCAGTTAAGTAGTGTTACCATTTCAGGGCATCCCACAAATGCAAGAATGCGTCATGCTACCAGTGAAAGCGATTGAGATTGCCGTTGTAAACTGAATTTCAGAGATCGAGGCTTCCTGGTTTGTTTCCATTTATGCTTTTATTGAAGGCTCAAAGCCATAGTCTGGAAAGATCGAGCTTGCTACGAGCCACAGCGTACAAGTTCATTGCCACAATTACGGCCATTCTGAGATTCCCGATGAGTCGTCGCTTTTTTTGGCGTAGTAATGAAAACTGACTTCCGTTTCCATGCTATACATTGAACGTTGAGGAACCGAACTACAGCATACCACTCTTGTTTGCACCTTTCGTGCGCAGATACGGCGAGAAAAAGGCACGAAGCGCGCCCACAGTGTGCATTCTTACGGGGCGCTCAGCGGAGCATCCACACTAGCAGCGCGACGCTGTCGCCACCTACATGTCGAGCTCGCGGCGAATATCGTGCTGCGCTTCCAGGTTTCGCCATGGCGAGTCCATTCGCAAGGTACTTTTTTTCAAAGGGATACACGAGAACTGCTGCTGGATCATATTGCCAGCGGTGCCAATAGCCACCCCGCAAAACAACAATTTCGGCAATGTCATCAGGAGTATCGATCTCGTATCCCTAGCGGATCGCCTCCCCGCTCTCGAAAAATTTCCAGCGCACCCCGCGTTTACTGTGCAGCGCCATCGAACTGCCGCGCTAATAACAAAGGCCGAAAGAGCGAGCGGGTACTTCTTAAATTTCCCTGAACAGCAGCACGCGCCTCCTTCCTTCAATGGTTCTCAAGTCGGAAGCATTAGCATTTCAAGCGTATTTTGCCCTTGATGATGAGCATAAAGAAACGTATACAGTTCAGGAAAGCCAAAAATAATTCATTTAATATTAGACTGCGAGCTACGTTCGGTGCTCAAATGTCGAATGCCCGTAGCGCCAGAGCGCTTTCGCCGGAGGATCAGTTTTCAATTGCAACCTGGCTGCGCGGAAAGCCTTCCGGAGGCCGCGTCCGGCGAATCACGCGATGCAGGTGCTGGGTGCCGTATCACGATCGGTCAGGCATCGTAACTGCTTCCCCCGCATAGCTTTTTTCCCGTGCAATCATAAAAAAGTAAAAAAAGGACCTTGCGAAACGCTCACTTATATTTCAGGCTTATTGTCCACGTACAACATTGTGATACAAGCTGCTTTGTCCTCGCGACGGATAAGCTAGTTAGTCCGCACGATGGGAAAGCTTTGCGGGAAAGCTGACGCGCAGCGCTCCTGACATGACGCGACATTCACACACAAACCAAGGACTACACTGACAGCGGCACCGGAATTACCAACTCCGTGCTTTGCGCACTAGTAACTTCTCACAGTTACCACAAGCAACGCCGCCTGTATTAAAATTGCCTGACGCGTCGCGCGCTTTTCAATGGGAAGGGTAGGGACGCTTAGTTCAGGCACTGATCCGCTATGTGGCGCGTGCCGGCGGACATCTCGCCTTACGACACTGCTCGCGAGTTGCGGAAGCTGCACCCACTTCTAGGACGTGTGTTTGTCAGCTTGCCTGTTGGGCTTCAAGGGCCGTTTCGCTTACATCTTGGCCGCGACGGGGCGCTAGTTCTGTGGCGCACTGGGGATCTCGTTCAACGTGTCGCTCGCTTCATACTTGCTGCATTTTTCCAAAGATAAAGACGGAGGCGGACTGAAATAGTGTAAGAGCATACTGATCGTCGGGTAGACATATAGCTAACCGAAAAACAATATTTTCGGGTGGGGCAGCCATTATTTTACTGGTATTTTTCTTTCTGGAGTATTTAGAGAAGAAAAAATTGCGTGCAGGTTTTTTGTTCAGGCGCTCTACTTCTACGATTACTTTCCAATAATATCACGTGCTTGTAAACTTCAGAAAATTATAGGAAACAAAAGGATAAGCAGCTGGGATCCCGCCACGCTGTCCGGGTGCTTCTACAGTACAGTCCTCAATTTTAGAAGTGCGTACTGATGCGGAGTGCGAACAGCGGGGTCAAAACAATACCTAAATGCGGAGGGGATAGAGGTGGGATGCCCCACTCAGAAAATTTCAGGGCCTGTGATCTGAGTAGATAAGCGCGCAAAGCCGGCATCAGCCTGCGACAGCGCAAGGGATTTTTCTTCGTGACAAAGGAATTTTTATCAGTGACAGACCAAGACAGACAGGCATGGTGAAAAACAAGAAGGCGTAGGAGCGCCGCCTCGGGAACGCTAAACAAACTTTCGACTATTTTGCATAGTTTCCGAGAAGCGGCGCTGGCTGGCGGACACGAAAGCACGCTGGAAGGCTACGGAGCGGGGAAGGGTAGGAGAGAGCAACAGGAGAGTGGCTGTTTGGCCATTTTTCGCTCACGCGTTAGGCAATGTTTATACAGGCGGCGTTGCCACAAGGCGCCACCGTCATCTGTAACGCGTAATCACTGCGGTAGGGAAAGCCTTTGCCCCCCCCCCCCCCCCCCCCCAAGGTAAGTGTTCACTCGCCCGCCACGACGCTATCAGTCGAACGATATCAGGTACCCCATATATCAACAAAGAAATGCCAGCACAGGCATTCACCTCCACAGTTCACCTCACTCGTGCTTACTTTGCTTCCCTAAAGCCCGTTTTCTTTTGAGTCCGACAAGTCGGATCCAACATGTCGGGTCCGACTTGTCGGTCCGACACGCGAGTTTGTGTCGGGCGGCCGTTTTCTTTTGCGTTCGGGAGCAGGACCCCGACAGCAGTGTCGGGCCAAAGACGTCACTTGAATCGAATATTGTGATTGGTTCGTCCGACCTTATAGTACTTTTTGTTTACGCTCAAACAGCTATTATGGTCATTTGAGAAAATTTGAGTTTATTTCCCTCAGCATGGCGCGAATGTTGATCTCGCTAGACTTAATCAGCCTGCAGCCGTAACGTCTATGTAGACGCAAGCGCATTGGAGAGCTTCCCATAAACCAGTGCATGCCCGGCGATGCTGCAGCTTGGCTCGGGCAGGGTCACTCTGGCTTGGATTATGAAGCGGCGACGGCGCAAAATCTGCCCGTTTTTCCGAATCTCATGCGGCAAGACTGTTCTTTGAAGCATAATCGCTCTCCCAGCAATGTAACATGCGTCCACGTACGTAGCAGCGCTCTATGATTACGCAGAAACAAGCTCTTGACCGTTCAGCGCATCGCATTCTGATACGGTGCGCACGGGCTGTCTATTTGCGTCGTTGCGGCAAATGTTAGCGCTTCTTTCGTCAATTGCAATGAGCACTGGTATTTTAAATTCTGCGACGCAGGGTACAAAATTTTGGTATGGGAATATCGGCAGCATAGTTGTTGCCTTAACATCATGTCCGCATCTCTTAAACACATATTTATGTACTCATTTTGCGATTACGCGCCTGTGGAACTACGACAATCAGCGATCGTATTTAGGAACTGGCAAAAACCGGAGTAGTTCCTTACCTTTCTCTCTCAGAGTTAGGGAGGAGGCTTCTGCACTCACGGTCCCTCTTTCAGACACGCACAAGACACCCATTCAAAATTTCATCGCACCATGGCATCTTCGTCCTGTATCATGCGACCTGTCATTCACTCTTGTAGAAAAAAATAGGGTACCCAAGAATGCAATTCTGCAGCACTTCCTCTTCCTGCAGGACAAGTACAGGTGCGCAGAATTCTATAGCGACGCGTCGAAAACTGGTTCTACGGTATCTTGTGCAGCGCACGGACCAAATTTTAGAGTAAGCAAAACAATGAATTTTCATAACAGTATTTACACGGCAGAAGCATATGGCATTTTACTCGTTACAAACCACATCATCAAACATAAAATTCCCAAGTCCATTGTGTACACAGACTCTCAAAGCGTTGTACAGGCACTGTCATTAGGAAGGTCATCTAAAAACTATGTCATAAATGCTCTTTTCAAGGTACTAATGTCTGCATATGCCTCAAATCTTGAAATAACTATATGCTGGGTACCAGGGCATTGTGGAATCCCTGGCAATGAGGCCGCCGACCAAATGGCTGGTGATGCTGCTCTCATGACTACAGTTGACGTTACAACAGTACCTTACACCGACCTAAAGACACACATCAGACGACAGCTTCGTAACACATGGCAATTACACTGGAGTCAACAAACAGACAACAAACTACACATAATAAAACCACAACTTGGACGCTACATAACTGACTCACACAACAGATACACTGAAGTCGCCCTGGCTAGGCTGCGGATGGGCCACACACATGCGACGCACTCCCACCTGCTCACTGGTACTTCGGGACCCACGTGTAGCAGGTGTGGAAAGGGCCTATCCGTAGTCCACATACTAATCACATGCAAGGCACTTGACACAACACGACACAAACATTTCCCTGAATTATACAGACAACACATTCCTTTGCACCCATCATACTTTTTAGCCGACGAACCAATGTTTTCTTGTCAACGTGTTTTTAAGTTTCTAGCTGAGGTAAACTTTCTGCAGCTCTTGTCATATCATGTGTAATCACCCTGGCCCTATACACCAGCCATCTCCATTGTCTTTTGTTTTGCATCACCTTTACTTTTAGTTACATGTTTTAGTACTTACGGTCTGATGAAAACTCAATAACTTCTTTGGCGCTCTTTGCCCTCGTTGGCCTTGCGCCATAAAACACCAATCATCATCATCATCATCATCATCGGAGTAGTTCCACCGACCGTCACCGCAGTGTTTTCTTTCTTTCTTTTTTTTTTTTTATGGCGATGCCGGCTTTGACCTTTGTGTTCTACAACGAGATTACCTTTTCTGGACGACTGTACGAAGGCTCCCATCCATGTCAACAGTTTTACTAATAACTCCCACAGAAAACACAGCTAGGCACATTTAACGCTTTGCTGCATGTTTCAAGTACATTTGTTTACAGTTAATTATGCTGATTCCGACACAGATTTTGTTTGCAAATTAGCACAGGCTTAGAACCTGGTCCGGGGTTTGTAAAAGCAGGCGTCCGTACACGTCTGCATATGGTGGCCATATACCAGAACGCATGAGCGATTCATACAGCAGAATGGAAGTTTTTTTTTTTATCCCTCACAGGAGCAGGCCAGTCCCACCACCTGCACTTACTGAGGGTACCAGCCGTCTGGCCAAATTAGTTTCAAAAAATCAATTCACATACTGCCCCCTCCCCGCTCCTTTCTTGCAGCCTGGGTTACTGCTTGTTCATCGGATTGGAGTGAATAGCTGGCACTCTCCTCCTACTTCTAATGGTCCCCATGGTAGTGCCCTTGGTCTTTCCTTTAAATTTTCTGTAATGAATTATTTCCATTGTAAATGAGCCTAGACAGATTTCGCTATATGCTGGCAATTTCACTATTTCTTATAATATCCCCTCCTGGAGTCATGTGTGGGCTACGGGGTTAAAACCGGATGACTGCAGTCTCCCTTCATATCGTCAACAAAAAGAGTCCACTCACACTTTTTTACCCTTTTTCAGGAAAACTTGCCCGAAGCTCAGAAATGTACTCGTCTAGCTATTGTATAAACTAGCAACTTGAGCTGAAGTCACATATAAAAACCAATGTTTCCTCATCTTGTCATGAAGTCGGTTTTATAAATCATAAACTCACCGATACTCCAGCAAAAGTTAGATTACTTTTGTACCCTACTTTAATTTGATTGAAACTTCAGTATGCCTGCACCGTCTCAGACCCCTATAGAGGAAATAATATCGAATTGGTTAAAAAGGCTCTAAGGAAGGCTGTTGACTTTATTTATTCTAAATATAATTGCACAAATTCTTTTTGTGAGGTCACATAAGATTATGGGATTCGAATATTAGTCAAGGAGAAAGTTTTTGCATCTTACATTTGTTCACTGTTTAGAATTCTAACTATGGTCACACGGATTCTGTTAATGAGCTCATGCAAACTGGTGCGATTGAAACACTAGGGAAAAAAGAAATCTTAATGCCTTAAATTTTTTGCTGTTGTTATGCTACAAACTTGGCCTAGATACAAGACCACGACATACTTCAAAATAATATTCATCATTACCATTTTCATTCTTTCACCCGTTCTACACACCGGTTGAAATTTTTTTTTCCCACATGTATTATCGACTGGTAAAATACGCCTGAACATATGTCTTAATTAATTTGAATACATAGAAGCAAATGTTTAGTTTATTTTAACCTTTTGTTCTTTCTCATTGCTGCCACATGTTGTATGCTGAACTGCTGGTATCTATGATCTTGTTCACACCTTTATGCCCTTCCTTCTTGGGCCTCTGGTTCGCAGTACACACTTCAATAAAAATTTAAAAAATTAGTGACAAGGGCAGCTGGAGGTGCTGAAGAAAAATTGGCCTCACACTAATTGCAGAAGACTCACGGCAGAACACATCGTGTATACCCCACACAAAATAAAACTCGCCGATATAATTTTATTTCAAAACAAGACAGCTATGTACAAAAACAGATAGGCCCCAGATATTTATAGATACATGAATTATTAAGCCTTAGTTATAAACAAAACTGGCTGTTTTGTTAAGAGCAGTGATGCCTCAATGAGTTACCAAGATCTAGTTCATTTCCGTATATTCCACTTATAACGCGGTCTTCTGTTTTGAAATGAAGCCTCTTTCGGCCAAAGTTAGGCAAGTAAAGGGACAACAAAATGAGTTCCTTTGTTTAATGCTACCAAATGTACTAAGTATTACAGAATTGAAACACACAAGGTTAAGTGAACAACACTACATACAACATTAAGTTAAGTTTATGCAGACAAAAAAAAAAATCAGCACTATATGACGCTAAACTGCAGCACGGTTTATTGACATTTCATCGATAGACACACAACTCGTAATGATCAAGTAGTCCCATGCATGTTGAACCCTTTCATTTTGCACCATTCATATTTTTCTTCTCCTGGGTTCCTTAAATATAAATTGATACTTGAGCATCATCACATACACTATGTTCTTGCAATCAGTAAAAATTCTATGCACTCAACACCAATACAATGGCTTAGAGAGAGAGAGAGAGAATAACTTTAATGGAGACCAGCGATGTTAGCCGAGCCGTCGGGCTGGCTTGCTACGCTAAATGAGAGAAGAAAAACAAACAAACAAACAAAATAAAACGTGAAGATGAAAAGATGTCTTTTGATGCGGCCAAAATTTTCAATGACAAAACTTTGTCCAGTTCTGTGCTCCGAAGAAACTCCAAAGGAGCTTTGATTGCACGTGCAGCATGACTGGGACTCGACCATAAAGGCAAAAAGCAAAAATGCTCATGTCGAGATTTTGGCATATTTTAAAGATATTTAGGAGGTCAAAATAAATCCAGAGTACTTTAATACGGCGCGCCTCATAGTCCAAGTGTAGCTTTGGTGCATTAAACCCCATAATCAATCAAATCAATGTAACCAGTTGAGAGGTAGAAAACAGTTCATTTGCAGCGCCTTGCTTTATCTTTTTGCAAAAACACATGCCCGCTGCCAATAAAGCTGCAAGTTACTATAATGCCAATACCATCAAAGTACTCCTCATAAAATCAAACGCTCTTACAATCACAGTTAAAACAGTCAGCTTCCGACCGTTCTAGTGCCCTTTTCCACTTCTCCCTACGCTTGGCGCCAGACAGAAGACAAAAGTGCTACACCCGTTCATTTGCGCCTCTGCACCTGGAATGGCAGGTCGACACACAGCCCAATCTAGGCATTCTCGAGCTCAGGACACCTGTCGGTTACTTTATGCACAAAGCGCAAGCACATGAGCTTAGTGCAACAGGGATGGTGTAGTGGAAGAACCACGTAAGGCAGACCGAGGCCATTGCTGCATGAAATGGGGCTGAAAGCTGTAATTGCGCGGGAGCCTTCCAGATGATGATAGTGATGTTAGATAAATGATTTGGGAAATGAATACTGAAGACATTAGCTCCACAAATGGCGTTGCTTGCTGCGTCAGATAGGGTGAACACAGTAAATGAAAAAAAAAATCTGGAAAGAGTACGTTGAAACAATGAATAAGAGGGAGAATGAAATAAATCAGGAACATTTGAAAAAATGGCAGTAGTAGGATAACAGATCTCAGGATCTCAAAGTTATAGAACGTCGACCAATCTAGAGCCTTTGTCCGTAGCGCAGTGTCAGCATGACTGCTACAGTTCACAAAAGTGATTCAGTTCTGAAAAGTTTTTTCGTAGCAATCGCACAAGAGTTCTTTTCGCTGTCTCGTGTTGGGTTGCATGCTGCGTGCAGTAGCACAAGAAATGACACATGTTCTCTTTCATAGAGTAAGGGCGTTCTGCATTCTGCAGCCCGTCCAGCCTCTGAATAAGCGTTTTGGAAGAGGGTGTTCACTTTGTGGAGTGATTTTTTTAGTTTATTTTTTGATCTTCTGCTGTTGAATGAAGCTAGACCCTCAAGCAGGTGGACAAAAGGCTGAAAGTTGGTACACATAAAAACTGAGTGGAAGAAAAATGAGAAGTGAGCAAATGGTGTGTTAAAGCCAGGGCCTTTGACACTTCTGAAACCTCTACCAGTTGGTATACAGTTGTTCATTTATTTTTAAGTGTGATAGTATGACCACATGTTAAGCTTTTTTGCACAACTTCAGCGTCATGCAAAAAGTCAACGAAAGAGGGCATGCCATGCAGTGAAGCTAGAAAATTTGAATGTCATGCGGCAAAGCCAACTTTTACTGCTCAATTATTCCCAAATTTTCAATACTCGAAAACATTCAGCACTTTGAATGATAAAAGTGCACTGCAAATCAAATAGCAAACAGCATTCGCAAAGTGTTTGAAATTTCAGAAATTTCCACGCCTCTATTGTATTTTTCTGTGTTTGGCGGGACCATCAAATAAATGGATGGACATTAGAAGAAGGCGCTTCCTTGGAAGCCAATGTCACTATACCACTTGATAAGGCACTTTCTAAACTCCCCAGAATTGTGTCAGGACTACCGACGCTGTGATCAAAAACTACGACCAGCTAGGGATAGCAAAACTTACGGACAGTACGAGTGAAGCTGATGCCGTTTACTACATGCTGCACTAGGCTGTTGCACGTTACTCTCCCAAGCTTCAGGTGGTTTTTGACGTTTCATCGCACAGTAACTCACCGAAATATTTCAACAACTTTGAAAGTGGACTGAACCTGACCTCCGATTTAGTCAGTCTATCGGTGTATGCAATGGGCTTTCGAATGCGTGGTGGTGCTATTTGCTTAGCTGCACCGATGCCATCTGCACGGTTGCATTTTGCCGCATGGGCCGCGGCGTTCCTGATGTGAAATGTGGTTCGCAGTGTTGTGTTGGGAAGAACGTTCATGTGGACAGCATTTTTTTTTCGAGCGATTTGTGGATTTGCGAATGCCTTGTTACAAGTAGTAGTCAGCATTGTTTTTGCGTCGAAATTCCAGACTGTGCTGTGCACGCTTGCTACAACCGAAGATCCGAAGCAGGTCGCATGGCAAAAGCAAGCGTGTCACTTTTTTTTTTTGCTGCTTCGGAGCCAAGGATAGAGCAACGCTCGATGACAGTCCGCCTTCATGCGACGAATTTACAATGAAGTTATCGATAATGGGACTAATCAGTACTGAATCTGTTGCACCTGTTTCGTTCCAAGTGGAAACGACGGGTCTTGAAGCTTTCACCTCACACTTTGTCACATGCTTGAAACATTGTGCAGTGCTCTCTGCACCGCTGTCCGCACCTGTCTAACCGTTGGACAGGCGCTGATAACGTAGTCCGCTTTGCACTATCTCCGTGTGATCCCCATGCATTGATTTTCTTATTTTTGGGTTGCTTCAAAGGACCGTGTCTCGAGTTAGGAAAATTTTTCCACCCAAAGCTGCAACGAGGCACTGGCTTTACTGAGCCACCCAGGCATGCTGCGCGCTTCTTGGGGAGTGCGAGAGACGGTGAGGTGCTCTGGCAACAGTGTTATGGTGTGTTGAACGTATGACTGACGTCTACCTAAGCTCCCAATGATGGTGAGCAATTACGCAGAGGTTCTGGGTGGAAGCAATCGTGACATATGTATATAAAATTAGGTGCAGCCACGTCGACAAAGATTCGACCGATAGTTTTCAAGTGCTTTTTTTTATGTAGACGAGGTGGAAATTATAAGCAAAACAAGATTATGGAACACGCTTTGAATACTGCAAAAACAGCGCAGAGACAAGCGATAAACCATATTGCTCTAGTTTGCCAATCCATAAGTCGTCATCTCTGCGCTGTTCTTGAAGTAGTCAAATTGTATAGCCAACGTCAAGCTTTAGTGCATAAGCACAGAACGCGCTTGGTCATTAAAGAGCACTCGAAGACGACAAGAGAGTTGGATGCCCACAATTACCTGAAAAAAAGGTTGCATTTCATGTACACGTATTCACCTAAAAACACTGGAAGTAGACAAGGCTGCGGCTGGATGCACAGTCGGGTTAGCCTCATTGATAAAGTATGCCGGCTACCTTAACACATCGTGTTACAAGCATGTGCAAGGTATGAGGTGAAAGCTTTGACGGCCGTCGTCTCCACCTGAAATAAAATGGGCACGCCTGATTCGGTACTGATTAAACCCATCATCGATAGCTTCTTTGCGAATTCGTTGCCTGAAGTCAGATCATCTTCAAGTACTGCTCTAGCTACCGCTTCAAAACAGAAAAAAAAAGCGAAACGCTTGCTTTTGTTGTGCGGCCTGCTTTCGGATCTGCGGTTGCAGAAGTGTGCACAGCACAGTCCGAAATTTCGAAACAAAAACAATGCTGACTACTCCTTGTGACAAGGCATTCGCAAACCCACGAATCACGCAGAAAAAAACACTGCCCACGCGAACGTTCTTACCAACACCACGCCGCAAACCACGTTTTGCATCGGGAAACATGCTGCCTGCACGGCAGAATGCAACTGTGGATATGGTGTCGGGGCCGTCGTGTAGGTAGCATTGCTGCACGGCCAAAAGCCCAGTGCATACACCCTATTGCTGAACTCCCGAAGACACCAAGTGGCGCAAAGGTCGGATATCAAACAAACATTTTTAAAGGTTGGCATAAAACCGGTGGACAAAGATGCATTGCGTTTCCTGTGGTTTCAAGCAATACCAAAACCGGGTGTACCACTTTCACCAGTTTTGACTTGCTGTATGACCCGCATCCCTTTCAGAGTGATGGCTAACCCATTTCTACTTCCCGAAATGCTTCAACACCACTTAAACAAAGAGCAGTACCCTCAAACTGTGAGACATACACGGATGACGTGCTCACAGGAGCTGGAAGCGAGAAAGCTGCCGTGAAGCTGCACAAAAATGCCACTGAAATGTTTGAAGCAGTAAAATGCTATTCCAGTGATTTCAACGTGACTCCCGGGATACCATGCATCTCGGTTATTTGTCGGGTGTGCTGAAGGTTTTGCGACGTACGTGGGACCCGTGTGCCGACCACTTAACATTCTCTCTATGTATGGATTGTATTCATGGCATAGAACCATTCACAAATTGGCCCATGCTACAAACAACGGCGTGGATATGTGACCCACTAGGGCGCAACGTGAAAACTTGGAAGTGTTGGTAAGCATGTTGAACCCTAGCGTAAACGACATGACAAAGCAGCGCTTCGTGTGTCCTGTTGCTATCGTACTGCGTCTTGTCATTTGCGCTGAAGTTCAACATGAACCACTGGGAAGGGAGGGGGAGGGGGGGGGGCTTTCTTTTTTCATTGTCCATGCCAAGGTCCTGTTCCACGAAGTGTGGCGTAAAAACATCGACTTCAACACGCTACCTACCAACAGCACGGCGGCCTGGAAGGTAGCTAGACGGACTCCCTATCTCCCTGAGGTTCAAGTACCCCGGTACTACAGGTCGCAAACAAATGGAGGGAGGACGGACTGCTTTCACATTTCTCCTGATACCCGTCCAATGCCATATGAGGCAGTTGCCTACCTCACCCTGGAGGGTGAAAACGGTACAAGATCGACAACTCTGGTAAGCAAACAAAGGGTTGCACCAGGCAAGGAAATTACACTGGCGAGACTGGAACTGATGGCATGCCTGCTCGCTGGTCGATTGTGTGGCTATATTTTGGAAGCCCTCAAGCAACAGCCATCAAACATCTACCTGCGGACAGATTCAACAACAGCACTCTATTGGATTCATGAAGATGTTGGCCGCTGAGAGCAGTTCACACGCAACTGAGTCACTAAAATTCAACGCCTCGCGAACAAGTGCGTATGTAGACATTATCCGGGAAGAGAAAATCTAGCTCGCGACATCCCAGCCATGCAGCTGGCCAAAAACGCCTTGTAGCGGAGCAAAGCACTGTGGATTTGTCCCGCATGCATATTGGGAATGAGTGGTTCCGAAAGCGATATACGATGAAATCGAACTAGGGGAAAGGAAGAAAACAAGATCATTGCCAGCGGCAGCATCGCCACCTACTGTCGGGCGTGATCGATCTGGAACACTACGGCAAAATCTTAAAGCTAATCAGAGTCACAGCTCGGGTTTTTCAGTTCATCACTAGAACCAAACAACAAAGCAGCAAATTGGGACCCCTCATATCCGACGAGCTTAATCAAGCTGAACGATACTGGATATGTTGGGAGCAAAAAGGGATTCTCAAAAGAAGTCACGTGTGCCGCCCAAGGAACACGAATTACCCCCAACTCCGCTTTAAGAATGTTCACTGATGATTGACAGTGCTGGCATTTTAAGAGTTCAGGGAAGACCACAACATAGCCAACTTTGGTGTGGCTTAAAGCAAACAACTATAACAAAAGCGTAAATGGGCATTTGAAAAGGTTTATGATAGAAACCATTTTGTGAACCCGGTGTGTAAACACTACTCACAGGAATATGTCATGACTGCATGATTACATTACAATAACCATGTGCTTCATTAGTAAAGGTACTTTTTCGGATAGTGGTGCATGGAAGCTTTACCTAGCGCATATATGCGGCATATGTAAACAAGCAACAGCTGCAAGTGAAATGACCACGAAAACTAGTCCCAAACGGAAACAGCATCTCGCATGAAGCACACATCACGTAACCAGGCAGTGCTGAACGCGAAAAAAAAAAGCACAGCCTGGACACACACTGCAGTTGCTGCACCAAGCACACTTGCCACCACATCACGCGGCCACTAGAATAGGCGAACTAGCGGAGCACTCACGACGCTGGTTTGGGAACGCCGCAGTCCACCAGCGGCACTAAAGCACTGGGAACACCCTCACATTTCAAAACGCACAAACACCGCCACACATCGCTACCAACTGCGCAGATATACAACGGGAAAGTTATGTAAAAGGTGCACCCCTCGGATGCGATGTGGTTCTTGCAGTATCGGAGCTAGCGGCGCCGCAGCCTCACAGACACACATATAACTCCGGGAGAACTGCGACGCACCACACACGGCTGATCGCGAGAGCCGAACTTCGACACATCAAACAGATAACAGCACGGCGTACACACTTGATATGAAAAACTTGCACTGTACACAAGCGCTGACCGCCACTGCGCGTTGCTTTCACTCACAGTGACCATATTTTGAACGTTATCGATGATCCAAGCGCGGAGACAGACCTTGACAGCTCGGAGCGCGCGAGAGCGGGGCCACGATGAATTTGGACTTATCAATCGTCTCGCGCTAGCGATGAGCACGACGAGCGTATCTCTACACAGTTGATAAAGAACGAAAACACGGCGAACAACTCTGCAGACGCTGGTACTGGGGCATTTCCTGCCTCGGCTCCACACAAAGCACGAACATTTGAAAAGACGAACGATAAACGCGTATCGCAGTACCGACTCAGGACCGGGGTGGTCTGTCGTGACTTCTGCAAGTCGTTGTCGTTTTTGATATCACAATCAAGTTGTGCGACGTACACCGTCCCCGCAGCTCGCCGCCGCCATGTTGCCGAAGGCCGATGGGCGGAGCCAACTCCAGCCGGACGGCCCAGCCGGACGGCTCCAGCCGGACAATTCGCTCGCCGAGCGAATTCGACCTCGGCGTCCAACTTGGCCCGACAGGGCCCCCCCGACAGAGCACGACAGGCCCAGCCGGACCATGTTGTGCTCTGTCGGACTCAAAAGAAAACGGGCTTAAAAGGGCACCTTCGGGCCTGCGGTGTACATACGTTTTAACTGCACTTTCAAAAAAAAAAAGAAAGCATGTTAGGCTTAAGCTAATCCTGCACCGCTCCAGCGAAGCAAAAGAGGCAGATAGCGCGGTCGTAATGTGAAACTCAGTTGTGAATAATTGAATGGTACATACCTTGCAAAAAGTACCTGTGAAGCGTAAAATCCACACAACGCCGGGGCTGCAGACGCAGTCTTCTTTACACGAAAATACGGACGGCGCACAGACCGTGGGAGCGGCGGGAATCGGAGCGGCAGCGGCGCCAGGAGGATGAGCACGCATGCGGGGCGCGATAAAGTGTCGTATTCCGCGCTCCGTGCGTGGGTGAGGGAGCGATGTGCGTCCGCGGACTGGTGAAGGCCGATAAAATACGAGAAGTTATCGAGACCTCTGACCAGCCGTAATATGTGCGACACTTGCGTTAAAAACACTTGGATATTCCCCGTGAACTGGAGTCTTTACCCACACATTGAGGATGGTGTTACGTAAATAGAACACTTTTAGTGGTACGGTACAGTTCCTGTGTCTTCGTCGCAACTGCAAATTGTGTGTAATGTTGACGAACAGTACATGTTCCATTGCCGTTTTCGCGTAAATTGATGGAATTTTCTAACAGTGCATGTGTATTTTATAAGAGTGCATGGTGTAAGACTGCCTTCTTGTTTATAAACTCTTGCTCTGCAGAGATATTGAGACTAACCCCGGCCCGCATGCTGATACTTTAAAGCTCATTCTCGAAGGACACGAAAAAATCTTGAACTCGATATCTGAACTGAATGCACAGATGCTTGCATTTAACGAAGCTATAGCCACACTTAGATCTCAAGTCGCCGAAATAGCCATGTCTCTTCAGAGCATGAGGTCTACTCCCTCAAACAATGTTGCCTTGGATGACACGTCAACGCTTCTGCGTTCATCTGTCACACAGCACTCTAAAAAGCTTGTTGATCTTGAAGATCGCAGTCGGCGTAAGAACCTTGAGTTGTTTGACATTTCTGAAGTAGAGAATCTTAAGAGTAGTGAAGAAGTAGAGAAGAGAGAGCTGATCTTCATGCTCGAGTAATCAGCAAAATATTTGATAAAAAGTTAGGTGTGAAATGTACCTCCACTGGCAGAATTCACATACTTGGAAAAAAGGGTGTATATCGTCCAGAGGGTGCTAGTCGTCCGGTAATTTTATACTTGCAAGACTGTAACGAAAAAATGAATGTCCTCAAAAACGCAAAGAAATTGAAAGGGACCAATATATTCAGAGAAAACGACTACACTCGGCAAACGCTCCGAAAGAGGAAGTTGCCGAGGGAAAGTGCCAAGCCAGATAAAGACAGCGGTAAAGACGTTGTCGCGAAGCGGAGATCTCTTGATGTTTTATGGTTGTTTTTTGAGTTCTCTGCCCGCAGCCAGGGCTCTTCCTCCAAAGTGTTGTGTGTGAAGGCGCTTCGGACGCGGTTGGGCCCTGGCCCTTTTTTCTAAGAAACAGCTCCGGCGCGTGTGTCTGCCCGTCGGCCGACCCGGGAGACGCGGCTCTCGAGAGGGACCATCGACGCATCTTGAATTACCGCGGCTGTGGCGTCTCCGACCCCAGTTACGCGCCTACGCGGGCCGCTGTGTTCTTCCGACGACCTTCCCTTTTCCCCTGTTTACTTTAGTGCGTTTTTTCTAAACTACTTTCTTTACACGCGTGGTTCTCCGAGTGCGCGTTTTCGAGGCGAAACCTTGTGTCTGTGTTTTTTGGTCCTTTTCACTTTGGCGGGGACATGTCTGATTGGAGCTAAGAAGCGTCTTCCTGATTGGCTGCGGGTGTGCCTTAGCCTTTTTCCACCCGGTCCGCACACGCTAGGATGCGCTTTTTCCCCCAATGCGTCCCCCCAAAGCAAATATAACGCGGCCCTTCTGGCGATTGAGGGCGAGCGAGCGGAGGAAGCGGCGTGCGGCCTGCACCAGGACTCTCTTCAAAAACTCTGCCGCTCGTCGACGTGCCCTCCCGCCGGGAGCCCTTCGCCCGCCAGCTATGTCCCGCTAAGTACTCTTAATCTATTGACTGTCTTTTTCATCTATGTAATAAGTGTAATTGTTTCAAGTTTGTATGTGCTAAATGTCACCAATGTCATCCGTAAAGTAAACAAGTTAACCTTAAAACTTCTTCGACGTCTCGACTTCTTCCTTCCAATCTTCATGCTACAGTAGCGGCAGTATGTAACCAAAATACTACGTTACAACGTGTACCTTCTCAACGATAAGCTTCACATTGACAATGACGTGTACGTTTGGGATGATGTGAAAAACGCGCGTGTCAAAATTTATTCCACTGTTCGGCCGGAAGTTAGTGCATGACAATCTATTGCCACCCCTCCGAATAATTTTTGTCTCTTGAACATCAATGGAAGAAGCATTGTAAATAAAGCTACTGAACTCAAATCTGTCCTGCTAACCCATGATCCTGACGTGACCGTAATATCGGAGACTTCGTTTCATGATGGAATACCTGATTCCGATATTGTTCCCCCTTCCCACCACATTCATAGGCGTGACAGGCCTTCGCACGGCGGTGGCGTCGCCCTTGTTGTTAGGCGTAACGTAAATGCTGATCCGTTAGATCAAATTGACTGCCATGAAAGTTTGTCTGCGTATAAACTGTAATGGTAAGTCATTTATTTTAATTGCGGTTTACAGGGCGCCTTGTGCCAATTCCTCCTTCTCGACTAAACTATATGATCATGTAATAAGCTTCTCCAAAAGTAACATTATTATAGCCAGAGATTTCAACCTTCCTAACATTATCTGGCCCTCTTTGTCTTCCCCCTCTTCCAATGATCACTTGGTATTCGATATTATGCTTGCATGCAATCCTAATGAAGCCGTAAATATGCCTACGCGAGTACAACGAAATTCTTCTTCAATTCTAGACCTTGTGTTTTACAGTGCCACTTTGTCTGAAACAGAAGTTGCTGTGGTAGACGGTTTATCTGATCATAAAATTGTAATGTTTTCGTGTCCACTCGGTGAACGGTTAGCGCATGATTCTGACAAAAAACTGTAAAAGACTTCAGTAGGCCTAATGACGAAAGTGTTCTCGATTATTTAGACTTTGAACTCAACAACTTCGCCGATAACAATGTCAACTTACTATGGGACACGTTTCAAGCAAGTTTCCATTTCTGCATCGATAACTTTATTTCCGTGAAAACGAAAAAGGTGCGCCACTCAAACCCATGGATCAATCGCGATATCATTTACTTAGTACGCAATATCAAAAGGTTGAAAAAACGTAAGGTAAACAATTCGTTATCCAGAACCCTCCGCCAAACGAAAGTGGATAAAATTCGTGCGAGTAAGCAGTTGTTCTATTCCACCACCTTGCCTAATCTAATTAAAACAATCCTTCAAAATTTTGGCGTCACCTAAGTGCAAGAGGGCGTAACGACATTAATAGCATAAAACTAGGAAATCAAACTATAATCGATAAACAGGTGATTGCGACTGAATTTAAATGTGTCTTTCAATTCGTTTATTCTGATTCCGTGCCTTGTCACGACATTGGAGAGATACGTAATGCAACCGAACTGAACTCTGACTTTATCAATTATGAAAGAACCATTGCAATGTTACTTAATCTTAAGTTGAAATCCTCTGTAGGCCCTGATAAGATTCCAAACATGTTTCTCTATCGGTATGCCAAATCCATAGCTAAATTTATAGTGCTTATATTCCGTCTATCCTTTTCTGAAGGTATTGTCCCCGCCAAGTGGCGTATTGCACGTACAGTGCTGTCTTTAAAGCTGGCGATCGAGCCATGGTTACTAACTATCGCCCTATTTCGCTTCTCAGTTCATGCAGCAAACTCATGGAGCATATTATTTCCAACTATTTGGTCAACTTTTTAAATTCCCGCAATATTTTAACACCCTTCCAGCACGGTTTTCGTAAGGGCCTATCTGCTACCACTCAACTCGTTTCTATTGTGCATACCTTTTCTTCAGTTCTCGACAAGTCCGGCCAAGTTGACGCAGTATTCTTAGATCTAAGCGAAGCATTCGACAGGGTTTGGCATTCAGGTTTTCTCTATAAACTTAATAGACTTAATGTTCCGCATCTTCTAATAAAGTGGATTGTCTCATATCTTGAACATAGAAAACAATTTGTTGATGTCGGTGGTCACGTTTCAGATCTTGGACCAGTTAACTCCGGGGTGCCTTAGGGAAGTGTACAGGGGCCTTTATTATTTCTGGTGTATATAAACGACATAACCTCTTGCGTACACGAAAGCGTTGGTATGCGTTTATTTGCGGACGATTGTCTTTTGTACGGAGCGGTAGAATCACTTAATGACCTAATTACCCTCAACGACAGGCTGAATTGAATATCTAATTGGTGCGACATTTAGGGAATGAAGCTTAACCAAACCAAAACAGTGTACATGCGCATAACTAATAAAAGATTTCCTCTTATGTTCAATTACTCTGTAAAGGGAGTCGAAATTTCTCACACCAATAGCTTTAAATATCTCTGCTTAACGTTTACAAATAATCTAACCTGGTCAATGCATATCGACAAAATCTGTGCATCAACACGGCGTAAGCTCGGCCTCTTACGACACAAACTGAAAAAATCCCCTCCCATTTTAAACTTCTCGCATATAACACGCTAATCAGGTCTTGTCTTGAATACGCATGTATCGTTTGGGACCCGTACACTAAAAACGACATTAACTAACTGGAACGAATTCAGATGCTGGCTGTACGGTTCATATATAATCGTTACCGCCGACATGACTCGCCTACCACTTTAATGCAAACAAACAACATGATGACGTTACAGAGCCGCCAAAAAATAACAAGACTAAAATTTCTTTATCAGCTCTGGAACCGTAAACTTGCACTCGACCCCGCTCTTTATCAGAATCCTTTGCCCTACAGACCCACCAGGAACTTTCACCCTCTTAAATTTGACTCGATTATTGCACGCACAAACCAATTCAAACATTCCTTTTTCCCGCGCACCATAAGTTATTGGAATGCCTTGCCAGCCGAAACCTTCTTATCAAATAATGTTCCTCAGTTGTTTAACAGCTCGTAGAATAAAATGTAACGGTGCCATTATCCCATGATTGGTTTTCCATATCTAGTTGTGTAAAATCTAAGCTACGCTACTGTGTATGATCGTTGCTGCTTTGCTTCGCTTTTTTTACTGCCTTGTTTCCTACCTCATTATGTGCAAGATGCCTTAAATATGCACTTACTAGCCCTCTTTTGTTGTGTTTTCTTCAATTGTTCATTGCTTATTTCTTCTTGCTTGCAATTTATATTTCTTTTGCTTCCTCATTCTTTATCTTGTTTACAACTGGTTTTCCTCATTGATGTATAAACAAACCACTCCTGCTTGGGCCGCCCATGCCTGCAGTATTGTAGAAATAAATAAATAATAAAGCGATTTTCTCAGTTACTGACCTGATGCGCCTGATATATGTACTAAAGAAATTCTCGGTCACGCTGGCAAGAACCGTTAGCAGTTTGATGGCGGCGTGCAACTGCAAATTTTTTCATATCCCCGGGCGGTATTTCCTGTTCGACAAAGTAGAGTTTTGCCAGGAGGCGCAAAAAAGGTCAGTTCTGCTTATTTATGTGCTGGTAACGATTGTTGTTCAGTGGCATCCTTGTTCACTGCGTCCGATAAACATACGGCTTTTCTGCTCGTTGTTCGTGTGTCGTCCATGCTTATGGTCGCGGCGTGTAACATTTTGTGTTGGAGAAACGTTTGCAGCCGTAATTTACCAAAACTTGCGTGTTTGTGGGTCAGAGTCGGCTGGACATTTCCCAGTACGTTAGCCATTGCTATAAGAAAGTTGCTGGTTTGCGCGCTTCAGGAGTGTGCATGTTCCCTTAATGTGTGGCTTTGTTTAGTTGTATTTGACGGTTGCTGTGTCTGCCAGCGGTAGTGAATCTTCTGCAGTTAGTCGCTCGCGATCATCTCGCGTGCACACGTGTACAACTTCCAAGCAAGCTTGTCCGAGCGTCCGCCCTTATATTTATTGGTATTTTTAAACATGCGTGTTAATTGCGGCGGTTTGTTAGTCGCCTGAGTAGAATATTTTTTCTGTGCTTACCAGACCTGGAGTCTTCGACCTTGCCCGTTGCGCGCAAGGTAGACGCTATTTCGATTATTTTATTTATTTTATTTATTTATTTATACAATACTGCAGGCCTTTGGTGGCCCAAGCAGGAGTGTTTTGTTTATACATCAATGATGAAAACCAGTTTTAAACAAGATAAAGAAAGAGGAAGAAAAAAGAAATATAAATTGCAAGCACGAAGAAATAAGCAATGAACAATCGCAGAAAACACCAGAGAACAAGAGAGGGCTAATCAGTGCATATTTCAGACATATGACACATAAAACGGTAGGGACCAAGAAAAAAAACGCGAAGCAAGGCAGCAATGATCATGCACAGTAGCGTAGCTCAGATTTTACACAACTAGATATAGAAAACCAATCACAGGATAATGGCACCGTTACATTTTATTCTACGAGCTGGTTAAACAACTGAGGAACATTATTTGATAAGAAGGTTTCGGCTGGCAAGGCATTCCAATCACTTATGGTGCGCGGGAAAAAGGAATTTTGGAATTTGTTTGTGCGTGCAAAAATCGAGTTAAATCTATTAAATCGAGTTAAATCTATTTTACATTGCCTGAACTGTAGAGAAATGGAAGGGACAGTGGTTGTCTTAGCAGTACCGTAGTAAGAAACGTTTCTGATGATGATGGTTTGATTTTATTGGCGCAAGGCCGACATGGGCAAAGGGCGCCAAACACAAAGTGATTTGATGAGGAGAGAACACGGAATAAAATCAGTTAAAAACTATGAGCACGGCTGGTGTAAAGGGCCAGGGTGAAGAACAAGAGTGGTTAAAAGATAAATAAGGTGGCTGGGGTATAGGACCAGGGGTAAAGCTATGGGTGGTATGAGATGAGTTGTAAAAAGTGAACTTCTGATAGGAACCTAAAGGTGCGCTGAACAGAAAACATGGCATCATCTCCTAACAAGTATGATGGGTGTGGTGGTATATGTCGTGTGTGTAGTTGAGGGAAGTGTTTGCGTCGTGTAGTTTGAGTGCCTTACATTGTATGAGGATGTGCATCACGGATAGGGCCTCTCCGCACCTGCTGCACAGAGGTCTTGGAGATCTAGTGAGAAGGTGCGAGTGTGTTGCATGAGTGTGCGCTATCCGTAATCTAGCCAAGGCGACTTCAGTGTATCTATTGCGTGTGTCGGTGGTTTATGGTCCCAAGTGTGGTTTTATTACGTGTAACTTGTTGTCTGTTTGTTCGCTCCAGTGTGTTTGCCATGTTTTGCGAAGTTGTAGCCTGATGTGTGGTTTCACGTCGGTGTAGGGTAATGTGGTTATGTCTACTGTATTCAAGAGTGTAGCAGCAGCAGCCATTCGATCAGCTGCTTCGTTCCCGGCTATACCACAGTGGCCACGGACCCAGCAAAGGACTAGTTCAAATTTGTGGACATACACAGACATAATACCCTTGACTATTAGATTTACAACGTGATTTTTTGAAGACTTTGTTGAAGACTTTGAAGACTCCCGCACGACACTGAGGGAGTCTGTATATATAATGGATTGTGGGATGTGACTTTGAAGGATATGATTAACAACAAGAAGTACACCATAAGCCTCTGCCGTAAAGATACTGGTATTACTATTAAGAGTTCTAGTGACATTAAGGCCGGGCCCATGCACCGCGCAGGACACAGAGGTGGCAGTTTTAGAGGCGTCCGTATAAAATTCAGAAAATTGATACTTCTGCTGCAAATACAAGAAGTGCTGCAGAATCGCACATGTCGGAGCTCGGTTTTTATCTACATGTGTGAAAGATGTGTCGGATAAGACAGGGCGGAGATGCCATGGTGTTATAAAATCTGTTTGAGAACTTTGTATGGTGTCTAAAAAGGAGACAGAAAGCTCTGACGCTTCCTCTCTCTGTAAGAGAAGGGCGCAGAGAACGATGGTCGGTTTAGGAGTAGTGCAGTCATAGACTGTTAGGATCGGCAAAACACAGAAATTCCTCGCAAGCCCTGGAGCAAGGTGTGCGTGGATGAATCACCCAGAGGCACGAGGAGGCAAGCAACCCTGGCGCCAACGGCGGCGGTTTCAAGGAGCGGCTTCTATATCCTCGGTTCACCGGACGCTGCGGGCCACTTCTTTCCTTCATACACGTATGAGAGAAGGGTCCACCGAAAGGAAGCTGCGGTTTCAAGTGCCCAAGCTCTTCGGTTTCCAACCGTCGGCGAGAGCAAGAGGTCACTCGTCTTCACGTGCTGGGAGCTGAGTTGAAATTCCGTTCTCACGGGGCCTCCAAAATGAAGACTTGCGCGAAGTGGTGCAACTCCTGCACAAGACACGATCGATGACGTGGATATTCACCCTTTCCATCGACGGAGTGGTTCGTGTGCATCAGAGACGCCTCATGTCGTGGGCGGTACATCAAGCGTCGTCCACTGCCCACCTGATTGGACAACCTGTGTGAAGTTAAATTCCCTAGCCAGGGATCTGGGGAATGCGAACTCTATTTAAACGACTGTATTCGTGTTATTCTTGTTCTCCTGTCTCGACTGTCATCATGTAGAATAAACCTCCTGTACAGTTTCCTCCTAAGCAGTCATCTCGAGTAGTCCGACACCATGCCGAGCCGGGACCTGCGGGCCTGAACGAGTCAGACAACCCAAGGGCCCCTCATCTCTAACACTGGTTGGCAGCAGCTGGGATGGACCGTGCCTCATCGTGCTGTGGGTGAGCGTTTGGCTTTTGCTATGGGATTCGCCAGGTTTCAGATTTTGAGAGAATAATCTTGCACTGGGAATCAAGCGCTTGTCAATTGAGAAGGGTTAATCTCACGACATTGCTTGGAAGCAGAGCCAAAGCAAAGCAGACAAAGCGGGGTCATGGACCTAATGAAATTGCCAAAGTCGGACTTGCTCTTGTTATGCGAGGAACTGTGGCCGTCGAAGCCCAGGTCAAGCTCCGGCGGATGGGCTCCCTGTCTGTTTACCAGGCAGGGAGCTCCGGGATCTCTCTCGGTATCAGCGTAACCCGAGCGAAGAAAGTACCCCCGTCCCCTGCTTCTATACCATGCTGTATGGTATTTTCTAAACCCCCCCACAAACGTGATCGGTCCCTGAAAATGGGCCGCCCCGAAGTATCTTTTCCCCCCTTGCCATCATTAACCTTTCCCGAACCGGATAACTTATGTTAGAAACCGTCGGGAGAACACCAAGTTTCGCGAGTCGGGTGGTGCTAGTGGTGATCGGGAGACCCAGAGATATCTTGGTCGCTTTGCGGATTAGAGCGTCATGCTTCCCTTTCAAGGTGTGCGTTAGGACGACATACGGCACTTGATAGCGAATGCAGGAGATGATAAGAGCAGCGCGCAGCTGAAGAAGCTGCCTGTGTAAGCTTCTCGTAAAGATGATAAACCGTAATGTCTTCTCGAGAGCTGCCAGGCAAGCTTCCGGGCAGGGCGATCTGCAAAAGATCAACTAGTCGGATTGGAATCATTCATTAAAGTTGCCTTTACACACAAAGCAGTACTGCATGACCGTATTTTTTGATATCGAGAAAGCTTATGATACGGCATGGCGTTGACGCATTCTTGCAGACCTAAAATCGTATGCTGTAACAGCTAACATGCTGATCACTCTTTCGAGTTACCTGCCTGAACGAACATTTCGTAGCAGAGTCGGTTCGGCACTCTCAAACGTTCACACGCAGAATGGCGTGCCTCAAGGTGGCGTATTGAGCTGCACTATGTTTATAGTTAGGATGAACTCTCTCCGAAAGCCATTGCCGCCAACCATCTTCTGCTTGATGTATGTAGATGACGTTCAACTATCTTTTAAATCATGTAACATGTATATCTGTGAACGTCAGGTCCAGCTTGGGGTTAACAAACTTGCTCGCTTGGCAGACGTAAATGGGTTTAAACTTAACCCTTCTAAAAGTACGCTCTTACATCTGGATCCACATCAGATCCACTTAGTAACTGGAACTTTTTTGCAAAAAAGTTCCACTTATATATTTGGAACCATGTCCCACATAGCCTGAAAAATGTAAGCGGAACCGTAAAAAAAAGTTCCACTTATATATTTGGAACCGTGTTCCACATAGCCTGGAAAATGTAAGCGGAACAATGCACCAGATATTTTTGGAGCTAAATTAGGGGGATCGGCGTTCCAAATACAAGTATACGGATCACTGTTCCAAATAAACGGGTAGTGTAAGTTACTGGAACACTGATCCACGTAAAATGATTATGGATTTATCCGGTTCGTCGTTCCAGGCACCTTCATACCAGCTGTTTACATAAAACGGTGTTCCTATAGACATTGGGAAGCTGTCTATGGGACTCCACTTTTCCAATATATCTGCTTTCCTGTCGGTACAAACTGAGGTCATATGCGAGGCTGAAGGATGCATTGGTATCAGAGGGGAACCACAAGCACCATTCTAACACAGCCTTGACATATGGCCCGCAGTGATACAAACAATGGGAAAGCAGAAACCGCCGCAGCAGTGTGGTTCCTGACAGTTCCCAACAGCTGCCTATAGGAGCACAGTTCTATATAAAAGTTGGTCTAAGATACCTGGAGCGGCACAAAGAGACTTTGGCTTCATCCGCCGAATCCTGTTCTATGTTTTGGCTGGACGTAAAAAAAACAAGACTCGCGTTAAAATACATAACAAACAAACTATTAGCACTGATACAATGCTTTTCAGTATCGGAGTGTATTATAACGGAGTGTGCAGTAGAAGTAGGGGGCACTATGGCTAGACAGGATACTGGTAAGCTTTCACAGGAGACGAAAGACCTAATCAAGAAACGGCAAACCATGAGAATCTCTACCGCAGCTGACAGAATAGAATTAGCCGAGCTCTCGAAGTTAATCAATAAGCGTAAGACAGCTGACATACGGAAGCATAATATGGAGAGGATCGAATACGCTGTAAAGAACGGAGGTAGCCTGAAAGCAGTGAAGAGACGTCTTGGCGTGGGGAAAAATCAGATGTATGCACTTAAGGATAAGCAAGGCAATGTCATCACAAATAGGGATAAAATAGTCACAGTGGCCGAGGAGTTCTATAGGGACCTATACAGTAGTCGGGACATACAGGATCATGCCGAACGAGACAGTAGTTCAGAGGAGATAGACATCCCACCAGTAACGACCGAAGAAGTAAGGAAGGCTTTGAAAGAAATGAAAGGGGGCAAAGCACCTGGTGAGGATCAGATAACAGCAGACCTCTTGAAGGATGGCGAAGAAATTGTACTTGAAAAATTGGCAAACCTGTATACGCAATGCCTAATGACCGCAATGGTACCGGAATCTTGGAAGAACGCGAACATCATCCTAATCCATAAGAAAGGCGACATGAAGGACTTGAAAAATTATAGGCCGATCAGCTTACTGTCAGTCGTCTACAAGGTATTTACCAAGGTAATCGCTAACCGAATCTCTGCAACCTTAGATTTCAGTCAACCTAAAGAACAAGCAGGGTTCCGTAAAGGTTATTCAACAATGGACCATATTCACTCGATCAATCAGGTGATAGAAAAGTGCGCTGAGTATACTGAACCCCTATATATAGCCTTCATAGATTATGAGAAAGCATTTGACTCGGTCAAAACCCTAGCAGTCACTCAGGCATTACGGAACCAGGGGGTAGATGGGCATTATGTAAGAATACTAGAGGATATCTACAATGGGTCTACAGCTACCATCATTCTCCATAGGGAGAGCAGTAAAATACCTATAAGGAAGGGTGTCAGACAAGGAGACACAATCTCTCCAATGTTATTCACAGCATGCTTAGAAGAAGTATTCAGAACGTTGGATTGGGAACAGGTGGGAGTAAGGGTTAATGGAGAATACCTCAGTAACCTCAGATTTGCTGATGACGTTGCCTTGCTAAGTAACTCGGGGGACGAATTGCAAAGCATGCTTTCCGCACTGGGCGAACAGAGTAGAACCGTGGGCCTGAAAATTAATATGCACAAAACTAAAGTAATGATCAATAACCTCGGGACAGCACAGCAGTTTGAGATAGGTGGCGAGGCAGTGGAAGTGGTAAGCGAATAAATCTACTTAGGCCAAGTTGTGACCCCAGATCCCAACCATGAGGCAGAGATAATTAGAAGGATCAGAATGGGGTGGGGTGCATATGGCAGACATTCTCAGATAATGAATAGCAGCCTACCATTGTCACTGAAGAAGAAAGTGTATGACAGCTGCATCTTACCGGTACTCACCTACGGGGCAGAAACTTGGAGGCTCACTAAGAGGGTTCAACTTAAATTGAGAACGACTCAGCGGGCAATGGAGCGGAAAATGATAGGTGTAACATTAAGGGACAAGAAGAGAGCGGAGTGGGTCAGGGAGCAAACTGGTGTTAAAGACATATTAGTAGAAATTAAGAAGAAGAAATGGACGTGGGCAGGGCATGTAATGCGAAGGCAAGATAACCGCTGGTCATTAAGGGTAACAGAGTGGATCCCTAGAGAAGGCAAGCGTTGCAGGGGGCGGCAGAAAGTTAGATGGGCAGATGAGATCAAGAAGTTTGCGGGAATAAATTGGTCACAATTGGCACAGGACCGAGATAATTGGAGAATAATGGGAGAGGCCTTTGCCCTGCAGTGGGCGTAGATAGGCTGGTGATGATGATGATGATGATGATGAATGCTTTTCAAAACACTAAACAAATTTTATTCGCTGGTAATATTGAGTACATTTGAGATACGGAGACATATCCGTTTCCACTTGGACAGAGAATGACCAGCGTGCAGGATCAAATGCCAAAACGATCTAAGTGGCATTTTGCTATATTTGCTAATCTTTACCATTCTTCTTTGCTAAAAAACATGGGTAATAAAGATGGCTTTAAGCGCAACCCCGTCACAAAGAAATAGACTTGTGCAGCTACCATCGCACTAACACAGAAAGCATTATACAATAGTCAGCATGAAAATATGCTATTTTATCCCATGAAATCAGGTTCCTCAAATGCGGAAGTACCAACTGCGCTTGCATCACGGTTCCAAAAAATGCAGTTTGCTAATAAATTGCACGGAAAATGTCAAAAATACAAGCCATACACGGTTGGATTATCACAAGGCCTGCACGAGTTTAGAAGAAGAACGCCGGAGCCAGGCGAGCCCGCTTATAACGAACACAACGGGAAACCGAAATCACTTCGTTATATCCGCTTTTCGCTATATCTGGACAGAAAATCTATGTATACCAATGGTAACGGGAAACGAAGATTTGTTCGTTATAGCCGCTATATCGTTAAAACCGGGTTGGCTATAAGTGGGCTATACTGTACTAATAATATAACATTTGCACAGGAAAACTTTCTGGAAGCACGTGGCACTAGACCACAACTAAAACATGCATATTGAAAAAATGTAGTTCCCGGACACGAGAAGTAAGCGTAATAACAAGCTAACTGTAGCCACAACCTAATATATAAGCGCCCTGAAAAAACCTTTCACTTAAGCCGCATTGCTTGCCCGGACAATTTGTAGCTATTTTAAATAACTTATCCAAAAAAGCTCATAACACCCAGTCTGAATCTTGCAAAATTTTACAAACCAGATAGCTCGGAGCATGGTACAAATTTTGAAATTTAACAACAGCCTAACTCTACAGTCGTTATTAAATCCCTCAAGAAGAATTCAGATATCCTAAATAACCAAGCCAGGCAGCTTGGTTATTTAGGATGTCTTGGTTTTTTAGGACCAATACAGGTGACCAATTTTTCCAAGCGAACTTGGAGGCGTTTTTCCAGCCGAAACATTTATCTGAGGTAAAATTCACAGTTCTGTGCTATACAAACCCTACTATCATGATGACAGTATACTTGTGACCAAAGCACTGGGTCCAAAAAAAGAAATGCAACTTAGTCCAAACTAGACAACTTTTTGCAAGCCAAATATGCACATTTCGCATTATTCTAGGACTTGGGTGTCAGCTTAGGTACAGTACAAAAACCTTATTAATAAAGCCCTAAGCCGTCTCGTTTGCATCCATCAACGGCAGCACTGCCATGAAAAAAAATTTTCATGAGCTGGACTTCAGTAATAAACGTTACAGTGCACTGCCAATAATTACACTAACAGACTAGCTGCAAAGGCAGCCTGCGCTTTGTGGCAATAACAAAAAATTGTAAAGGAAAGCACGACTTCAGTTTTGCAACTGACATGCCGCTTGCATCTACCAGTCACTTGAACCACATGTCTTTCCAAACAGGCTTCAACGTCTAGCAATAATTTAAAACCCCACGTAAAGTGACCACATCAAGTCTTTCAACAGAGCTTCCAACTTAAATGACACCAGGCCACTGTTAAATGGCCAAGAACTCTCGGCAGAAGTCCCAAGAAATCTCCAAAGTCACATAAGTATCAGAAGGTTAAGATGAAATATACGGCGAGGAGGAGGATGACCACATCTTAAAGTGACAACGGAGGCGGGAAATCTATGACGTCTTTCTTGCAGACAATATTTACGCTGCCATTGTCTTCCATCAAAACAACTGGACCTTGAGAATGACTTGGCCACGTCATGTACCTTTAAGGAAGGAACAAGAAAATTTTGTTAGACGATGGCTTTAAATGAGTGAGCTGCTTAGGGTACCCATTTTATAGCACAGTAATTGATAGAAATATCAGTGATTTCTTGGTTTAATTTCTGGGGATGCTGCTAACAATGTACAAAAAATATTAGCACAGACTTCAATTGCAGTTTTCTGACTCTGGAAAGCAACCGCATTGGGCGTGTCCTCGGCGCCGTAACATCACAGCAACAACACTCAATGTAAAAGCCAAATGTTTGCAGAACTTCAATGAAAAATAATAGACTTTTTGTCCATACGTTGCAGCATCCGAAACAGGCTGCATGTGAAGGTATTTCACAATATTGGAGTTCACGATAAATTATTAACAGCAAGGTTTTGCTACAATAAAAACTACCACAAATTCACACCCGCAAAAATAAAATGCCAGCTTCAATAAACACTACCATAACCTGAGTCCCACAAAAATAAAAATGCCAACTTACCCAACTAAAATTAAGATGCAGGCTTTCTTGGCAGGGCCTCCTCGGAGCGCATTTCCAGGAAAGTTTTGCCAACGTGTTCCCGAAAGCTCTCACTGTAGTTTTCAACGGGCGTAGCCCGAAAGAACCCGTTCCCGTTTGACCCCTTCCCGTTTGAACCCATTCCCGAAACGCCCTTCCCGCTTGGCCCGTCCCGTGTGCGCCCGTTCCCGAAACGACCTTCCCGCTTGGGCGCTTCCTGTTTCAGCCCGTTCCCGAATCACCCTTCCCGTTACAACCCGCTCCCAAAGCGCCCTTCTCATTTGAGCCCGCACCGTTCCAACCCATTTGTATTTCTGAAAATATGTGTTACCGTCTTCGAAACTGTTCTCCAAAATGTGCTTACAAGCAACGGGTCATGCACTGAAAACTTGTATGCAGGAAATTTTCCGGAATCGACCGATATTTCCGGCCGATAAAAGTTTCTGAATGCCTTAGGTCGATACTGCCCTTTTGACACAAAATTTGTAGCGGCGAAAGCATACTAGAAAGATACCCAATATCTTGAGTAATGCACGCATTGGATTTTTCTGCAGTTGGTGTTCGTACGTGTGGCAGAAATTTATTTATTAGCCACTCGTATGCTAATTGTTTCGAGCGTAGCTTTGTCTTCGGGTTCGAGAGATCTATAGATCAAAGATGTCTGTAGGAGAGACTTTAAAAAAGGCAAAAACATGTGCATAAATCTGAGAATTGGCTACTAATGCCTTTCCTGCGTGAGTAATGGGCAGATTTTTTATTTATTTACCGATACTTTACGGCCTGGTCGGGCTCATGCAGGAGTGAACATAAAACACATCAGTATTGGTTGGCGTAGTTTAAAAACGCCCAACACAAATAAGTAAAAGACATAAATATGTAATAGACGCAAAGAGGTCCGAACGCAAAGGGGTCCGAACAACGATATGCATTCGTAATGTGTTCAAATTTTAAAACCCCACGATTCAACCAGAACACACATTTCCAATACGTGGGGAAAATTCTTCTAATGATACCGAGTTCTTGTTCGTTCAGTTAACTTATTCCAGTAAGAAATCGCACGAGGAAACAGAGAACTTTCGAATAGTAATTTAGCTGATTGGCTGCCTAATATTCTTACTATGATGTCTTCCCGCTAAACGTCTGAAAGGCCCTTGGAGGTAGTATTCCCGCGACAATTTTAAGTTTCTGTAGTAAAAAAAAATCAGGCTAGAGACGACCCTGCGCTGCTTAAGTTTGTGAAGGTTTGCTCTATTATGCAAATTGAGTACACTAGAGGGACGGGAATAAACCGAATCAATAAAACGCAAAGCTAAGTTTATAATTTTCGCCGCTTCTCATGACTGCGATTTTTTACAGCCAGATGTGACATATGTATCCAGATACATAGGGTTATTTTATTTTTATACATCTTTTTATCTTTTATAGTTCTCGTCTGTTTCTTTTCGACATTGATGTACACTTGCGCTATTATAACGACTAAATGTGTTAGTCCGACAAATACGATTTCTTTCAAAGTGGGGGTGTTTTTGCGATTTTTTATTTGTGCTTCCGCGGCGCTTTTCTGGGCTTTTTGATTTTATCATTTTTGGTAACGGAGTATCAGATAGTTTTGATTTATTTAGTTCACTTCTAACATTTGTTGTCTTTTCTGGAGGGGGGATTTCAAATATTTGTTTTAATTGGTTATTTACTCGTCCTTTGAGGAATATTTTGTAGCTTGAGTTAAAGTTAGCTCTAGAGTGTGGATAAAATATATGTTTGTGTATAAACCTTTGGTTGATCGTGTGTGTTAGTAGCTCCTCCTCACACTCTTTCGGGACACGGCCATGATGGCGTCGTTTTAATGTAATAAAACTTAAGGGCCTGGTGTTTTGGGGGTGGATTTAAAGAAGCTAGAGACGAGAGTCGACCAAACAAGTGCAAACGAGGGCAGGCGCAGGGCGACCCTCGCGACCTAAATACATTTAGTTAAGTGCATTTAGGTATTTTGCTGTTTTCGTTTTCATAAGCGACGTGTTTGTGATTTGTTAATTTGTTGTTAATTTTTTAATTGGTGTGTTAATTTAAAGATTTGTTTGTTAATTTGTTAATTGTTAATTTGTTAATTGTTAATTTGTTGGTTAGGCTTTGTTAATTTAAAAGATTAAAATAATTAATTGGTATGACTTGAATTGTAACCAAATGAAAAACACAATGAAAATGTTTTTATAACGTTTCATAAACTGGGTACGTTATTCCGGGAACGGACTAAATAGGAAAATACGAAACGGGAAGGTTCTTTCGCCACGGGTTGAAATGGGAAGGAACAAACGGGAAGGTTGAAATGGTAATGGGTTCAAACGGGAACGGGCCAAGTGGGAAAGGACGAAACGGGAAGGTCGTTTTGCGCCGGGTTGAAACGGGACGGAACAAGCGGGAAGGGCGAAATGGGAATGGGTTCAAACGGGAACCTCCCAAGCGCGTAAGGAACCGGCGTACTCCGGCGTACGCCGAATGCATTGGTACGCGCTTGTTACGCCGAAGTCAGAGCCCGCCAGGCATCGACTCAAACTTTCGGCCGCAGAGTGTTGACGTAGACCTCTGGCGGGGACGTTATCGGCGATCAGGTCGCATAACAAGACAGTGAATTTAAAAATAAGCTAACTTAACTATTGCTCATGCGATAAAATGAAGTAATTTGTAAAATACGGGGACCAAAAAACCGGACAAAATACGCGAAGCAACGAGCAACTATGGGAGCAAGGCAGTTTACGCCAAATGTAGCGGAGGGTTATGTGCGTGTTAAGATGCATACAAATCCTTAACGTTTTTCAATGTCCCAAGAACTGTTTTAGTTATTTCTGTATTAAATATACGCATTTTTGTGAGAATAAGTATTTGTTTTTTTTAGTTGTAATATGTAGTTGAACTGGTCGCCACAAAGCTGAGTCCGGAGTAGTCGAGCCACACTGCGCGGCCCATTGGTTTACGCGCACGTTGCGGCGATATGTGGTTACTCGCCCTCTCCGGCGTCGTCGGTCGGCGTAAAGACAGCGGCGTATGTCGCCGCAGGCGTACGTCGTTGAGCGAGCACGTCAATTTTACGCGGGCATGTGGTTGGGCCTTTATTCGTGCCGCTAGTAAGCGGCACAAATAAAGGCCCAACCAAAAAGGCCCAACCAAGAAAATAAACCATGATAGAGACAGTCACCACGTATTCACAGATGCGGCATTTGAAGATAACCTCGGTGCGGTCGCCTTCGTCACTTCAGGGGGTACTCACTACTCCATTACTCGACGCTGCACCTAACCGGAAGAAGCCGAACTTATCGCCATCGCTTTTGCTGCTGCTGACAACACATCCCCCGTCCGAGCGACACACATATACGCCTATTTCAAATCAGCGTGGTACCACCTGGCTCAGGGCCTCGCTTTAACCTCCTCACTGTCCCTCTTCAACAACGTTAAAGGGCCTCTTCCCGTGCACGGGATCCCGGGTCACGCAGGCATTGCAGGGAACGAACGCGCTCACCCGCTTGCCCGCGGGTTCTCTCCTCCGGGTCCCTGTCGACGCCCGCAACAAGAATCCTTGTCCTTCCGCTGCGCTCCACACCTTGGGAGACCTTCTAAGCATACCCCGCACGTTCCCTCCCCTCCACGCCGGGCTTACCCTCCGCGAGCAAGTTGTCATTCGGCAGGCGCAAACATATACACTGCACACACCCACTCGGCTCCATCTATTGCAACGCACGCCAGTCACCGCTGCCCCACTCAGTCCGCACTGCCTAATTCCCCCTACGTAGGGCCCCATTCTGTGGAAGTGCCCCTACAACCCCACCTCACCACGCAATCACACCGGCTGTTGCGGCGAGTCTCCAAGAGCATCGGGAACGGGCGGCCCTCAGCGGCTGCCTGGACGGAGGCGGCTGATTCGCCCCCGCCATCCCATGAACGATAAAGTTTCTATCTATTTATTTATTTATTTACATACCCTAAAGGCCCGAATGGGCATTACATAGGGGGGAATAGAGTGGGGTTATGATCAAAAGTACAGTACATTTTTCCAGCAGAACATAAATGAAGGCAGAGATGGTGTACATGACTTTTGCATCGAGAAACTGAAAGTACAATCCAGAAACAACGCCAAACAACAATACATTACATTGAATGAAAAAAGGGCTTTACGCGAAATACACTTAAAACAGTAAGCAAAAACAAAAGAGCGCAAACAGTACACTCTACTGGGGGCAGAAAAGATACAGAGAGAAAAAAAAGAAAAACACAAGAAAGATTTATGCGACATCAAAGAACTTCAAGAAAGGTTTTAAATGCATGTTGAAAGGATGATGAATCGGACAGTTCTGCGATGTGAGCAGGTAACGAGTTCCATTCTGCGATTGCAAGGACTAAAGGAGAGTTATTATATCTTTCTGTTTCAGCGAAAATTGGTTTAACTTTGAAAATGTGGTCTACCCGGGCGGAGATATGAGGCGGTGGAATGATATGAAGCTGGGAAAACGGCGTGCTACTGTGGTACAGCGAATGAAAAAAAGATAGTCGAGCCAACTTTCGGCGCGTGGCAAGCGAGGGAAAATGAAGTGAATCCTTTGAAGAAGATATCTATCTATCTTTATTTTTTATAGGGGAACGCTTAGTCAAAAAAAAAATCAACGCGAGCTGAAAAATATTGCTCTAACCCAGCACATATAAGATGCAATCGTGCGACGACGATTTCTAAAAAAACAAGAAATGACCCAGAGTAATATAATAGCACACTACAACATGCACTCCAGCCTCATTCGGCGTACGGTGAAGCTATGAAACGCAAAAATCGTCGTTTTGCTTCTGCACACAAACAACGTTAACGAGAGTCGTCCGCAACCCATAGGCGTGCGGAAATGGTGCATACATTTCCACCCAAGAAATTTACAGCTACCGCCTTGCAATGAGTATGGAAAGACGCTGTCAGCGTGCTTAGGCGGCCAAGGAATTCCGAAAGCTCCGTTTGTTTTAACCCGCGTGTCGTAACTTAGGGCTCGATGTTCCCTCTCACGGTTCGATCATGTAATCTTGTCGATGCCGACAGCGGATAACGCCATATGCATTTCTGAGGAATGTGTTCTGATAACTTTGTTTGTGAAAATAAAGTTCTATAAGAAAGACCCAAGCAGGATAATGACCTATATTCCGTCATAAGAAGTGCTCTCGTGTTTTTGTAGCGTAAGCTACACTGGCCGATCGGGGTTGAGCAGTTTCGCGTGTGCCGTGAAGGGCCGTTCCGCGCAAGCGCGAGGAGCATTGGATTCATTTGGATCGGATTGGCTTGGCTTGGCTTGGCTTGACTTGGATTGGATTGGATCGGATTAAATGGCATTGTGTTGGATTGAAATCCAACCCAATTGGGGTACGGGTGTGTAGAGAATTGAGTCTGCACATTCGCCGGTCTGCGTATTCCAGAGGAGTGATGTCATAGCCGCAGCAGACGCATTGGCACCGGCGCGTGGCTAGCTGTCCGCCTCCGTTGCGCAGTAGCCAAGTCTGAAGCTGCGCCGGAGCCTCTTGATAGCCGTTTCGCGTGGTTCCTGGAGAGCCGTGCTGCGGGAGGACCCATGCGCGAGGAGCAGTGACTGCACTGGACTGGACTGGACGGGACAGGGCTGTACTGGATTGGATAGGGTTGGATTGGTTTAGATGTAGCAACACTAAGCATGATAATACGTTAATCCGAGACAACCAGGAAATCTAAGAATAACCAGCTCACGCTACGTATATCCTATATCCAATCTAAGAATACCCAGCTCACGCTACGTATATCCTGGCATTGCTGAGCTAAGCCACTGCTAATTTTTTAATTAAGTTTAATATAAAGTAAATCTGTAACATGGGCTAAATCCACACCTGTCGCTATCTTATTAATGATGGCATCAACGGAAGTCTGTCCCGTGCATGTCCTATCTGCGTGTCGTAATTAACGCCTGGACAACCCGTTGAGGGCTCGCAAGTGTTCAAATGTTGGTCAGGGAGAGGGAGGGGGCAAGGGAAGTGGAGCTGGGGTGCGGAAATATTTCCCCCAGCGTACCCAGCCCTGGTTGTTTCGGAAATACTCTCAACTAGTCTGAACTTATCAAGGGAGCAGCTGTTCGTTCAGTTAAGGTGATTTGAAACCCTTCTAAAGCGTCCATCCCCAATGATTGTTTTTTCAAGCCACACTCCACGTTTTACGTGCGTTCTATGTATGCAGCAAGCAGTATGCTACTTTCGACTATTTAGATATAGTTCTCAAAGCGCAGTGCATTATACAGTAGCGTAGTATGCAGTCCCATACAAAAATATTGTATGGTCGGCTATAGAAAATCCTTTTATGGTCGTCTTTAGCTATTTGGCCCAATAATCTTTAGACTTTTCTATGGCTGTCTTTAGCGATTCGTATCGCCATTCCTATGGGTGTCTTTAGCTTCCTCTATAACCGGTTCTACGGCTGTCTTTAGCTATTCTTATCGACATTCCTATGGGTGTCTTTAGGTTCTTCTATGGCCGGTTGTATGGTTGTCTTTAGCTATTCGTATTGAAATCCCTATGGGTGTCTTTAGCTTCTTCTATAGCCGGTTCTATGGCTGTCTTAGGTCTTCTTTGGATATCGCTATGGCTATAGAAGAATCTAAAGACACCCATAGGAATGTCGATAGGAATGGCTAAAGACAGCCATAGAAATGTCTAAAGATAATTGGGCCAAATAGCTAAAGACAACCATAAGAAGGTTTTTCAATAGCCGACCATACAATATTTTTACATGAGCTGCAGCCAGAAGAGAATCACCACTACTTGAAACACAGCGAGAGCAGCAGCCGCTGAGAAATTATTAGCACGCTGCCATGCCGGCATAGAGCCTTGCAGATCTCTAGAACTTGTCCTGTGGCACTTAGGTGCATTCTGTAATATATGCTCCGTGAACACTTCAGCGATATAGGGGGATTGCGAGATTGCGATTGCAAACACTTCGCCAGTTTTCATTCACAAAAGGCTTAAACACAGGCATTCAAGGAAAGCAAAATCAAGGGGTTTATTCATTTCATTCATCACATAAATGGCTACTATCTACGCTACTTCACCACCAGTAAACAGTTGTTCACATACGCCGATCGAAAAACACAGCACACGCATTCCAACACCCTGGCTCACGCTTAAGTGACTCGCTCGACAGCCACACTACGCAGCACATTCCCCGCGAACGTCCGCCGAGACACAAATACCTACAGGTGCTGGGTAGTCCATAGAAAAGAAAGCACTCAGAAGTCGTTCATTACACTCAGTACTCAACGCACACAGCTGCAAGTTCGGTGGCTAAAATGGAAATGCACTCTCAATAAAACAATGAAGATGGTCGCACACAATGCAATGATAAAAAAAACGTTTTTCCAAGTTCACTCAATTAGTTCCTTGTAAGTTTTCTCAGTTCGCGAAAAAATTATTTTTGTCACATCACCGCGGCCAAATCTTCACTTCTGTCTACGTTGCAGTGCCCATGTGGTGCAGGGTAGTTTAGAAAAGTATTCGTGAACACCAAAAAAAGTCCTGCATTTCTCGCACTATAGAGTCTCTTCAGTTCGTAAGATCACTCACCCTAGAGTTTTGCGTACGATGAAATTCCTGTCACAGTATCGCAGGTATCCATTTTCGCATGACTTGAAGTTGATGTTGAATTAATCGTAACACTGTCACCGTAAACACCGAAATTCACGACACCAAAAAGCGACACATTTGCTTGGCGTCACACCATCTACACGAGCACATTGCCGTCGAGTCGAAATTCCCAGCACCAGGCAACACGTGCCATGCCCGCGCACATGAGCAAGGAGACGAAATGTGACTGACTGAGTACATCCAGGTATAAGCAGGTCCATCGCGATAGCAAATAGTGCGGAGATACATGCCCATCTTTCGATCTTTTTCCAACTTGTTTGCTGGTAATTTTTTTTGGTAAGTACAAGATCGTTTAACGTTTTGTTTTCTTCAACGGAAAAAAGTTGTATCTGTTTTCAGTACTCAGGGAACATTGTCTGTCACTAGCATTGCTGCGCGCAGGAATACTAACACAGCGTGGGCCGCACGGCCGTGTCCTTCGGTACCCATCGCCAAAACCAGTATGTCAAACAAACAAAAGAAAATAAAACAGGAAGCAGGGGTGTCCCCTCTACCCTTTCATCGCTTCCCAGAATTTCTTCACCGCGCCTCCTTCGGTCCGGCGTGGGTCGCTCTCCCCCTTTCTCAATGACTAATCTGAAAGTGGGGTCCGCGGGAGAAAGAATGCGGTTGTTCGCAGCTTCCACCATATTTCTGAGAGAGCGTACCGTGGGCCACGAAAGTTATTTCCAATCTGCTCGGACTCTGTGAGGGCCGTTTTCAGAGAAGCCCGCTTTTTCACTTGACCGCGGCAGCGAAGGGCCACAGAGGAATAATTCTACGAAATCATACGTCTTTCGGTCAACGTTCATTTGCAAGCTTTGCGGACGCGCAGTATCCAAAGTTGCAACCTGAATTTGAGCGTTAATCAGTAGCTTCTTTTAATTGTACTTTTCCCGTATTGTTGGTATAATAAGTACCTAACCTTATTGAACAAATACGTTCATATAACCGGCCGATCAACCTCATCATCGTTATCCAATCTGTGTTGTAGATGTAGCTAGGTAAATTATGAGTATATGAATTTCGCGTCATAAGTCATATTGAAACCAGCAGAATAGGATTTAATGGTTGCTCGAATTATACCTTTATAGGCTAACACTTTTCGATTAGCGGCTGGAAACTTGGAGCCGTATGTTACTATGTAGTTAGTTAAAGAAGCCTTTATGGATGCAGGCTTGTAAGTTCTGCGCCAAACGCTTTCTTATGCCGGCAAAATGTTGCTTAATTATCACACATCTAAAGGTTTACAGTTATATATTGTACTGTACCCAGCCGCAGAAGCTTTTATGGCTGCCTCACTTTAGCTTTAAAGCAAATTCTCTACAATAGCTGGCAGAAGACATCCGTATGGTTCCAAGTTTGTAGACTAGAGCTAAACAACGGCCCATAGCCAGCCAAATGAGCTTTTATGGCTTTCTCTCTATAGCTTTAGGACGAACTCTTTTCAATAGCTGGCAAAAGACAGCTGAATGGTTTGAAGTCTGTAGACTTAGAGCGAAACAACGGCCTATAGCCAGCCGAATGAGCTTTTATGGCTTTCTCTCTATAGCTTTAGGGCGAACTCTTTTCAATAGCTGGCAAAAGACAGCTGAATGGTTTTGAGTCTGTAGACTTCAAGCTAAAAAATGGTCTATAGCCAGCCAAAAGAGCTTTGCCGCGGCTGGTCTATAGAACTAAAGCCATACATATTTCTTTAGCTGGCTACAGTTACCTGAATAGCTGTGACTCTATAGACTAAACACATTAGGATGTTCTATAATCGTCTAAAGAGAATTGTATGGTTTACAGTCTTTAGTGCAGGATCTATAAAAACTTCAATAGCTGGCTATAGCCTAATGTATGCCTTTTTATGGGTGACCATAGAGACCCATAGGCGGCCATAGCTCACCATACATTTTTCAATAGACGCCCATAAGGCATTTTTGTATGGGGTACGCATAAGGTAATGTGAACTGTTGCATGCAGCCCCAAAGAAGCAGAAAAGAAGCTCGCTCGGGGCTACACCATCGCGCGACACGAGCAGAGATACTGAAGCAGTTCGGCATGTCAGCTCACTATTAGCCTTCATACTGAGTTTGAGCAAGGAAGTTTACAAGTAACGAAGAAGTAGAGGAACTTTTAAAATCGCTGTTTGAGAAAACTAGTTGGCTTCTGTCGGCTTTTGTGGTAAATGGAATACACAATGGAATACACAACCGAATTTGTATTCACTAATTTATGGGAAGCACTTCAGATCTCAGTGCGGAAAAGATAGCGCTTCTCCAGCGGCCAGATGTCTGTATGTGGTCTCTGCATTTTGTTTTCCCGCCCTGCAAAGCAATCCTTGCAGTATCTTTGCTTTACGAAAACTTCCTTTCGTTGATTGTTTGTGGGGTTTAACGCGCCGACGCAACGCAGGCGAGGAGGTGCGCCGTAGGGGAGGGCTCCGGAATAATTTTGACCACCTGGGGTTCTTTAACGTGCGCCAAAATCTCGTGCACACGGGCGTTTTTGCTTTTCGCCTCCATCATAAAAGCGGCCTACACGGCCGGGAATCGAGCCCGCGACTTCGTGCTTACCAGCGCAACGCCTTAGCCACTGAGCCACCACGGCGGGTAGCTTTCTTTCGTGAGGTAGCGGTTACTCAGGAGGTGCTGATGAACACGCTCATCGACCCGCGCGTATTACGCCCGAAACGGACGCGAATCTGCGCCAAAATAGGCCCAAAACAACCGCCGCTGAAGCAGACAACAAAGCCGACGGAATGGGTTGCGCCGTCGCGCCTGCAGGGCTGAGCAGGCTCCGGGGCACGGGGAGTGCTGCCCAGCAAACCACTAACATCCCTGCGATGTCCCAGAAAGATCTGAAGGTCTATGTCACAGCAGTATCTCTGTTACAGATCCGTACAACGTGCAACATTTTTATGAAAAACTTTGGATATTAAGGTAATGTCGCTGGTACCTTATATTCGGAGGTTCTTTCGACTATGCTGAAGATGTGTGTGTCTGTGACGTTCGTGGCGTGTTGTTACTTGTTGGCGTTTTTAACGTTGCGGCTTTTGGGTATAAAATAGAAGCCGCCCAAGCGCTGAAATGCTTTCCTGTTTGAGAAGCGAATCCATACTGTCGCTCTGCTCGAGTCCTGTATTGTAACTTCGCCCGTCGGGGCATTGTTTTTATTGTTTCGGCTCACCTTTCGCTATGAAGTAAACAGTTACGTTGGCCTATCAGCTCTGGACCTCTTCCCGGTTGCAGTCGGCCTTCCCTGTCGCAACAACTGGTTGGCAGCGGTCGGATGACAACTTCGTAACACCTGGAGCCAGCGGTGCGAGACCCAACACCATGGACGTCAAGGCGGCTTCGGACTTCGCAGAATTCACGGCGGTCAAGGGTGAGTGCGGGACTTTTTTTCACTGAGTTTTACCAGGCTTCTGAGGATAGCTGGTGGGGCGCGTGTTTTTGTCGCGTGGGTTATTCGCGAAAAACATTTTTGGAGCAGTGGGACAGCAGTACTCTAGACCGGCCATGAATTTGAAGGCGTTGAAAAAACCGCAGTTGTTGGAGCTTGCAAAAGAGTTGCGCTTGGATGTTACGGACGCGCTGAGAGAGCCAGAGCTGATACAGGCTATACTCGCTGTCGGGGCTGACGATGAGGAGCTGTCGGAATGCATTGAGCTGGTCAATGGCAGGGAGACCGCGAAACGTCAGGCCGCCGAGGCAGAGGCTGAGCGCCAGCGTGAGGAACGCGAGGAAAGCAAACGTCAGCACGAGGAAAAGATGCGATGGTATGACCTCGAGCTCGAGCGCCTCGAACGGGAAATAAAGGAGCTCGCGCGAGAGAGACTTCAACGGGAGAACAAGAAAATAGAGCATGAGATTCAACACGAGCAGGAAGAAGTGAAGCATGAGTTGCTCGAAAAAGACCTCGTTGTCGAGGAAAGCACCGTGCAGCGCTGCCAGTAGCAGACGCTCGGGAGCGCGAGTCGAAAGCGACCGTGGCGGCCCAGCAGCGCGACAAGGTTGCTGAGAGAGATAACGAAGGCGCATTACCTCAGACTGTCTGCAAAGGCGGCAGGGGGCAGTGCGTGTCCACTAAGTGCGATAATGCTTCGGCGTTTGTTTTGGAGATCTCGGCGGAGTGTTCGGACTGTTCAAATTCGCGGGAGGCCTTGGGAACGGCTGCCAACGTGAACGTGAACACTTCGCGAGATAGCGACGTTTCGCAGGAATGCGTAAACGATGAGGTTACCGAGAGGCCGCACGAGTCCGCTGAAACAGAGGTTGTTCTTTCGGACGGTAGTGCAGAAACGAGCGACGTGGTGACAAAGCCTGCTGCCGAGGCAGCGAGCGGTTTGCACAGCTCAGTTGGGAGTCATGACGATCTCGCCACTGAGCAAGCCGATTCCGTTCTGCCACCAGCTCAGGTAGCTGACCTCGAGCAACGGCCAGACGAGCTCGTAGAGATTCAGGTGTCTGGGGCGGCTCAGCCGTCTCTTGAGACAGGGCAGCTTGGATCTAGTGTAGCCTTGACAGCCGCAAAACAGAACGAAAACACCCTTCGGTGTTCGCTTACTGTGGGTGTTGCGGAAAAGGCGAGGGACGCCGAGATAGAGTCTGTTGGACGTTACGAGGTGTCTAAAGATCTCGCCGTGCCCGTTTCACTCCCAGCTGATGCTCCCGACGATAGGCCAACATCGGCTGAGCTAGTTGAGGTTCCGGTGTCGCCTGTGGCTGAGCCGAAGTCGGGAACCGACCAGCCTAGAGGAGAGAACGCAAACGCGTTCCGGCGTTTGCTTGCCGAACGCGTTCGTAAAAAGGCGAGCAACGAGGAGGTAGCAAAAACTTCCGCGGGTACTTGCGGCGCGTGTTTCAGTGCGGGCACGCCAAGAGGTAAAGCCGTGAGCTCGCATCGCGCCAAGGGAACGCCGCCTAGAAGCAGTGCGCGCCTAACGTATGAACGGTGGAAAATCCCGCTCGCTCCTCCGCGCGCTCGACCTTTGTCGAACGAGACGACCGGTGTCATTTCACGCGGTCGCAGCAGCGTTCAGAGAACGGCTGCACCTAAAGTGCGGTACAAGAAGGGGAAAAGATCAGGGCACTGACGAGAGCACAAATCGCAGCTCTCAGCGCGAGAAGTGGCCTGTAGACGCCTGAGTTTCTCAAGTTCATTCTTTTTTCTGAAGCAGGTTTCGCCCTTTACACTCTTAGGCAACAAGGACTAAAAGTTCGTCCTTTCGGGGACTAACGGCCTCTGCCACAATCATTACTCCCTTTGGGGACTAACTGCGAGGGGACGAATGGTTCGTCCCCCACCCGGATGGTCCGTTCCGATTCTCCCCAAGGACGAACTGCGTAGAGTGCAGAGAAAAGAAAAAAACTCCGGCACCCTCAGGGATCGAACCCCTGACGCCCGAAAATATACACAAGGAACCCGACGCGCTATCCGCTGGACCACGCCGCCGGGCGGTAGCTGCGGCAGGTAATATTCAAGTGTACAGCGTGTAGTTCTGTTCATAACGCAACAGACCCATTGCAACTGGTGCCCGAATTTCTATCTGTGCAAGCGAACGTGACCGCGTTTTGCGCCTTGCGCTAAGCGCTTTGCTAGGTTTAGGGACTATTGCTCAGTTCGATTCCAAGTAGAGCCTCACAACCATAGTTTTTCTCGTAAATAACAATCAACTCGTCGTCGCCTTGTGATAGGTAGCCGGGCGATCGGACGACTCATTTGATTCCGCACAAATTAGCACAAGCTAAGTGCGTTCTAAGTGTTCGATACATATGTTAAGTGCTCTATGTAACGTATGTGAAAGGTGTCGTTTGTGTGAGTGTCAGAATAAGGAAAGATGCCATATTTTCCTTCATCGGCGAAAGCGAATTCGGTGTTGCTTAGCCTGAATTCTTCAAATTCGCGTCGCTAGACGATTGCGACTGGGAAATGCAAGCGGGTTTTACAGCACTTGCAGCATTGTCATAGCTTTGGTGCCCAAGGCAATTATGTACTGAGTGTAAAAGATAACTTCGAGACGCTTACCTGTAGCGAGCATTTTTGTTTTGCAGTTGTCATCACCAACATGCGTTTTTTCTCGTCTGTTAAACATATACATATTTATTGCGCTCAGGAATCCACCTTTGCTATTGTCACTAATTTTTGCGTTACTGTTAAGGCGCTTGAAAGCTTTAATTGGCCGTTATTACCTCGCACGAATCGTATGCAACACAGCGTATCAACATAACCTCGCCGTATGGCAATCGCGCTTCGCCGCTCCTTCCCATTACCCGCTGCTCTACTAACCCTAGGCGATTTTCTCATAACTAACATCAATATTTTCTCCCGTGGCACCATCTATAGCACTCAGTGACTGCAATGGCTTGTGTTTTGGAAATATAAAACTGTTCGCAGACATATGCGCGAAAGGGCAACGACGACGCCATTACGCCATTAAGGGATTAACGACGCAGCAAAGAGACTAACTGCAAGCGTTTCGTCTTCCCGTTACTCCTTATAGATCGGCGGGGACGAACAGTTAGTCCGCATTTATGCACACGGCACGTACTCTGCCGCAGATACTCCCCTTGAAGATGAACGGTCGCCCGCGAAGACTAACGGCTGTATTTTAGTCCCTATTTTAGTCCTTTTTGCCTAAGAGTGTACGAGTACGTTTTTTTGTGTGTGGGACATTTCCAATCAAGCGAAACATCACCTTTCAGGTTTGTTCACTTGTCTAAAGTACTGCTGGGCTAAAATATAACGAGTAGTTAGTTATTAGTGTATTTTATCGCAACTAAAAGCCTGGTAGATCTTCAGTGTGGATTTGTCTTCGCACTTGCCGGCGATGCGGTTGTGTCTTCCTGTGTTGTTCTGTTGCTTGCCTGACCAAGCCAGAGATGTTCTTGGGGAGCCACTACTCGTCCAGTGATCGGCCCTGTGAAGCTCCAGCACGGTGTAGTACAGCCCAGGCCTGGAGTCGAGCGTCTGCCGAGCACTTCACTTCGAAAGCATCCCTCCGGACAACGGCTGAAGACCCTTATCCATCGGGATCTCGGACCCCCGGCGGAGAAGCTGTTACGAATCAGCCAATGCCGCCGTATTTTCCCGCATCACTCCGCGGCTGGGCGGCGAAGCCACCACGTGCGCCTTTCTGCCGTCAGGTGCCAGCGTGTCGGTGAATCGCGTCTCGACATCCCGGGCCAGAGGCCTCGCTTTGCAACGCGCCTCCGGCGGTTGCCAGCGGCACGCCCAGGCATGCTTCACGGACGTGCGCCCCACAGCCGCCAGGTGCCAGCACGTCGGTGAGTCATACATTCGCGCCTCGACATGCCCGGCCCAGTCGCCTCGCTTTCAACGCGCTTCAAACTTCGACGGTTGCCGGCCCGGCGAGGCATGTCTCAGCATGTTTCAAGGACACTCTCTCCCCTCTCTCGGACTCAACGTGCGCCGAGGCTGCCGATGACTCACGAACTGTGGAAAGAGCGTTGTGTGTGTCTGTGACGTTCGTGGCGTGTTGTTACTTGTTGGCGTTTTGACCGTTGCGGCTTTTGGGTATAAAATAGAAGCCGCCCAAGCGCTGAAATTCATTCCTGTTTGAGCAGCGAATCCATGCTGTCGCTCTGCTCGAGTCCTGTATTGGAACTTCGCCCGTCGGGGCATTGTTTTTTTGGCTTCGGCTCACCTTTCGCTATGAAGTA
>NW_027526361.1:158645395-158990395 GCF_048455015.1 Haemaphysalis longicornis
CACCAGACAGTTATTACTCACGCGCCCAGCCGCGAAAATTAGGTATACAGCAAGTGCTTATGGCCATGAAAATTCAACAAGAAACTAAAAAAATCAGACACCCCCTCTCTCCCAACCGATCATGCAGATCGCGATTGGTGCGTACCCACAGGTAACCTGAATTCCGAGCCCACAGTGACGCATGAAATTTAACAGCCAACCATAGCTGCCTGCTAGGCTACTTATATGTACTAAAACTCAAAATGTACTCAAAACTCAATATGTAATCAAACTCAAAATGTACTCAAACTCAAAATGTGCTCAGAACTCCAAATGGACTCAAACTCAAACTGTACTCAGAACTCAAAATGTACTCAAACTCAAAATGGACTCAAAATGGACTCAAACTCAAAATGGACTCAGAACTCAAAATGGACTCAAACTCAAATTGTACTCAGAACTCAAAATGGACTCAAACTCAAAGTGTACTCAGAACTCAAAATGGACTCAAACTCAAAATGGACTCAAACTCAAAATGTACTCAGAACTCAAAATGGACTCAAACTCAAAATGTACTCAAAACTCAAAATGGACTCAAACTCAAAATGTACTCAGAACTCAAAATGGACTCAGAATTCACTAGGTCTCAGGCGTACCCAAACTCAATCGGACTCAAACTCAGTCGGGATCAGTCGGCTCAAACTCACTCAAGCTCAAACTCACCATGCCACACTAGCATCGCGCTCACTCGAGTGCTTGAGTTTGAGTCCAAATGAGTCTGAGTGAGTGGACTCATGAGTGAGTTCGCCGACCTCTGCTCGCAACGGAGCTGACAGCTGGGCACGCGCCGGCGCCTGTGCGTCTGCCGCGGCTATGACGTCTCTCCTCTGGAATGCGCAGACTGGCGAATTTGGAGACCCAATTCTCTACACACCCGTACTGCAATGGGATTGTATTTCCAATCCAATCCAATCCAATGTATTTCTAATACAATCCAATCCAAATCCAATCCAGTTCAATCTCATTCTCATGCTCCTCGCGCTTGCGCAGCATGGCCCGTCATGGCCCACGCGAAACTGCTCAACCTCGGCCAGTGTAGCTTATGCTACAAAACTTGTTCGTCCTGCTTCTTCTGTAATGCTACGCAGACATGTTGGATTGCCTTAATTTTTGGAGTGTTTTTTGGCATCATCATGTACCCTTCTTCTACTTAGCTCCTGCAATTGTAACTTCGTAAAAATAAATTTTACTACAAGAGACACCTGAAAAAATGCATGCACGTGGTTATAAAATAGGTAGCTCTTTCCAAAAGTGGAGTGTGTTGCTGAGAAACAGATCTTGTTTAGGTGTCTAGTTGCTACCTAGATGTCCAGTTCCTGGAGTATGGGTCGCAATTATTAGGTTTTGCTAAAATAAATGCATGAGCACAAGCCACACCTGACGTTGGTGACTGCTTCCAGTTGAGCCCTGCGCCTCGAGCTGTGGCTCGGTTTCTATAGGCAGCTGCGGCTGTTAAGGCTCTGCTGCCACCGGTTGGCCTTGCGCTGTGGTTGTGCTGGTGCTGGCTTCTTGGGGGGAAGCTGTCGCAGAAGCCCTCGAAGAAAGCTTCGTCAGGGTAGTTGTCCTGTGTTTGTTTTCGCAGTCAAGATTCCTGAATGCCCCCTATAGACATGCTGTGAAAAGTTGGGAATAGTGAAAGCTGACTATGAATCAGATCGAATATTCTCAAATACGAATAGTAGAAACCAACCGCGAATTACATATATTCGAATGTGAATGGCAAAAGATTACTGCAAATGAATTATTTTCAAATGTGAATAGTAAAAATTCACTTCACATTGAATTTGCTTCAAATTGCGCATTGCTCCCACGCCAGGCTGCTGTCAGCTGCGCCACGTATAAATATGTATTATGAGCTGCACTGTTGTGGCGAATACCACAAGCCCATTTATTCCTTCTAAGTGGAACAAAAGTAGTAGAGCGAAGGTATGTACTGAGACATATGAACGCCTGGGCCTAATGGCCACAATTTAAAAGTAGTTGTACAAGCACAGGCTTTCAAAGTCAGGCTGTACCATCTTCATTAGGACAGGTGCATCAGACAAGTCTAGTTAAGTGCACCTTGGCTGTGCGTGTGCTCATTGCTGCTTTTCTCCCGAATTGGAAAGTTCAATACTGCAGGACAGAGTTATTGCGATTCCTTTCCGTCTACACTGCATGATAGCTTGCTTGGAGCTGAAAATTAAACTGAGAGAGATACCATGTTCGCATAAAAGTTGGCACAGGTCACATAAAAGTAGCAATATATGGAGTGTGCTGGGGCACATAGCAGCTTACAGACAGGCAAAATAAAGGGCTATAAAGTAAAATCAAAACCCAACCCGTACCACATACGTATCACATAACTTACAATGTTGCAGGTGATTTGGTGCTTTTCTGTCCAGCTTATTGAGGGGGCTCACTCCTTCGTCGCCATATTGCCATCTCCGCCACCCTCCCGCAGAGCTAGTGGTACACTCTTAATCTGGTTCCATTTAAGTCCAGTTAAAAAGGGTGCTCCACATATTTTATGTGGATCCCAAGAAAAAATAACCGGAACGCGACATATAGGTGGATCTTATTCAAGGAATTTTTCAAGGAATTCAAGTTTATTTTTCCAGCATTACAGTGTTGGGGGTCCACCAGGCGAAAAAGCGGTCAGTGACCACTTGAAGGGTGCCTGGCAGCCCGTAAACACAGCAGCTGTCTGGCAACGGTAAAAAGCATATACATGCTAATATATACGTGAAATTAACAGATGTCTGGAACCGCCAACTTGTTTTCTTTATATTTGTGGTTTTTATCTGGAACCGACTAAAGGCGCTGTCGGTGGTTCGCCTTACTGTTCCACTTATGTTCCAGTAAACCATTTCGGATATATTTTTTGCTCGTGTTTGGTTCCACATACCTCGTGCCCGCCAGTGAAGTATACACTATTTCGTGCGTCAACTGGAACGATGAACCACATATATACATTTGGTAAGGGCACGGAGAAAGAAGTATTTCAGGAGGAGAAACTGCTGCGCTGGGACAGCGCGGGCGGGCGGTGCCTTAATGTCACTGTGCGGCGAGGAGCAAATGCAGCTTGCGGAGCAGCGCAACAGATGGCGCGTCAACCGCGTTGCCATATTTTGCACGCTCTTCTATGGACGCTACGAACAAAAATTGTAGTGTCACAGAATATATTGTAAAGATTGCCAGATTTTTTTCTGTAAAATAAACAATTACAAGTGCTGGACATTTTAGCAGCAGTTATTAACAAATACTGCCCTATTTACATGCCGTACCGCGCTCGAAACGAAGTACTAGAAGGAATCCCGGAGCAGACGACGACTGCCGACACCGCCTCCTCGCCACGAGATGTTCACTCTCGCCGCTCTCGCCTCTGGCGGGCGTCTGCCCATTGCGGCAGCCGCCTATGCGCCGACTGACCTTGAACCGGCGAAGCTCTTCGGAAAGCGCGCTGCGCGGATTTTCCCTTTGGCGCCTCGCGACAGAGGGCGCGTCGGTGCCGTGCCTAGCGCAGTGACTTTAGCGCGGCGCCGGAGCAAGCCCTGTTGCGCCTCCTGAATAATTCTTGCTCCGTGGGTAAGGGTAGCGTCCTGGGCACGTTGGTACTCCATTGTTAAATAAAATGATTGCGTTAAAAATGGACACGCGCGGAGTGAGGTGTGAGGACGGAGTGAGGACGAAGCCGTGTGTGTCTGTCCTCACTCCGTCCGTGTCCCTTTTTAGCGCAATCATTTTGTTTAACAATATACTTGGTGCTTCTTGACCGAAGATGCTCTAGGTGTTTAAAACACACGCGCACACCGCATATAAAATTTAATAAACTTCGCCGAGATCTATAAAACTGCCTTACAGCAGTGAGCTTTTATAAGGCAGCTAAGACGTATTATTAGTGATGTCCTTTGAAGAAAACGAAATCCCGCTTCTTTTCCAACGCCGTACAGAGCATTAAAAAATGTCGAGAGAAGGGTACTTTAGGGAAAAGAAGAAAATTCAGGAACCCATTTCCAGGTGTTCTGCGGCGCCCGAACCGCGTTCGCGAACACCACGGTATTTTGCTTACTTGAGGCGGCGCACTACAGAATCACCTGCAGTTACTTGACTTTGAGAAGGAATAAACGTCTTCCGTTTCCTCCTCTGCCGTTCGGGCGAAGTCATAACTGCTATAGTGCTGAAGAATTTGAGGTGCTTTAGGGAATTACGAAATACTTGTTAAGGTTATTACATGTTCTGCATTTTGTTTACAAAGAGTCGCAGAAGCGGCAGTTTTTGTTCAAAGCTCAGACATCACCTCGCAGCGGTGTAGTACGCGCACAATTTTCAGTGCTTCATAGGAAGGTATAAATGGCTACAGCCTGCGGTTAAATAGGTACTTAGTCCATGTTACTTATGCGGTGATGCGGTACATAAGGTTAACCAACTGCGTCCCATTTTACACCGCACACATAATGCTACGCATGCAGTTATATGCGTAGAAGCTCGTTTGTGCGTTTCGTCTCGTGCCGGCTATTACTTTCCACAACCAAAAGCAAAAGCCTCATTGCAGGGAATTGTTGAGCGGGTGCCATTCCGAAGGAGAGCGAGACAAAAATTGTAGAACTAAATCTACCACGCGGCTTCTGCCTTACCTTCTATGTATTAATACTTCAATGGAATTCTTATTTCAAATCATGCATTGCAGTATCGGGAAAATCCGCAGTGCAGCCTTCCTTTATGTTGTGCATTGTCATATTAATTCAAGTTCCCCCAATGGCCGGCCTTCTCCAGCTGCTGCTCCCCCGGTTGCTGTTTTCCTGCAGCATTGGTGTTCAGCAAGAAAAAGTGCTGAGAAACGGCAGACGTATTTTTACTCACTCATTAGCTTTTTCACACTGGCTTCACTATAAGGAAGTAGTTTTGTATAACGTGGGTATAAAAGAGCGTCGCAGTATATTTTATTGGCTTTGGAAAGGTTTGTTGACAAGAGAACGTAGTGAATAAAGGAGCCTCGTTTTGCGTTCACTGCAAACAACGCAGAAAAGCTGTCAATAAAGTTTATGCACACATGTCGCACGCGCTCACGGCCCGCGGCGAGAAGCAACTAATGTGTATTTAACACATTAGCCCAACTAATGTGTTAAATTGGCTAATATCCGAGCTCTTTGTTCCAGCCTCCGAACCACGTCGATTTGTCATACACAGCCGCCATTCATTATTTTGAAGTTTTTGGAGACAAATTTAGGCTGAAATTACGGCACTCGTGATGAATCCTGATTTTTATGAGATTTCCTGCTTACGATGAGGTCTCCTGCGCAGCAATGGACCAGACTTAACGCCGCTTCATAACTTGAAGATGTGGTGTGGTGTTTTCACTTTCTTGCGATGAATGTGTATATATATGCATATATATATATACATGTATTCGGAAGTGCACGGGCTAGTGCAAAAAGGGTAAATGAACAAGACGGAGCAAATGTATCAAGTTTGTTTTGTTAGGTTTATTGTCTCAGATTGATTTGCGCAGTTTTCTTGATTTCCCAAGGCAATAGTTGTAAATTTCTTCTGTAAAATATTATGACGAGCTTTTTGCATAATATAATCTGTATTTTCTTTCCCTGCTTTGTTTTGCAGCCCATGTCTTCTAATCAAGCTTCAGGCTAAAATACGCATTGCGGAACCCATAAGCTGAATGTTTACTTAGTAACTCATGATATTGCAACCATTTTACTTACTAAGTGCCTTCACTTTCGACTGTATATGGTCGTCTTTTCTATATTTTTTGAATGATGGAATAATATTTTTTTTATATTTGTGATAAAAATTTTTGTTTGAAATCACTCGGTGTTTGTTTATAATTAAATGTGAAACGCTGCCCGAAGACTTCACAGCTTCGATTTAGGAGTGCCACTGCATGCTAAACATGATGACATTAATTCATGCACTGCTCGCGTATTTTTGGGGGTATACGAACAGCCATTGTAGAGCATTCCCCCTGGTCTATATGGAGAGTTCATATTTAAACCCCTCGACGGGAGGTGAAATAGTGCAATGTGCGGTTTAAACATTCAGCCTGTTTTTGTGCAATTTTGCACGCTTCCAATTAACAAACCGTTCTTTTAGCCACCCTAACTAGGGTGCCGTGGTAACACCCCAATCGGGAAGAAATACTTTTTAGCACCCTTTTAACGGTCGTAGCACCTTGTGAAACTGTTGGTTACACCCCTAAATTGTGGCACCCTCAAGATAGGATGCCGGAGCAATATTTCGGTGCTTAAAAGGTGCAAAAAGGGTGCAAAATGTTCAATACATCTTTTTAGCACCTTCAAGAATGCAAAAAAGTCAAGAGTTACACCGCTTAATTCGTGGCACCCTTAGTGCCGGAGCAATGTTTTGGTGCAAAAAGGGTGAAAAATGTCGAGTGCACCCTTTTAGCACCTTAAAGGGTGTCAAAAAGTTTAATGTGTATGTTTTATGCAAACACACTACCGCAGGCAACACACGTATTGAGATACTTCGGTCCCTTTTCAGTCGAACCTTGCAAACGAATTTTGGTGACGTAATCTTTATCATAGGTAATACGTGTATTAAAACCATAAACTGTCAAGTTTGTGCACATACGGGTATACAGACGAGGGTATAATATCAGCATAATTGTTCTTGGACAGACTCTATTCTTTACGTCGCTCACACAACTTCTCGTCTTTGCTCTCTGCGCTCTTTATTGCACCACCCAACCAGAACAATGCCAGCTTAGAATTTCATTTCAATTGTCTCCATGGAGCAGGACGCTTGTAATACTGCCGAAAACCTCTAGAGCGCATATTTTCCCGCACCAACCGAAAAATGTTTCCAAATTGACCTTAACCAAAACATCGTTTGCGGTCGCGCGAATTTGGGCGTCGACCGTTCGTGTGCACGAACCACACCAGGATTAGAGCTCCTGCATAGTGTACCGCAAAGCGCAACGCGCGCGGACTGTGGACACCCTGTGGATGTTAAGCTTTTTTTCCTCGCGCTTCCTGAGAGTTTTGTAGAGTGCATTCTGAGGGTCCTATGCACACGATCAAACGCTACGCAGATACTGTTGTGCACTAGGCAAATCTTCCTGCTGCAGAAATTGTGTGTAACTTTTCATGGAAAATTTGCAGCATTTTTTTATTAGAGCTAGCTAACTTATTGATTGATGTCGTCTCTTTTATGTGTCTTTGTTTTGCAAAAAAAAAAAACTACATGCTCGTTTTCCTCGCCTATCCGGCTAACGCTTTTCTCGTCTGTCTTCGCCTTGGCCGGGGCTAACGTGCTCAGCGTCCCCCGAATCCGCCGCCCAGGGTGACGACGACGCGGGTGGCGGCGGCGCCCTTGGTGCGGAGGCAGGGGAAGCGGGTGACGCTCTCGGTGGCGCCAGGGAGCGAGCCAAGAATGTCGGGCCGCGCGGTGTGTGTCAACGGCGTGATCAATCCGCAAGGTCTCTATTATTACCCCGCCTTCCGGCAAGAGCAGCGACGCCGCCGGGCCGCCGACCGCGGAGGCAGCAGCGGTTCCAAGGGGAACCCCTCGGGAACCGCGAATCACTGCTCGCCGGCGAGGGCGCGCTCTCCCCAGCCTGCCCGCCCGCCGGGAGGCGGGGCCACCAACCCGCCGGGCGTGGCCTCGTCGCGGGGAAGGGAGGCTGCAGGAAGAGGACAACGCCCAGAGGCCGGGGGAAACGGCGGGGAGGAGGAAGCTCCGGAGACGGGCAAGGCGAAGTCAAAAATCGAGGGGAGGGGCTCAAGTGGGAGGGGGGCGCGGCCGGGGCGGGCGTTGGGCGAGCGGCCGGCTGTTGGAGCGCAGTGGCGGCCGAGCAGGGCTGCTGTGCGTGCTGCGTGGTGCCTGGATGCGCGCGCCCATGGCGCTGGACCTGGAGAAGCAGCGGGCGCCGAGCCCCGGCCGCCCTGGCTCGCCGGCCTCCTCCGAGCGGCGCCTCAAGGTGACCGCCGACGGCGCTCAGCCCCGCGAGCAGCAGCAGGCGGCGCAGGCGGCGCCCACCGGTGCGTCGGCCGGGTCGGCGCCGCCGCTCAAGTTCTCCATCGAGAGGATCCTGTCGTCCGAGTTCGGGCCCGCGGCCGCCGGCCGCACCGGCATTGCGGGCGCAGTGACGGCCGCCAAGGAGCCGCGCAAGGATGACCGGCAGGCCAGCAAGCCGCCTCCGACGTCTCCCGGGCCGAACCAGCAGGGCCTGCTGTGGCCCGCCTGGGTCTACTGCACGCGCTACTCGGACCGACCGTCCTCGGGTGAGCCTGTCTCTCGCCGTGCACGCCATGCGCGGATGCCGCTGTAATCCTCGCTCTGCGGGGCTGTTTTCACGCCTCCGGCCGACCCGGAGGCCGAAACGCTCGCCTTTGGGCGCATCTCGCGACCGCTGGTGTCCGCTCTGCTTTCAACCGCGTCCGTCTCATTTCCCAAGCTTTCGTGCGATGCCGTAAGCGAGAGTCGCGCAAAAGCTCGCTCCGCGGCCGTACACGCGGGCTGTGCCTTCGCAAGCTATTCGAAATGGTGAGAGATGGACGACACGCCGGCTGCCAATGTGCGTCGTTTTCCTTGTAGCCCAGATGCGCACTCGAACAGCTGGTGCGGCCACCCAAGCGCGTTCTGATGGAAAGGAAGCGTACAAAGGACGTGGAGGGGCAAGCCCGCCCATGGACAGCTCGCGTTGATGATTTTGTGGCCGCCGTCTGGCAATATTAAGCATCGGGTGTTGACAACAAAACACTGTGGTCTTAGCAAAGCGCTCATCGCAGCGGTGATATGTTCCCTTGGAAAACCGCACCAACGTTGCCGTCAACTTCGATACGGGTGCACAGAGCGATGAACGTCGCGCACGCCTGCGTGTGTATGCGGGGCCGAACATTCGGGCCCGCAGGGAGCGGAGGTTTTTGTTCTCACGAACTGCGTGTCGGTGTAGCCTTCCTATAACATTTCCTTCCCAGCTTTGGGCCAGAAGGATGAGTTTAGCCGCATGCAATTGTTAACCTGAAAACAGAATTAATAGTGCTGGCCTGATAACAACCCTCACACGCTTTTTGAAACGCAATGGTGAAAGATATGCAAGATATAAAGTCGTTTTTCAGAAATCATTTGAAAGAAAAATTGTGCCTCACATTTTGAAAAAGTGCAAAGGTGCTCCGGTATTTAAATGTGACGGCAAGTAAGTGATTCGACCTGTTGGTCTATGTCGTTAACCTGTAGATGTTCTAAGCGTCTACGGCACATTACTCACAAACACGTAGTCTCATGTTTAACTAACGACCTTCTCTCCAAAAATCAAAATTGTTTTCACGCCGGCTTTTGATAGTCACACAGTTATTACGGTCTACACGTGACATTAATTCGAGGTTAAACGACCGTGGTAAGCTGGATTCCATTTTTATTCACTACTCCATAGTAAGCTTACCTTCAAGTTGGAAGCCTTTTTTTCGCGGAAATCAGGTGTTGCCAGATTGTCTAAATTTAGGGGGCACTCACCGGTTGGCATTTCTATGGCACTTACAACTTCATCACCCACGGGCTTAAAGAACATCGTGCGCCAACGTGAAAAACCTTACAAATACATGCAAGTGTTCACAGTGGCCTAGTTCGCTTATTTTACACGCGTGTCACTACTGTACTGAAATAAAAAAATAAACCTCTTGCTTGCTAGACAGTCAACGCCATCTAATAAAAAGCAGATAAACCAAAATGCGTCACTTGTTTATCTTTTATCTCAGTAAAGAAGGGATGTATATCTAAAAGAGGCGATTGGCTAGGGTGTTAGGGACATTTCTACGAATTTGTGAAACTTTTCTTATCGGTACAATGCTTTTTTAACCCGTGGGCGATGAAATAGCATGCCCCATTGAGGATTCCGCTTGTCGCGTTTAACAGTTCGCAGTCGCCATGACTTAAGTTCACGTCTGGCGTTCCGCACGGCTGGGTCCTTCTGCCGCTCCTATTCCTAATTATGTGAACCTCCGTTTGTATACGCCTCGATAACACCGGTGTTCCTGCAGAGGTACTTTATCATTTTGTACCAACGTGACAAATGGCAATTATCCTCGAGAAAACTTTATTCATGGAATTTGCAAACAAGATGCAACTACTATACGCTTTCCGTTCGGGCACAACATGGGACACCTTAACGAAAATTACTATTATTATTTATTATTTTCGAGCAGTACAGCGGTGACCCGAGAACGAGATACGTGGATGCAGCATACTACGGAAAGGGCAGATACGCAGCGGTTACCATCAATGCGAGAACGGGGGAAGTGTCCACGTCAGCTAGTATGCGGTGTGTTAATGCAACCGAAGCAGAGGAGATCGCCCTAGCAATGGCCGAGCCGGGGTGTGACACCGTCCTAAGCGATTCGCTAGAAGCCGCACGAAACCTAGCCAACGGCCGGATCAGTGACAAGGCAGCCAAGATAATCGAACGAGTGGTTGCGCAGGAAGAAAGAAGAGTAGAAGTAAGGTGGATCCCTGCGCACGCGGGTGAATGCTCTCCGAATACACCCAACCACAGGGAGGCGCGCGCTATTACTCACCGCGCTCCCAATGTGGAGAGTCGTCCCGAGTGCGAATGGTGGTCGGAGACCAAGGACCGAGCGAGAGGCTATGGCGAAACACTCAAGAACATGCGGCTTTCGAGACGGGCGTACCCGCCGCCACATCGGTCCCTGGGTCGCGAGGAAGCAGTGTGGCTAAGAAGACTGCAGACAGCGTCGGTCACATCACCGGCAGCGTTACATCAGATGTTCCCGGACGAATACCCCGAGGCCCTGTGCAGTGTGTGTGCAAGAAGGGACCGGCCAACCGGTGGCACGTTATGTGGGACTGTGCCACCGAACCGGACAGTGCCCGTTTCGAGAAGTATCCAGCGAAACTTCAAGGAGCCATCGAGTCAGCCAGCAATATACATCAAAAAGACATCCCCCTCGCGAGGGGCACGATCAAATGCACAGCATTTCCGAGGGGGTGCGCCGGCAAGTCGTATCTCTTGATCGCGGGACCCGTGTCGCCATCTTTTGGAAGCGCGGGACAACTTGTGGCGCTTTCGAAACAAACGAGAAATGAGTGAAGGATATAAGGCGCGTTCGGTGCATCGAAATCTGTGTCGGTTTCGTGGCTCGGTCGGTTGTGCGCCGGGCACCTTGCGTTCCGCCCGCGGCGTCATGGGTTCGAAACCGGGCGCCGGAAACTGTTATTTCTTCCTGGCTGCGGACGCGGACTACGACAAGGCGCGCTTGCGGACTACGACAGCGCACGCCAACGCCGCGTGACATTGTGAGTTACTAAAATGCTATGCATTTAAAATGGGCCATCCAGCAGATCTTCACCGCGCTTGAAAGGCATGGGCTCCGGAAAGGAGCTAGTGCTCAGTAGGGCTGCGAAAGGGGATGCAACGTTAGGCCGCGTTGAGGCGGAGCCGTAAATCGGCCCCCGCCTACTGCAGGATCTTTGTAAATAAAGTCTTTTCCAGTCCAGTCCGATTTCGTTCAGACGTACATTGTCCAGGATGAGAGGGCTAAAGGCAACAAGCTGCCTGACTAGGGCCCTGACACCCAAAGTACATTGCACTGGAGCAATCAGCAGCGAAATAACCAGTACATTGGCAAGAAAAGCAACACAAGCACGATAATTCAAGTGTTACGAGGCAAGCTAGCAGTTCATTATACAATAAAGAGCGACAAATAACGAGGCAGTAAAACAATGACGCATGCAGATGTGTTTTACATAATGTTTAGCAGGTAATTATAACATTTCGAATAATGTTTTACACATTAGGCATACAAGTTAAACAACACACACACGCATTTATTAGAACAAAAAGAAAAGTTACAAGAGCACATAAGAGAACCATATATTTGTTACCGGAAGACGCTGCACGGTATGCTTTTTTAAAATAATTATGAGCGAGTGCAAGTATCTACAAGTACATTTTAACGTTATTTTTACATTTGTAATCAGAACAGCAATTTTTAATCCAATCGAATATACCAGGATGTTTGTTCAGAAAATCGGGTATCAAGTAGGCTAGTGTCTGTGTTCCATAGTTCGTTCGAATGGCTGGTGTCCTAAAACGGCTGTGTCGTAAATCATACTGGGTGTTTGCTTCAATTATAGATTCAAAACTCGTAGCTTGACTCAATATAGCTTCCTTTCGTATGTGCATGGCAAGTTTAAGGTGAAAAGGCTGACCAACTGTAAGCAGGTTATGTTTGTAGAAAAATGGCGCTGTGTGATCCATTCGTTGTAGGTTTTCTATGGAGCGTACCGCTCGCTTTTGCAAAACCACTAGTCTTTCTAAATTGTACTTAGTTGTAGTACCCCATATTAATAAACAGTAATGGAGATGGGACTGAACTAAAGCGTAGTACAGTTGTACTTTCAGCCAGTTTGGCACTAAATTTCTTATTCTGTACAGAACTGCGATTGATCTCGATATGCTTGCGTGGATCTTGATCACATGGGGTGTCCAGATTAAGTTTTCATTAAAGAGGACGCCAAGAAACTTGTATGTACATACTTGCTCAATCGCATTATTCTGAAATTTAATGTTGACATGATAATTGTCTGGTTTGCTTCTGCTCTTGAAAACAACATACTTAGTTTTCCCTACATTTAATTGGAGCTCATTTAAATCCAACCACCTTGATTACTGCACCAACCATTTATTAGCGGCCGCTTCAAGAGTACCGAGATTATCACCTGAAAAAAATAAGCTGGTATCATCAGCATATAGTATTGCCTCAGGAGTTTCCGGTATGAAAACAAGATTATTTATATACACGATAAAAAAAACGGTCCCAAGATTGAACCCTGTCGTACCCCATATGTTATCTGTTGTAGTTGAGACTTGTGCCCATCTAGACAACAGTATTGTAATATGTCAGTTAGGTAGCTACGTATCAAGTCTAGGGTTAAACCTCGGATTTTGTAGTAGGAAAGCTTGAGAAACAATACATCATGTTTAATAGAATCTAAAGCTTTCCTGAAATCGAGGAAAAGACTGCTTTGAGTCAATATTTGAGCATATCTTATCTTTTATTCGCAATAGTGCCATTTCCGTCGACCTTTTTTCCCTGAATCCGAATTGTTCTTTTACAAGTAATTGTTGGCCGTCCAGAAACTTTGTAAGTCGTGTTTTAAGGGCATATTCCAGAACTTTAGAAAGTAGAGGAAGTACAGATATTGGTCTAAAATTATTTATGTTAGCAAGAGAACCACCCTTATGTAAAACGACAACTCTCGCAATTTTCATTTTGTCTGGAAAAATACCTGTAGTTAATGCATTATTATAGATATGCTGTAAGGGAGCACATAAGAGATCAGCAACAGCTATAACTGGTACAGCTTTTATGTCATCATCTCCAGCTGCACAATTTTTGTTCAATGATTTAAAAGTTCAGTCAACGGGGTAAGAAAGGTAGAACCGACTGGCTGTGTAAAAAGGTACTGTTCTAGTTTTTTTCTTGGTCCAAAACAAGTCCCTTGGCTTCACGTTTCATTTAACCTAAATGGCACAAACATACTCTGCCCGAAAGCACTTTGGAAACTGGGCTACAACTGGAACGAACACTAAACGACGCAACTCGTGAATGTCAAGTGCTACAAATTCTATCCTCGAATACGCGCCTCAGTGGTCTGCTCACCTCTTTGCGCATGCGAGATAGCCCAACTGGAATCAGTTTTAAAAATCGATAAATAATCGATATGATCAGCATTTTCGTCTTCGACACAGGGATCCGTCTATCGCGTCTCACTCGAACAAGGATGTACTTGTGAAAATGTCGCAACTTCACACAAAATAGCGAATAAGGTTATCTGCATTGACGCGCCCATTCCTTTGCTAACTCCAGCTCTCGCAGGTATAACCCCCTGAAATCTCGCCCTTCGTGCCAAATTTAGGCTGCTTTCGTTTTCGTTCTTTCCGTTCATACGGAACCGCTTAGATGCACCTTGTTGCAAAGGTTGCCTGTATTTCGCTGTTGCTGTACCCGCTCCTGAATCAGTGGCGGTCCCAAGGGGGGGGGGGGGCGAAGGGGGCGGTCGCCCCCCCCCCCCAAAGAGGTCCTCAGTTTCTTATTTTTAGTTTTTTTAATTTTAAGCATTCCACTTGCGCGAAGTTAAATCACAGCGGGTTGCACCGCATACGCGCACACGCCTCCATGGTTATCACCACCTCCGCAGAATCGGCGCAAGGAGGGGAGCAATTCTTAATTCGCCTGCCCCCCCCCCCCCCTCCCCCCCCCCCCCAAAAAAAAAATCGCCCCCCCAAAACCGATCTCTGGGACCGCTACTGTCCTGAATGTCTCGAACTGTGAAACAGCATCTTCAATGTGAATGAACAGAGTTAACACTGCCTGGCGGTTGAATCGCTGACACAACATTTATTCTGACGTTCCCGGTCCCCAGCCGAAACGTCAAAATGCCCTGTTCTTACAGTCATTTGAAGGAAATAATTGCATTCCGTGCCACGCACTGCATGCGCTAACGATAACCGTTCTCTATGTTTTGACTGCGTCCCACATTGCACGTCCGGCAGCTCCGATCCTCGCACCTCGGCGTATACGCATACACGACGCTCACGAAACGCATCCGCGGTTCATCGTGCCGCGTAGAAAATGACGATTTCGTTTCGCACCCAGACGCCGCCGCCATGTTACTGGTATGCCCCCCTGGCGGCGAACACGTGCTCCCATATGCACCATGCGCCACCGCGTTGGCGCGCGACTCATCAATAGGAGCGCCTTTGGCTCACGACGTGCGACTGCAGGCGAGCCAGATGCATCGTGCGGTCGTCACGACCGACGTGCGGCCGCAGCCATTTAGAGCCCCAAGGTGTCCTCATGATGAGGTCAGCGTGAAAGTTTCTTTCAAAGCTTCCAGGAGGCGCTAGTGGCAGTTTCGAGCGTTTTGTAGGGAGCGAGCTCTCCGCCCACAGTACAGAACCTGGTAGATATATTTATTTATTCAGACTACCTTTACAGGCCCAGCAGGGCATTCAGTAAAGGGGGCTGTAGAGGAAATCACACCAAAATAACGAACAAAAGTTACACAATAACTAGTCATATCATATACAGACATCAACAAGTCAAGTAAGTAGGGCAAAGAAAAAGAATTTCACCACATCATACATGTTGCCAGCGGCATGAACGAGCGGAATCGTCGGTGCTAAACGTCTCCACACTGCTTTGCTCAGCATATAAAATCCCATGTATAATGTAATAGCGCCTGCAATTTTTACTGCAAGTTGGTAAATGTTTTCTTTTCCCGCTCGGATCTCTCTTGCGCGCACCTAAATCGGCTGGAATGCGCCTAAACAGGGAGGCAGCCAACCACAGCTTTAGTGGTCACTGGGCGCAGTTAAAGCTGTCACCCAGAGCGGCAAGGGCCCCAGCTGGAGCTTTTGGGCGTACAGCGCGAGGCCCACGTGCACGAATATATGCACGCCTGGTTGCAAATATGGCAGATATTCACGGTCATGGCAGCCATATTTGCAACCAGGCGTGCATATATTTGTGCACGTGAGCCTCGCGCTGTACGCCCAAAAGCTCCAGCTGGGACCCTTGCCGCTCTGGGTGACAGCTTTAACTGCGCCCAGTGACCACTAAAGCTGTGGTTGAACATCGCACCCGCCACCTCGTGCTCAGCACCACGTGTTTTCTTTGCCGGGGTTAATAATCGTATATTTTCGTAAACCAACCCGCCACGCAGTGGCTAAGCTAGACGTGCTGCTGAGGATGCGGGTTCGGTCCCTGCCGGGGTGGCTGCTTTTCCCATTGAGGAGATGGTCGAAATTAATTCGCAGCCCTCGTCTCGCTTATAGCGCAGGCGTAGCTCCACTTGGCATTTTCTTTTTTTTATTTCATAACACATAGTCTACTCAAACATGTATCACAAGTTGGTGCTCTCAACGACTCCTCTCTCTCCCTCTCTCTTTTCAAAGTGACCTGTGAAAAAAATAGGCGCCTCGAAAAACGTGACGGTTAATGGCCACGAAAGTAATATAGCGAGGCCCTAGTCGAGTGGTGTATATACAGCGCCGGCACCTGCGGGGCGACATGTGCGGCAGGCGTCTTATCTTATCTGGCGGAGAATTGCGGCTCTATTCCGGCTCCGAGGACGGCAACTTGCAATGCGTGCCCTCGGGGGACGTCTCCAAAGCGTCACTCCGGGGTACACGCTCGCGGAGGCGTGTTTTACTTGCAAGTCCGCGATGCGGGGCACGCGTCTCGCATGTGCTCGGCAGCTTGACTTTACGTTTGCCACGCTTACACGCAGCGATAATTCCACCGGACACGTCCACCCTCCTCACTAGCATGCCCCGGGCAGCAGCGCTGCTTGGCCGATGTCGCAAAGGGCACGTGTGGCTCCTTTTGAGGCCTTCTATACATGCAGAGGCGGGGATATATAAACATGTACACTCTTAGCCAAAAAGGACTAACCACAGCTGTTAGTCGAGTGACCGTTGCTCCTCAAAAGGAGTAACTGTGGGAGCGTGCGTGCCGTGTGCATAATTCGCGGAGTGAATCTTCGTCCCCGCCGATCTAGAGAGCAACGGGAGGACGAAACGCCGAGCAGTTACTCCCCCCTGTAATGGCGTCGCTGCTATACGACCTGCCGCATATGTCTCTTCAGTTTCATAATTTGCAAACAACCGTATCTGCCAACATAGAATCTTTCATATAGTGTCTTAGGAACAAAATTCAGGTTTTAAAATAACAAAAACGCTCCTTAATTGTCTAACTGAAGAGGCGGCTCCCGGCGTGGAGCGGCGATGTGCGATATCACCAACGCCTCAATTGTTCACGTTACTACAAAGTGTCCCGCACCTACAGCTCGCTAGCGATAATACGGGCAAATGAAAGACTCCGCGCATATGACACAGTGAGGCAGGCAGTGAATACACGTGTTTATACCGGCCCACATATGTCAACAACGACGACAACAACGGCAAATCGTAAGCGCAGACTACACGTAAGCGCTTTGCTCTTAGATTTCATTAGCGGGACATAAATGCCTTCTGTACAAAAGCAATGACAATGCCGCAAGAGCCGTACACACAGAACACAAATAAGCCGGAATGGGAGTAAATGGCTTGTGTCATAACTCAGTACCAATTCGGAGTTTTCAAAACTCCTTCCAATGGGAGTTTTGCCTTACTCCCATTATTTCGGCAGTTTTTTCAGTAGCATATGGGAGTTTCATTTTACTGCCACTACAATGGGAGTTTCCAGGGGTACCATTGGGAGTGTATTGTTTCCTCCAACTGGGAGTTTTCAGGGGGCGCATTGGGAGCAGTGTTGACCTGCATTCGTGGTTTTTTTTTGTGTTTTTGTGCGCTTCATATATATGCGCTGCAGTGGAATTTATTACTGTATTTGGGAGTTCTTAATAAGGGCACAGGCCGCATTTTTATTTTTCGTTGGGGATCACGTAATTTCTAGTCTTTTTCCGCTTCAAACGTTGAATGGCGAAACATGAAAAGTTTGTTTTCTGCACAGTCAATTTATTGCATAAAAATTACATGAATACAATATACGTGTGAACACGTTAATAAGACAACAAAGACACTGAATCAACAAAACACCTACATCGAGAACACAAGGTATCTTGGTAAGAACTTTATCTACTACAACACTCCTCAACGAAAAAAATTTAAGCCATTTGCAAACAATGAGGTCAGCATGGTGTCGGTGCGCTGTTTGCTTGCACCTGCCTCCCAAACGCTGACGTTGCCGCACCCCCTGGCACGTTCCCCTGGAAGCCACAACAGCACATTCATTAGAGGGATAGCAAAACGCTTTAAATCTGCGGTAACAAATACATAAGCATATTGGGCATCTGACCTGAAAAAAAAAGAAACGGCACTGTAAAGGCGCTGAACTTGTCACTCTTGTGTCCAACTTTCAGTAATGGCTGAATGTTTGTTTAAAGCTACGCAAAATTGCACTTCTGTCCGAGACACCTGCGCTCACTAGTTCGTCAAAACGAAGTGTTCTGCTGTTCAAAAAAGTGCGCGACCCTTGTGGCGACCAACTTCTCAAAATGCTTCCTTTCCCTCTTTTCCTTGCGTGTAGTGTTCTGGGAACGAGCTTCAGGTTTTACCACCCGCACTGCCCCTCTCTCCCCTCACCGAAAGTTAAGGAAAAATTTCGGTCGGTGTGACGCCTGCGCCTGTCCCCCTTCAAAAAAAAATTAAATAAAATAAGCAGTCGTCTGTCGACTCTACAGAATGCTCCCTCGAATGGCGTGTACTGGTTATAGTTACACGCGCCTAGCGTACGGAGAGCTCCCACGGGGCCCCGACCTTCTCCCTTTACAGTGAAGGCAATTAATCGCCGGCGGCACGCGGCAGTCACCCTCCTCGTAGCAGGCGCGGCTGGCACCACACCTACTTCTCAAGAAAAGCGGCCGCGGCCGCCCTGCGACGTTTGACCGGCCAACTTCACCCTCGCCTGCCAGTAAGCCACAGACACAGCCTAACAACAGCCGTCCAGAGTTCGGACAGTTTTCATTCTGCTTGCGAGTGTGAATGAGTGAGTGTTCTGCTCGAGACCCGCGCAAATACGCATTGCTTTCACACTGTTCGGCCTCCCCAATGACGTTCCGGGCATGGTGCCGTCTTTCACGCACAACGCTCACCTCCAGTGGCGGAGAATCGCCCGTGCAGTGGCGCGGGAAACACGTTTAGTTTATTCGACGCTAGAAGGGGCACAAGTCTCCCAAAATGTTGCGTACAATATAAAACGTGAAAGTCTTACCTTCAACCACCTCGCAGAGGCACAACCGCGTTGTTTTTAACAAGCCACTCTCAGCGATCACTGCATTTAGGCCTCGCGTCGGCTCGCTGGCGTATTCCGTCGGCTCGAAGGTCGGTGACACGGAGGCGACGTTGCAGTCCGCCGCACGTCAGTCCAGGCTGGTTCCACAATGTTCGCAACGAGCTTCGGTCGTTGGGAAGCACTTCACATCCGTTCGTGCGGTCGCAAGTTCACACCGGCAATAAATTTTCGGGGACGCTGGAGCTCACACGACACACGACACCAACTGGCAGCCATTTTGTAAGGAGGCGTAGAGGAGGAAGGGGTGAAGGAGGAGGAGAAGGAAATGGAGGAGGCGTGGGAGTTTTTAATACTCCCATTAGGACAAACGCAGTAATCACAGCCAGATACTGCGTTTTGTGAAGAGGTACAACCGTGGTAAATGCGCTTATTTACGACGGCTTGTGGCCCCCGGTGTAAACTGGCAGTTTTTCCACCATCATACTACCACACGTGGGAGCAGGCCGCCTGTCGTGAGGAGTTTAAAAGACGTATTCCAACCAAGAAACGCCCATTCAGGCTAACTTGTGTTTTGTGTGTAAGACCCGACGGCATTTTCCAGTCCCGTCAACCAACGCTAGTTGAAGAAGTCCGCAGCGCCGCAATTTGTTTCGGCTACGCAGGAACATCAGCCCTGTCCTCCTATTATTCCTCTCGCACAGACAACCATCAACTCCCACATACGATACCAAAGAAATCTGGGGAAACTTGCGAACATTGGGAACTTGTTTCTTTTTTGCCGAAGCGGGTGCGTCCTTAGAACATTCAGCCTCATGCCTCGTCGAGGGTGGTCGGTTTTCTTTTCTTTGATGAAGAAAAACTATGCTTGTGAGCGTCTAATTGCAGTCGAAGGTCAGCAATAATGTCTACAGTTAGCAGCGCATGAATTGCAGGCAGTTTCATCGCTAGGAATTCCGACGCCAGCAATAAACACAGCGGCGGCAATTCATAGTTCAAGCGTTTTGCACTCGACTGCCCATTTTCTGCACGTAATTTGAATGTCCTGCCGGCTTCTTATGGATCCGCTCACATGATATTAATCCCAAAAACAGAGGATGGGGAAAAACTTAAACATGCGACTTCATACAGGACCATTTCACTCACGAATGTTGATTATAAAGTTTTTATAAAAATATGAGCAAGTAGACTCCAGGGAGTGATCCATAACATAGTAGGCTCTCATCAAACCTGCGGTATACGAGGAAGATCTATATGTACTAACATTCGCAAGGCCAGGTGCGTGCTGGAGTGTAGCCATGCCGCAAAAGTAGGTGTCGCGGTTCTTCAGCTGGATCTCGAGAAGGCTTTTGATTGAGTGTCACATGAAGTGTTGCTTTGAATACCGGTTGATATCAATCTAGGTTCTGTTATCAAAGATGGGCTCTGGCGTACCGAAATTGCACTACGCGGTTAGTGGTGAATAAGACATTGGGAGCGCCCATTGACGTGCAACGCTCGGTGCGCCAAGGATGCCACACGCAGCCCACTATTGTTTTGTATTTACATTGAAACTTTGTGTTTGCGTATCCAAAAAGGCGTCGAGATTCGTGGATTCCGCCTCCTGGAGACCGCAGTGAAACTGCTGACGTATGCGGATGACATTGCTGTATTCTGTGAAAACAAAGAGAGCATTTATAGAGTGGGGCAGGTCACCAAACGGTTCAGTACCACAACCGTAAGCCTAGTAAATTGGAGAAAATGTCTTGGTTTCGGGCATGGCGAATGGCAATCCACCCAAAGCGTTTTTGCCAACGTAGCCTGGGTATCTGGGAGCCCCCCTACAGTTTTATAGGGATAGCGAACCATATTGGCGAGAACAGACGAAAGAAACTCGCGCGAAAGCGGACAAATGGAAAGGGGCTTATTTGTTCACGTTTGCTAGGGCGACCGTGTGTAATTTGTTCCTAGTATGCAAACTGTGGTATGTGATGCAGGTGGTGCACTGCTCACGCACGAACGTGCAAAAGTTGCATCGAGTGTTCGCTTTTTTTGTCTGGGCCTCGGATTGGGAGACGTGCAGTCGTAATAACCTTTTTAGGCGTGTGAAAGATGGAGGAGTGGGGCTAGCGCATTTATTTGTGCGTCAACTAGTAAATAGATTTCATTTTTTGAGAGAGGTAAGGGACCTTTTATTCGTACAGTGTGTCAATTAAGGCTACACTCTAAGCTGGGTAACCCTTAATAGAAGTATACATTTTCGAATTTTTGTAAACTATAATTTATAAGGTACGAAAGTAACCTATATCTCAGTAACCTTTACCTATATAAGTATACACGTAAGGGTTACTGAGTTATAGGTTACTTTCTGGCTTTCAGCATGTATACCTTTGTATAGGTGACATCTACCGCCGTGCAAGGCCACATACCTGGAAGGTGTTATGCTGCATATCAGCGCGTTTCCGCCGACGTCACTGTGGCGAACCTCCGATGGTGCCTTTCGGGCGCGGTAAACGCACAGTGCGTCAGTGGAAGACGATATGTGCAACAACGCTCTCCATTGCGCAGTCTCAACTCGGAGAGCCTCGAGTGTATTTTGTACGTCCCTTCAATAAACTGCCGGCCACTATTGCGGCTGTGCAAACATTACAATAAAGATATACTAAAATAAACGTTACTTTTATAATTAGTAAAATTGCGGCACCACAAAGCTCGAAAATATTCTCTTAATATACCTATATACATCCATATGTATATGCATAAGATGACCCGTTCGATAGTCATTGCCCAAGTTATCACTCAAAAATCTTTGAGAATATTGGCAACGCTTGAGGCATATGAACAGGCATGACTAAATTTGATGTTGGCATCAGCTTTGTGCCGTTTAAGAAACGAGCATCACGCATGCATGAAACCTCTTATATTATATAGCAGGAATGAAGTTAAGCTTTAGTGAAACCACATTTCATTAAATAAGCCAGATGAGACGCACTTGATAACATACTTCAAAATGACGCCAAAGCTGTGATAACATAAACTTGTGTTTGCACACACTACCGGAGTGCATTTTCATAAGTTTGGAATGAGTATTAGAGAACATACATAGTACCCATATTTAGGGAATAACACATGAGGACTATTACTTAAAAAGCACCAAAGCTGCGAACCACTCTAATCTTATTATTGTCCCTTAACGAGTATTAGGCTTTTCCTATACTTCTATATAAGGTAGAATACGTTTTAGTCATATATCCTTATTGTACCTGTTAAATAAACGCTGCGGGATCCACTTTACAAACACGGCCTAATATACAGATTTTTCACTCTAATACTTGCGCGGATGTATGTAAAGTAGTCCAAAATTTTGGATTGTGTGGATACTGCCATTGAACAAATTGTGGACGAGACAAGGAAGTAGAAAGAATATTTATTATAAAATCACTGTTTCATACAAAGCAGTATTTAGGGCTGTATTCGCTAGCGCTGCATTCTCCGTGTCACCCAGAGTCTAACTTCACACTCGGAATTTATTCGTCTTTACGAATTCATTTTACACTTCGTTCTTAGTTTTTTTATTTCAATTACATCTGAATTGTAGATTCCCACACTAAGTTATCGTTTTTCTGCAGCACTAACAAGCTTTTTGGCGAATTGCAATCTGTCTTTTTGACGATAGTTCTCCTGGCATATAAATTTTCTGCACGAAAACAAGCCCTTGGGAAAATGCGAACACATACGCTTGGCATTTTATGTAGTACGCAAGCAGGCATGAAATCAGGGCACACTGAAGATTTCCAGAGGCCATCTGAATAACTTGTTGCCTGCTGCCGTAGATGCAGGTATATATTTGAGCGGCCGTCAGTTAGATTTCCCCACCTTGCAAAGCCATCTACAGAAAATAGTGGAAAAAGAACAAAATTTAGTGCCACCATAAGCCCCAATACCAAACCACAGGCATGTGAAGCACTATCATTACATTGCATGGAAATAAAGATGCAAACTAGAGAATTGAATGAAAGGCCGGGTCACACCAGAGGTACAGTAATTTACGTAATTTCGAGTAATTTCACAGCAGTTTGTTCATCATTACACAGAGTACTTTTGCGACATAGTTAAGAACAAGCGAAGCTACGGTAGTCATACCGGCCAACCCACCCGAATTTCATCGTGCCGTGTTCAGTTTATGTCGCCCGATGTTCCTGCATACTCACCCAGAGCAGGCAGAAATTTTGGGCCACGAGATCAAACTTGGGTGCTGCACGTACATTTGGAACAGAAAAAAAACAACCACTTCCGCACCTTCATGTGGAATCATTGATAGTGCAGCAGGAAACACAGCGAACGTCATACCCTCCGCCCCTCCCCCCTCCGGTAATAACAATTTTATTTTGAACAAGGCTCCCCTGTAAAAGCCGAAAAGTCTTTCATTTCAGTAAAGATGAAGATAGATAAAGATAAAGATAAAGTTTATTTGCCCATTTATACATTGATAACATGAAAAGGGCTTATGAAAAAAGCTGCCAAAGCAGCTTGACGGGCCCACCAGCCACATGGCAGCAACGGGCAATTATATAGAAACGTAGTTGCAGGCAACTGTAGCAGCCTTGCTACACACACATACAAAATGATATAGTTTACGTGACATCGCCGAAGTACATTGCAGGCCGAAAAAATGAAAAAGAAAAAAAAGAAAAGAAAAGGGGGGTACAAAAATATTCGCAAGAGCTGGCTTGACAGGGTGTGTTGATAATAGAGGTCACTTATATAAAAAAATAAAGAAACGGCCGTGGACACACTTGTCTTTCCACTGAGCGTCCTGTGTCAGTCCCATTCTGGCACAGCATGATTTAAAGTGCAACACTTACAATTTGTAGAGCATAACAACAAATAAAAACAAAAACCCGTACATGTATAAACGGTGAATACGAGAAGAAAAAGACACCAAATGATACGTACTAACATGGGCATGTATTCTAAACTATAAAGTAAAGTGTTTTTGTCCGTGTTTTAATTTTCTGTTATTAGTAACAACGCACCGCAGACTTACAAGTTTTTCCATCGAGATGTGTTGTTTAAGTAGATCCACGTAGAGTTCGCACCGATCTTCAAGTGTCATTTCCAGGAGGTCCAAAACAGACTCTCTGTGCCTGTAATGGCCGAAACAGTTATTTAGGTTAAAATGCAAAAGGGTTGACTGCTGGGCCAGTTCGTATACATTTATAATGACAGAACACCACAAACTTGATAAGACGAAGAGAAGAACACAACACGAGCAGTCACTAACAAGTGGATATTTATTAAAGAGCTCTTTTTTGTAATATTCTGTTGTAGTCAGCAAAACAACCCACGTAATAGACTAGATGCAGTTGATGAAAGAGTACACAGCTTTATGCTTAGGACATCGTTACGTTAATTTATAATCTACATGCAGTAACAAACTGATAGAAAGAGTCGCTAAGCATGAGGCAACATACGGTAGGAAGTATAAAACACTATAACACTACTTGAAGAAAGACGTGGCATTTTTAAAGGTGAATCATTGGAAGCTACTTTTTGTCTGTGCAGGCCTGGTTGCCATCTTTACATAGAATGTTTGAATAGATATGTTCCAGTTTTCGCATCTTCATACCGTTGTTTCCACTAAAATCCGACTTCATTTCCACTTGTGTCATACTCGACGGAGTCTGGTAGAACGGACTAGGATAAAGCAAACATCAAAATGGTTCCATTGTAACCTTTATTCTAGAGGTTTCTTCCATTGATAAGTTACAATATAGGTTACAAGGATTAGAGTAGGCCGAGTTCTCCCCGATTTTGTGATTACGACTGAATACATGACGGGAGGTATCTTTGGATATTTTAAGGAGGTCTTGGCCAGCGTTAAGTTTTTAAACGCAAGATTTTCAAAAGAGTATTCAAAAGCACAGTTGCGCGTAAGAAATTGTACCATGATATTGTCGATGTTGTATACCCTGTTCCCATGTACAGGGCTATGTACTGTGGAAGGCCCGGTAGCGATGTGCTGAAGAGGGTTAAAAGAATGCCGATTCAACCAGGGGTCAAATCCTTTATGTTTAGGTTACATGCAGGAACATTATTAGTACGAACGTTTATGGAAGAAAGGGGGTTATTCGTACCATGTGGGACAGATTGTTTTAGTTGTAAATCTCCCGAGACAATAGATCATGTATTTTTGCATTGTTGGGAGGAAGTATATTTTTGGGATGTGCTACAGAGGCTACAGAGGACATTACACAAATATTTTCCACTAGATCCTCACGGTAAACGTCCTTGCAATAGACAATGAGGATGGAGTGCCTTACGATTTAGTCATGGCACTCGGCCTCCGTAGTATATGAGGCTCTCGTCCAGCAAGGTTGTACAATGATGTTGATGCGCTGATGTGCAAGGGAGTATTTCAAAGAGAGCATTGGGCGATTTGTTGAAGTTATTAAGTTCCACCAGGAACTACCTGATTGGCTGCCGCAAATAGAGCAACTAATCAATATGAGGGCATTTTAAATGGACAAAATGAGCCCTGTAGTGGCTGGCAAGTCCAGCTCTTGTATGTGTACATATTTCCAATGTTGAGATGTAATGTGTTGTGGATTGTCAAAGACAGGCAATAAATACAAAAAATAGGTCTCGTGGCCTAGTCGGTAGCGCATCGGGTTAGTGTTGCGAGGGGCAGTGATTCGATTCCCCGCCAGCGTATTTTATTTTTTCGCTGCTCCTAGCTCGCCTCCCGGGGGGGTAACGGAAAGGAGCAACCGTTCGTCCGCTGAGGACGAAAGGTTTTGGAGGGTAACCGTTCGTCCCCTCGCACTTACTCCCGTAGGGGACTAATGGTTGTGGCAACGCTTGCAGTTAGTCCCCTAAAGGAACAATGGAACTCCCCTTTTCCCTCATAAAAATTGTTACCAACTTTGAATTCAATGTTTGTTGACAAAAGTCGACAAAAGCTACCAACATTGAGTAGACTGTCTACTTACTGTCTACAGACCTCCTAGCAACAGCCTACCAACTTTTTGTCAACCATTGGCCACCGTGTTTGAACTCAAACGTTTCTGTAAGCTGTCTACAGAAAGTTTTCTGTAGACTTTATACTCAATCGCTGTTGCTAACTGAAGCGTTTTGGACAGGATATTCAAAAAACACGCGCCCAAAGTGGGGACCGAACCCACACCTTTCGATTAGTTCTCGAATTGGTAAGGCATTCGAGATCGAATCGAAAGGTGTGGGTTCGGTCCCCACTCTGGGCGCGTGTTTTTCTTTCTTTCTGTCTTTCTTTCTACTTAAATTAATAATGTATATATATATATATATATATATATATATATATATATATATATATAGGTCGTGGGTTCGGATCCCACCTGGCGGGCATTTTTTCTCGACTTTCTTATTTTCCACATTCTTTATCTTGAGCTACTACATCCTCCCCTTTGCTTTCCGAGGTCTTCTTGACTGCCAATTCTTATTTCTGTCTTATTATCAACGAGCCCCTCATTTCCTATCCTGATTCGCTATATATATATATATATATATATATATACGTATCAAGGTTGCAGTCGTCCTTGCCAGTGCTATTCGGCTTTTTTCCGAAATATTTACTAGGGCCGAATGACGTGTGTTTGTCATATATATATATATATATATGTATATATATTGATTGATTGTTGGGGTTTAACGCGCCGACGCAACGCAGGCGATGAGTCGCGCCGTAGTGGAGGGCTCCGGATTAATTTTCACCACCTGGGGATCTTTAACGTGCTCCGAAATCTCGCACACACGGGCGTTTTTGCTTTTCGCCTCCGTCAGAAAAGCGGCCGCCGCGGCCGGTAATCAAACCCGCGACCTCGTGCTCAGCAGCGCAATATATATATATATATATATATATATATATATATATATATATATATACTTTTTTTTCTCCGGCATGCGGCACTGTGCAGTGGGTTATACAGGGGCGCACCACTCGGCCAGCTCGACCCATGACTCGCGGCGGAGCAGCAGCCGTGGCCTACAGGGAAGTATCCAAGTACGGTATGGCGGTACATTTGGCGGCAGAGAAAAAAAAGAGTGAAATAGTTCTGAATTTAGGGAGTTCCCCTGCGTATATACGTCGACCCTCGGCTGTCCGGCTACTGTGCCCACCTCCCCATTTTTAGCTTTACAATTTGAAAAAAAAAAAGCTGACCGGCCCTATTTTCTAACGCCATAAATCGTCTAGCATAATTTCCTCCACACTTCTATAATTTTTTAGGCTTTCAGTGCAACCCTTGGCGGAAAGGCAGATTGTCAGCACTCCCTGCACAGACAGTGGACAAGTACGGGTGAACACTCGCAACGTGGCAACAAACAGTTCACACGCATTGTGCGCGTATGTTTTGCTGATAAGGCGCGCGCATGCGCTCCACGTGCAGTCGGGGCACACACGCGCGTAAGACGAGAGCGAGCGCACTGTCACGTACTCAGTCCAGTTAAGGAAACGCGCTCTGGGCGATGTGATCCCGAATGAGCGAGCGGCCTGGCCGGAACGGTGCGCAAATAACTCTCCACGTTATGCGCACAACATTAAAGCGAAGATATCGCATCCGATCAAACTGATTGCAGGGCTCTATCCGGGACCCTCTCTCCCAAAGTAAAGCTATCATTCCGCTGGCGCTGCGCAGCTGCCCCTGTATACAAAAGCACCCATTGTTCGTACGGACACGCACAGAAGCAATCAGACTTGACGGAGCTTCGCTGCACGCGTGTGCTGAGCAATTAAGGGCGAGGCATAATGGGACGCCATGTGCAAAGAACCCCCTAAGCACACACCTCGGTTAAAAAGGAAAAACAATCAATCCGAATTCACGCAGGTAGGCCATTCATTGCCTATTGTCTTCGGTCAGGGTGGGACATGCCCTTCCTTACATATATATATATATATATATATATATATATATATATATATATATATATTGACTGCGAGTAGGGCTATCTTAGGTTGCCGTAAAAAGTAGTAAAGAATGGGTATAGCTTCTAACAAAACTGTTTGTTCGTCGACGTTTCGGTAGGATGCCGACCTTTATCAAGACAACATTCCGTATTATAATAATAAGAATGTTTATTTCTGCCTTGTAGAGACAGACAGGGGGAACTGCAGAAAAAAGCTGTCTAAAGCAGCTTGACGAAGTCGCAGCTCTCTTAATTAGCAGCAGTTGGGCAGCGCAACAAAAGAAACGCAGTTGCATCAGGATACATTTGTAAAAGGGGCCCAAATTCCCTCATTGAAAAAAGATACAAACATACAAAAGATACAAAAAGATACAAAGAACGTTTACATAGTTACATCTGGAGTATAATTACGTCACGTGTACAGTACCACAAAGAGCAATGAACAATATCACATTTTCGCATATATACTACGTAATTCACGAAATGAGCATGTAGATAAATTGAAACTCTCAACAACGTATTTATTTAAAAGGGATGGAAGTGTGTGTCGTACAAGTGCCTTTCCGGAGTTTGTTCGCGCCGTAGGCACTATCCATTGTTCTCTTTGCCTAGTGGGGTATAACCAGTTTTTAGGTCAGCAAGATTTCGGATGTAATTAATATTCCTAGATGTTTCTACTTTAAATTGAGCGCTGAGACGATATTCGTATAGTTTCCAAATTTTGATCACGCGAGCCTGGAGAAAAAGAGCAGAACTTGGTGATATATAGGGAACATTATAAACATGGCGCAAGAACTTTTTTTGTAAAAGGAAAAGGCGATTCAGACAAGAACTTGTAGTTGTGCCCCACACTAAATGGCAGTAATTAAGATGGGAATAAAAAAGAGTATTGTAAAGCAACAATTTCTCTGCCCGTATTTGTAAGCTCGTCGTCCAACGACGCCGAAAAAAAAAGAGACGGGGGATTTGGGGAAAAAAGCAAAAGGCACACTCTCTGCGGTGTGAGGTAAAGGTTTACAAAATAAAGAGAGACAGAGAGAGAGAGAGAGAGAGAGAGAGAAGAGAGTGAGAGGAGAGCGGGGGGTATTTGGGGAGAAAAGCCTTGCTGAAGCGGGCGGTCCCTGTCGCTCTTCTACACCTTCCTTGAGCATAGCGGCGCCTTTCTGAAGCGGGCGGTCCCTGTCACTCTTTCTACAAGCCGGCGAACGATAGAGGACAGCGTGTTGAGAGAGTTTTGCGCCCTTCTCTCCCCTCGGCATAGGTTTAAAGTTTCTTCTTGTTTTCTCTCTCTCTCTCTCTCTCTCTCATTGTAAACCTTTACCTCACCTCGCCGAGGGTGTGTGTTTGTTTTTGCTTTTCTCCCCAGATACCCCCTCTCGCTTTCCTCTCTCTCTCTCTTTGTCTCTTTATTTTGTAAGCCTTTACCTCACCGCGCCGAGAGTGTCTTGCTTTTTTCCCCAAATCCCCCCTCTCTCTTTTTTCGGCGTCGTTGGACGACGAGCTTATAAATACGTGAAGAGAAATACGGAATGTTGTCTTGATAAAGGTCGGCATCCGACCGAAACGTTGACGAATAAACAGATTGGTTAGAAGCTGTACCCATTTTTTACTATATATAAATATATATATAGAATAAGGGTTGGCAGTCAAGAAAACCTCGGAAAGCAAAGGGGATATGCGGTAGGTCATAGAAACAGATGAACAATTTTTTTGAGTCAGGAAGAAAGTGGTGAAAAAATGCCCGCCGGGTGGGATCCATTTTTTCACCATTTTCTTTCTTACTTAAAAAATTCTTCATCTCTTTCTATGACCTACCGCATTATCCCCTTTGCTTTCCGAGGTTTTCTTGACTGCCAACCCTTATTCTGTCTTAATTCACCGAGCCCCTCATTTCCCATTTCTGATATATATATATATATATATATATATATGTATATATATATATATATATATATATATATATATATATATATATATATATATATATATATATATACATACATATATATATAGATATAGTCTGAAAAGATAAAAACTCACACAGAGCGCGAAAAAATAAGGTTAGTACAGACAGAGACAAACGAAAAAGATGTAGAAAATAGAAATAAGTTTACTGACGTTTCAGTGAGAGGACTCCCTTTCTTCAGAGTACAAAATAAGTTCGTTTCAGAGCTATATATATACAGAAAATGTAGCAAGAGCGAGGGCGAGGTAAGAGGAGGGAGAGTTTGTACAAATGTATCATGGTTGGTGGGTAGCAAAAGAATGAAGAGAGAGCGGGAAAATAAATTATAAAAAGGATAATAAGAACACACAGTCATGCGGTACGAACTTGGAAAAAAAAAAGAGAGAGAAGAACCAAACACAGAGAAAAAAATAATTAAAAAATAAAATAAAAATAACAAGGTAATTTTCCTCCCCCGTGGCAACGGGGGTAAAAGAGGGGTCAAAACAAGATATGCCCATTCACGTGTTTAACATGGGCAAAAAGATTAGTCACGCGGAACAAAGACGTTCCAAAGAAGATAATATATATATATATATATATATATATATATATATATATATATATATAAATATATATATATATATATATATATATATATATATATATATAGGGAGTAGTAGAACTTTGAAGATGGTAGAGAACACAAGAGAAGAAAAACTTCGAACAAGGTAAAGGTACGATTGTGGCCTACGTTTCAGCAAAGGGAAAAGGGAAAGCAAGTTCTCTTGTTAGAAGTTTTTCTTCTCTTGTATATATATATATATATATATATATATATATATATATATATATATATATATATATATATATATATATATATATATATATATATTTATATATATATATATATAGAGAGGGGGGAAGGGAGGGAGGGAGGGATATATATACACATATAGAGAGAGAGAGAGAGCGAGAGAGAGAGGGAGAGGGAGAACTTAAGAGAGGCGGTCAAGAAAGCCAAGGAAAGCGAAGGGGAAAATGGGTAGGTCATTATATTTTTTGAAACATACAGCCTTATTGGAAGATAGAAAGAACCCATGAACTCCGAAAGAATCCGAACCCATGACCTCCAGAATACCGGTCTGGTGCGATAACCACTACGCTACCGGCGGGGCTGTGCTCCCCTCCACTTTCCCGGGTTAAGGTGACTGTTTCCTGCGCTTGGGATTCGTGGCCAGCGCCCCTCCCACCACTCGGCGGGAAGGGGATCGACCTTCTTTTGAACCCCCGGGCCGTGACTCTAGCGTCCTCGACATGTCGAGAGCGGTCGGCCAGCGTTAGCTACCTATTGTAACAAGACTGCCAAAACAGAGACCCCTGCTATGCATGTAGCGAATCGGTATTGGAAGTGAAGGGCTCATTGAACGAGCCCCTCATTTCCTCATTTGGGGAGTGCAGGCATTCGGGACAAGCACAAAAACAGCACATCGCCTGGCGGGTCATTTTTCTCTGCTCAACATACTCCCGTTCAATTCGAGTTCCGGGGCGGCGGTCGCTTCTCACGCTCATTCGCACCGCCGCCCCCCTGGCAGCAGCGATACGGGGCTGCGCGACGGGCTGCGCGGCCGCGATTAGACGGCCGGGTGCCCCCTCTCCTGGGGAGGCCTCCCCCGGCCACTCGTTGCGGCTGCGCCGCGGGATATCGGCGCGAAATCCCGACGACTGCAGAGGCGACAATCGGCCCATCTCGCGGTCGGGAAGTCGGCGCCGTTTACCGGTCACGTCGGGCGGACAAGCCGCGCTAACGGCCTGTTTACGACCTCGGGGACACGGCCTCCTCCTTCTTCTCCCGTCCCCCGTGGTGGTGCCAAAGGCGGGCACGCGGTTTCCGGAACCACAAAGCCATTCTTACAAAAGCTGTGGGCTCGCGGGAGCAACTGCATACGTGTAGGGCGACCGGGTCATGAAAATACTGTCCGCTGCTTTACGGGGGGAAATTAATCCGCAGAAATGGGCCGTGTTTTGTGCACAAAATCGCGACCTTGGTTGGCGGTTTCACCTCGACACTGGCCGCTGTTCCGCATTCTCGGTGGTATAGGCCTTTCTCTGGTAACTTGAGCCTTTCATTGGTAAATTTTATTTGGTAGCTGAGCTGCCAACGCCCCCTGCAGCGCTAACAATACATCCAACTAGTGGTAGGCAGTCCTATAGCATTGAAGGACTCTGGCAGTCTGGACTATGCGCGCTTTCTATGGCTGCGCCCCATCCGCAAATTTGAAAGTAGTTTTGATTAAAGAAAAATCGCGTTCGTAATGATTCCTGGGGGAAATCCCGCAGGGCGAACAGAACGGCCCGTTGGCTGCGTGGGTTGTTTGAGAAGCTGTGCTAGTTTTGTCTGCGCTTCTGCCATCACGAGAGGGTTGTTTGAGAAACAGAGAAGCGGCACCGCATGAACTTAGCCTTGTAGCCCGCTTCGGGCATTTCGCAGAAAGGCGGTGTTCTGTACATGGTTGGAAAAGCGCTACAGCAACAAGGACGAGTGAGTACACGGGACAAAGCGCTACTAGCAACTGAAGAATTTATTACTGGAAAAACATACATATATACAAGGAATGAACGCCACAGTCATCACTTCAAATTTCACAATCTACCATTTGAAAAGATCAAGGCGCACCAACAACCAAACATTTTATACATATTCAAACCGCACGTGTGCTGACAAGAAAGGCGCCACACACTTTATCAACCCTGATTTAAAAAGGCATACTCAGTGTCAGACAGCAAGACCGATGGATGGCTGACACATTCATTGCCTTCTTTCTTTATACGGAAAGCTTCTATTATTTCTCTTGTTAGTCGTTTTTTGTGTTTATCAACAACTAACGTATCTCGCAGTTTTGGGCGGCATTTGCAGTCTCTGAGATGTATGTTTTTCCAGTAATAAATTCTTCAGTTGCTAGTAGCGCTTTGTCCCGTGTACTCACTTGTCCTTGTTGCTGTAGCGCTTTTCCCACCATGAACATGTACCAACACGCCCAGCTCGCAGTTCTTCCGGTGTTCTGTAGTTCATATATCTTCAGTTGGGCGCCCACAGGAACTGGTACAATGGCTACTGAAATTAGCACGAGCTGTACACTGATAACTCAACTTAGCACTGTTTCCTAAAATGCCTCATTTGCACTGTAATGACCGTCTCACGCATAACTGTAATGCCTATATGATCACGGGACTAAGCTCCATTTCGTTGCGCCGAATTCCGCCCCCCGTCGACATCTTCATTTGGAGCACGACTGGAGTTTGCGAAGCCACGTCCAACTTCGACTGTCGCGTAAGTTTTTTTTTTTTTTTTTACCCGTTCACGACTCGCTGTTGACACTTGGCTCCTGAAGTGCCCGACCAAAGCATGCACACAGCGATGAACCGGCAGATGTTCGTCGTTTGCCTTGCAGCGTTCGCTAGCCTCAGCAGCCACTGCCCCTCACTTTCGCGCCGGACCCCCGCTCGCGAAAGGCACTGCATTTGGCGCGGGGCAATCGCAGCTGCACGAAAGCAGAGCTGCCAGCTCGGCCCCTCTCCTCGCGTGCTCTGTCGTTCTCCGTTCTTCAGTCGCTGTTTCTCCGCGAACCTTCCTTGGCACGCATCACGTGCTGCAAAGGCAGTAATAATTGTACTAACGCTAAACGTCGCGTTGCCTTCGCATAATCGGACTAGGAATTTTAGGACGATAGTCTTTCATGGGCTATACTTCAACGAGAAAATTTTCGTCTGCAGTGTGTCCTCGATTCAGCCCTCCGACCAAAAGTTGAAGGAATGCTTGAACGAGACGTGGAAAACATTCCCAAACTACAAAATCTGGTGGCAGTGTTCCAACTTGTCAGCATTATGGAGAAAAAAAAGGAAACATTAGACATATTTGAGGCAAAACATCAATACATAGGGGCTATTTGCAGTGTTCTTCAACATATAAATACAGAGATGCTTGATTTTTGCCATAGGATAATATAAATACGATTTGAAAAAAAAAAGTTTGGCTCGCAAATACAACAGCCACTCTCACGAGACTTCAACAAGTTCTAAAGTAATTCAAACAGCAACAGCGCTCAAGACGGAACACAGAGAAGGAGGCGCTGCCCGTCCTGTCTTTGCGTCCCGTCGTGAGCGCTGTTTTTGTTTAAAGTCTGAACCAACCAGCCAGCACACACTTGAACCAAGAAACCCACAAACCTGAACCTTGCATTGCTTCTAAAGTAACGAAGGATTCCAGCAGATGGCGCGCGAGCAGTGGCACGCGCTAAAATTGAGTCGACTTGGGCGAACCTCCAGCGTGTTTTTCGTGCAGCGGGAGGCTGAGGAGGGGCGTTTGCAGCGAAGTGAGCCGCCAATTTTTCTCAGCTCGCATGCAGTGATTCCGTCCTCATCTTTTCTGTTCTGTGTCGCGTGCCAGAGCTCAGCTTGGCAGGCTGCTGCTGCTGTAAACGCCATGCCTTGGAAGCGAAGGCGCTACCGCAGGAATGGGAGTCCCCTTGCATTTCTCGATGGCGCGGCCATTTTCTTAACATCAGCCCGCTTACGTATACGACACACTGGTCGGGCTTGGGAAGATAAACGAGACGCCGATTAAGCGGCTGTCGAACGATGAGACAACGCCCGCAACACCAGCTGTTTGGGATGTCAGGGCCATGTTTATCCGGGATCTCTAGCTGTTCATGGCGCCTGGGCCGATGATCCGGCAATTTCTACGCCACCACAATCGCTGTCTGGCCGCAGTCGACCAAGTATAGTGCTGATGGATAGGTGCCGAGTCGGCCTTCGTATCTTTCCGGGGTGTAATGGTGTGGACGCGGGAACAGTAGCGCCCTACCATCTTTGAGGGGGAAGGGACAGAAAAAGGGAGCGACAATATGAAGCTATCCACTGCCGAAGTAAGCGCCGTTTTCAAACGGCGACCAAAGTCATTTGTACCTTAGTATGCCCAGCTGATTTTCTTTTTGCGCTTACAAAATATTTGTGCTATTCTTTTTTTACTTTTCCGGACTACCCATTTTGAGAAAAAGAATAGAGATTGATTGATTGATTGTAATGTTTAACGCGCCGACGCAACGCAGACGATGAGGTGGGCCGCAGTGGAGGAGGTCCGGATTAATTTTGACCACCTGCTAAGACTTTGTGCTGTTGAGCACGAGGTCGCGGGTTCGATTCCCGGCCGCGGCGGCAACTTTTCTGGTGGAGGCGAAAAGCAAAAACGCCCGTGTGTACAAGACTTCGGCGCACGTTAAATACCCCCTGGTGGTTCAAAATTAATCCAATCCGGCGTGCCTCATCGCAGGCTGCGTTGCGTCGGCGCATTAAGCCCAACAGTCAAATCAAAATCAACTCTTTCACGCGCGCCGAAATCTCGTGCACACGGACGTTTTTGCGTTTCGCCTCCACCAGAAAAGCGGCCGCCGCGGCCGGGAATCGAACTCGCGTCTTGGTGCTCAACAGCACAACGCCTTCTAACCACTGAGCCACCGCGGCGGCGGCTCAAGGAATAGAGACGAATTGGTGCTACTTTTCTTTTGTCGCCGTCCGTGACTATTGGGCTCGATTTCTATGCTCTGCAGTCTTCGAGCCTCTAGTCCCCAATTACATACGTGGTTGTGGTGCCTGTTTGGTTGTATCCGAGTGGAAATGTTTGCATACGGGGCATATATCTTCTCAGAATTTACTAATATACAGCTACCATGCGTTACTTAGATTCGCTTCTTCAAACTTCGATAATCTGCTTATTTTGAGGATGTTTGGGTGCGGATAATTTTTCTTGATTTGTGAAACCACGGTGTTATTTTGTTGGTGTATATGCAAGCTTCAGGCACTTCAGTAAAATCGACAGTTGGGCTATAGTTGGCGCCGTCGTGTGTATCATCTCTGCTGTCCTCCTGTTTCAAGCGCTACTTCACGATGTTTCAGTGTCAGGCACTTCAGTTAACCATGACGTGCCAATTTTCGCGCTTGTAACGAACCTTAAAGAGTACTGACACCACATTTTGACACCTAAAAAATTATATAATTGGCTTCAGTACTTTGTACATATGCCTCACAGGAATTTTAGCAGCGATCCGAGGCTGGATACACATCAAAAATAGATTTTAATTGTCCCACAAATTTTGTGCAACAATTTTAATTGTCCCACAAATCGGCAGCAGTAGCGAAATCGCTATCGGCGTGACGAAATCGTCTGTCCAGTTAAGGGTGACGTCATATAGTCGTTTTCGGAACCGGAAACGATTGTTTGCGCTGCTATTGTCGGTGGTCTTCGTTTGGGCAGGAGACGTGGGTATACCTCTGTGAGCAATGCTTGTAAGCTTTGCGCACTTTGCGTGTTCGACGTCTTTGCTCTTCAGTTGGCCGGCGCAAGGTGTTCCCTTGCACTGGTGCCGAAAACTGTGCGGCATCTTATCTGAGCGGCCTGTGCGCGTCGCCCAGCTTGCCAAAGTTCCGCTATGGCAGGCTCACGGAATGCTCAGCGGAAGCCTGTGCGAGTAAATCCACGGAGGACGCCGGGGTGCATTACTCTCCACGTTACGACGCACAGCGCCAAACGTGGGCTGAGTTATAGTGCGCGGCAGCGGCGGCCGCAACAACTGGTCGCCGAAACCGGCGGGCAGAATTTGCTCGCTGCCCTTCTCGGACGACTGCTACCTGTGGAGCCCGCAGTTGGCGCAGGATACTTCAACGAGGTGAAAATTTGGGCCGGTTGGTGGTACATATATATTCAAGAGTGGCGAGAACAGCGCAAAGGACGCCTGGCCAAGGAGGGAGAACAGGACGAAGAGCTGAAATGCTTCATTTCTGTGAACGCTTTGTAAAGGCATCAAGACACACAAACAAACAAAAGCGCGCAAATTTTACAAGGCGACGGTATCGGACAGATATCTCATTTCTTCTGACAGTAGGGCCAATAACGGCGCGCTCACACGCGTGTCACCGCGTTCATGAATGCGGTGCGCCTAGCGAATTCCGCGAGTACGGTGGTCCCTGTATTTTAGATGCGAAGCATCTCATGGTCGGGGCTATGCCCCTCCCTTGTCGTTGTTGTTGCGCCGTCCACACTCCCACTGCGCATGCTCGGCTTGTTGAACGGCCGGTGGTGTCTTACCCTTCAATGGCTCCTGGAGCGACAGTGTGGCCGGTGTATGGGCCGGCACGAGACAAGCACGCATCACGCGCCTTCGACGTTTCATCGTCGTCGGCAGCGGCGTGCGTCGGCGAGTCTCGGCGGGCCGTGATTACAAGCAGCCCACAACCATCCGGGGAACCTGCATGGACCTCATCTTCAGCAACTTCAGGGTTCATCCACTACAAGAGCCCTTGAGTTTACATTTCACAGACCATAAGGCGGTCATAATCAAAGCGGAACGCCTGCTACAGCTCGACGTCACCTACGTTGAACATGATGATCATAATGCTTGAATAAAGACAAACTCATACCACGTACAACGTCTCTCTCTCTTTAATGCCTCTCCACTCTAACACCCCCCCCCCCTTCCAATAAAATTACACCATCTTCTCCGTTGGGGAACCCTGAGTAGTATGCGAAACAGCCATGGGGTCAACGCAATTTTCCATTTCGTAGCTCCGGTAAGTGAAATGTGTGGTAGTTACCATGGAATCCAAACGGTAAATGTAACGGTAGCTACGTACCTCAACCTCACGGAAACGAAGAACTGGACACTAATGGGCACTTCAGTCGACCCCATGCCTGCTTAACATACTACTCAGGGTTCCCCTACGGGAAGATGCATGTGTAATTTTTTTTTTTGAATATTTGACACTTCTTGAACAGAGGTTTGCATCCGCATTTTTTTACATTGAGCGGAAAGGTGACTGTTAGGAACGCCCTTTAGTGTGTTCGCATGTTCGCGCAAACGGTAATTAATACGTCGCCCTGTTTGTCCTGTATATACAGGAAAAAGGAATTTTGTAAACAGCATTTTTACAGCCTTTAACAAATTTTTAGCATGTTTCTTTGTACATGAGGGTTTCTTATTGCCTTCTTCATTAACCCGCTTACATAGACCAGCAAGCTTGTTAGAGGCTGAAAAAACTACCCTCACGCCCGCTTTTTGCGCCACACCCTTTTTATATTTCGCGAGACTTGGTGAATGTACGGGATAACGGCGAATTTTGTTTTTTTTTTCTCTACTTCCCTTGAGGCTGGACCTGATCTAAATTTGGCTTCTTCTTCAGTTCACAGATCAAGCGCTCTGAAGCACTAGTGATGACGGTGGTAGAAAACCCAGCTTCTTTTAGTCGGTTGACTTGCCTGGAAAAACTAGATTCTACCGCATGCTCGCACGAACGCGCGAGAGCCGCTTTTAAACAGGCTTTCGCTATACCCGGTTTGACGAATTTAAAATGCGCAAATGAGTAGGGTAAAAGTGCCTTCTTCGACCGCGGCTCATGGGACCAGCAAACATGACCTGGGTTAAAAGAAAATCGCATGCCTGAAAATCATATTCTGCAATCAAGCGGATGTTCGTCAAGCTGTAGCTGAGATTTAAAAACGTCAAAGATTAGCTCAGACGTTTGGCGCGGCTGACGGTTGTCGACAATTGTCAACAATTGTTAACGTAGCGGAGCACCTTGATTTTATCGTCTGATCCAGGGTAGCCATTAGACCTCTGTCAAATCGTTAAAAGATCGCTAGGAACTGGTGCAAGACACGAACCTATGCAAATCCCATCTTTCTGAACCATTAAACGGTTGTCGTGAGAGATGAAGGTACACTGCGGGTAAAAGCTGAACAATTCTAAAAACTGGCTCGCGTTAACACTACGCGAGTTTTGAAATTTGACGGCGCCATGACGGTCAATGCACTGAGACACTTCATCACAAAGGAGGTTCTTTGGTAGCGAGTAGTACAAGTCCTTGACATCCACGGAAAAAGCGCTTACATTGCTTGGGCACTCACTCTGGAAGAACGATGAGACTCCAAGCGGTCTCCTGATGAGGTAGGGCTCGTCTATTTGCTGAACAGCCAAGGATTTTTGAAGATAATCTTCGAGAAGGCGTTGCCATGTTCCGCGCTCGGACGCAATGACGCGAAACGGGCATTCTTGCTTGTCCGTTTTCGCGGAGAAGAAGACTGACAGGGTGTTCATCTTGGGCTTCTTCATCGATGGTGCCAGCTTCTACAAACCCGCCCCTTGACAGAGGTTCGCCACCCTGGTCTTTTCCTTTGCGGGCTTGACACCTGGCACTTCCTTGAAATGCCCGCTGAGACGCTCTTTGGGGCTATCACGAATCCCCCCTCCTTGTCGGAGTGAAGCAATTTTAGGTCTGCTTCTCTGGGGGATGATACGACGTGGTTCAGTTGGTGGCAGCAAGGCACGCCTTTTCTGTCTGCTTCGATTAAACAGTCGACTCTGCCGTGTATTACACGCTCCGATTCTTCTTCCTCCGCTCTAGCAGCTGTGCTTCTGACAAGGCTTAGTAGCTCAGTCCTGTCAAGCTTGGGCGGTACGCAAAACTTGGCTCCAAGCCCGAGCATACAAGCTTGTGCTCCGGATGGCACGGCAGCGTCCCCGAGCACCGCGACGTTCTGGACAGTACCTTGACGAGGTCGTGGCTTCTTTGGTAGCCAGGGCAGCCGCTGGCGCCACATGAATTCGGCAGACTGGTCTGCAGCCAAGCGTTGCTCCCGAAGAATCTTGCCGTCTCACTGAGGAACCCTCTATGGCTGACGACCTCGATGCAATCCTTGAAGAATCGAATCTGGCGAAACATCCCTTCGCTTACGATACCTCCGCGGCCGGCCAGTGTAGGTTTTGCATTGCAGCAGATATCTGATCGCCGCTTTTAAAATCAGCTCTGATAACCACCCCCAGCGACAATTTTTCACCACACTAACATCTACTTTCCTGCATGTGGAACTTCTTTTCAGCGATCAGATTGATTCGGAAGAGCGGCGACAAGCTGTTGCTACCATTATCTGCGCCGGTTCGAGCCGAAGCGATATTAAAAGAAGGGACGACGTCCCTGGCCTAATCGCCGCAGCTGGGGCCGAATGAGTTGTTCTGTCAGTCTGTCAGTCGGGTGGCAGCGACTCATACGAGTCTGACGACTCAGACGACATGTTGACTGCGTGGGCGAGTGCGGACCATGTGCAATCGTAGCAGACGACGCGGCAAACGTCCCTGACGTTAGTACTATAGAAGTTCTTGGGGCCACAAAACCTTGACGTAACGCCGTCCGTCCTGCATTTGAACTGCCATTCGGCGCGCGACAACCGAATTTGAAGCTGACTGGAATAAATGCGTTATTATAATTCTATGCTGGCGGCTAACCGCTTTTGGTCCGCCTTTTGTAATTATTGGACAAATAGGTATTCTTTACAGCATAAAAAGAGAAAGCAAGAAATTTAGTGTCAGCGCTCCTTTAACGTAATCGCTTTGCTCGCTGTTTAAACTGTAATACTCGAAAGCACAGTTTTGCGAGCATTAGTTCCACGGGCATCCTTTGGATCAAAACTATGTAGTCTGCACTGGAATGACAAGCATGGTGGTCACAGGGAACAAATTCAAGAAAAACCTGTGCCAGTAAGAAACTACTGTTTTTTCGGATTGGTAGGCGCATAAAGCAACTGCAATAGGCGCGTATACAAAATAGCAGCCTGAAGACAACGACATTTTCACAGCTGGCGTAACTGCCTTCGAAGTCTAGCGTGAGTGCATAGCGTGCTGGCTCTCCTGAGAGAGAAATAACTTTATTGCTTGCCCACGATCTGGGGTGGGCTCGCAGTCGCTTCCCGGCCTCCTCTTCAGCCATCGGCTCCATGGCGGCAGCCTCGGACCTCCGAACAGCCCATCACTGAGACTCGGTGCCCAGTTGAGCAGTACCGTGTCTCACTGCCTCGGTGTAGTTATCATTAGTTATTGCGTGTTTTTTCTTTGGTGGCGATAGCAGGGCTGGCCCAGAGCATGTGGTTCAGGCGAGCTCTTCCTGAGCAGTTTTTACACCTGTCACTGTCTAATGACCGTGCAGCACCGGGTTGGGGCACCATCCCTGTCTGTGTATAGTAGTCTCCACGCAAGGAACTGTCCATGATGTTTAGGGCGCCTCCGGTTATCTTAGCCTCTCCAGTGGGTAATGGTCCTCGATTTCTCTGCATGTTCCCTAAAGGTTCACTTGGCGAGGGCGTCTCTGGCGCCTCGGTCGTTTAGTCCTCGGGCTCGGTTGTGAGCGTCCGCATTGGCTGTATGCACTGGTGCCCATATTTGAAACTATAGTCTTCCTTGAGATACTTAAACGCAGAAGTTGTGGTCTGTCTGTATGCCTGTTTGTCCGTCTGTATGTCTTTCTGGGACTCGATTCGGCCACCCCGCCAAAGTAAAACTGAATCTGCGTAATAGTATTTATACCCAAAGCCAAACCTAAATGCCTAAGCCCGGTGGCAATCTTCATACTTGTCAACATTGTGGAACAAGAACAAAATATTACGCAAATGTGAGGCCGAAAGTCAATTCATAAGTGATATTTGCAGTGTTCCAGTAATAATAAAACATGGATGCTTGTTTCTTGCGATTTCAAATGAAATACTACTTCAACTGCAGAAAATCATCGCCTGCTGTTGCCCGCGCCGCTATAGCTCCTGGTGGAATTTTCAGTAATCAAACGGCAACAGTAACGAAAGGTGCCACTAGGCTGGTTTCACGTTCCACTTTAAATGCACGTGGAGCAGGGCAACGTGGTTCTAGAAACATTGAAGTAGGGCACCTCAATTCAAGCGCGTCTCCGCCGCACGGCAGTGCTGGCATCGAAGCACCCATGATGGATATATGCGGTGAAGAAGCGACGCACCTAGGACTATCCCTTAGCAGAGAAAAATCGGGAATCATGGTCTTTTAATGACTGCGAGGAGCACAACATAGTATCAGTGCAGCAAGTGATAATGACTTTATTTGGCATCAAGGATACATGATGGAGGAGACCTGCAGAAAAAGCTGGCGTGATGCCAGCTTGACAAGGCCGCAGGCCCCCTCCCCCCTCCCCGAACACATGACAGCAGCCGTCACACTTTCATAATCATATTCCGAATCATACGCGTGAAATAAACAGGTCTACTACAAGAATAATCATCACTGTACATGGGTGATGAAACTAAACGTGAAATGCTTGAACAAAATATAGTTTCAGAAAATGCGACAAATGTAGGCGCATTTGCCTTTTAAAAAAAAGAACCATACGTGTGATACATACAAGTGAAGCATACGAGAAGGTCTACAAATACCATTGGTGAAAGAGTATAAATCTTCGCTGAACAACAGCGAAGATTACACGCAGGCGCATGAGGCTCACCTTAAGACGAAAGGAAGACGGAACGCGGCTATAATGAAGCATAGAACCCTCTGGGGATACAGCAAATACGAGGTGGTAAGGGGAGTCTGGAAAGGGGTCATGGTACCAGTATTAACTTTCGCTAATTCGGTTCTGTGCATGAAGCCAGAGACCCAAGCGGGCCTGGAAGTAAATCAGAGGGCGGTAGGCAGATTGGCCCTAGGGGCCCACAGCAAAACTACAAATGAAACGGTACAAAGGGATATGGGCTGGTCGTCTTTCGAGGCGAGGGAGGCGCAGAGCAAGATAAAGTTTGAGGAGCGACTTCGTGACGAGCCGAAAAATGGGCCGCAAGGGTGTTTAAGTACCTGTATATGAGGAGCGTGGACACGCGGTCGAGAGGGAGGACCAGACAGCTGACCAAGCGGTACGTAAAGTCGGTAGGGGAAAGCGGGGTTTACACAACAGTTAAAAAGCAGGTAAAGGCAGCTGAGACGACGAAGTGGGCACAGAGAATGGAAGCGAAAAAACCCTGGAGACTTATAGGGCAGAGAAACGGGAAATTAAGAAGGAGGGATTCTATGACAATACGAGAGGCAGTGCGTTGCTCTTCGAGGCACGGGCAGGGTGCCTAAGAACCCGGGTATACACGGGTAGCTACAGGCAGCAGGATGAAACGTGTGCATGCTGCGGCAGTGATCGGGAAACTATAGACCATATTGTCAGGAGCTGCACCGAGATACGGCCACCGCGGGGTGAGGGGGAAACGACGCTGGCGGAGGCTTTGGGATTTGGGGCGAGGGGGAACCTCAACTTTGAGGCCATAGAGGTGACGAAGAGGCGACTGGAGTGGTGGTGGAGGAAAAGTAGGGAAGGGATGGGTACGCAGGCGGAGTAATCATGCGGACGAGAATTTAGAACAGCGAGGGGAGAAAATAAGGGGGTGGGGGCGATGAGTTTAAAACAGAAAAGAGGGAGAGATGGGAGGGAGGAAGCAAATTTATATGTTAGCTGGGAGTAGGGCAAGTAAACGTAATAAAACAGGCAAGTCGGTTGCTGACAACCGATGCCCCGATTTAAAGGGAAAGCCACTAATCATCATCATCATCATCATCATCATCACCGGCCTGGAGCAGTAGTACGTGGTAAATTTAAATTGACTTGAGCAAACGTCTAGCGTGTTATCTTAGGAGGAACTAGACGGGGGAGGAACGGCATGAGAAGTGTTTGGGAAAGAGAGGGGATGCGTTTGCATGGCAGGGCGCCCGTCGACTATCGTCTTCGGCATTTGCAACGAAAGGAGCAGATTCGGGCCATTTTTATTTGTGCTCTTCTGAGCCTTGCTCCGCTACACCCATTCATAATTTTCAGCGCTTCAACGGGTGCGCGTTTTCTCGCCAAGTGCTGTCACTGATTATACTGTATATGTCTCGCTTGGGTTGAACTTGATGCTGATGCCATGGCAGTGGCAGCTTCTTCTCCCGTCTGATGTCTCCTGTATGATGTCTCCAGTTTGGTTACCCAGCTGTATGACGTCAGCTAGTGCAGTGGGGTACCGGCAGTCGAGCCACAAAACGCTACCATGCTTTTTGCAAAGTGGGGAAGCTTCGATTATAATATTTGTGCAATTCTTGCAATATAAGCAGTTTCACTGAAATCAACCAATGAAGAGGTAAACTGTGCATTCTCGCAGTCGCAGTACATGTAATAGCACCGGATCGCGCAAACTATACGCTGCACTCGCGTTGCTGTGACCCCGGGGACCCCGCGTGTGGACTGACTTGAAGTGCGATGCTTATGGCCTCATTGCCACATTGCCGTGAACCGCTCCTTCTGTTTTTTTTTTTAGCTTCTGGCCGCCGCCGCTGTCTTATCTGCTTTCGAAACGAAGCGCGCGTTCCCTTCTCTTTCGTTTCTACGCGACCCAGGCTGTCTTATTCGATGGGGAGAGTGTTTCGCCCTGTCGTCACTAGACTAGAATAATATTCTCAGACTCCAGTGTTCTCCATGAAATTAGACGGTTCCAGAAACAAGCACTAAGAAAGGTAAATGCTCGCTGAGTAGTGGATTCGCCGACACTTGTTTGTGCGCGTCGCATTGTTGACATCGCCACTTGTGTATTCTTTGAGGTCTTAGTGGCGCACAAGTTCGCTCCGATAAACTTTTGTTCCTTGACGAAACCTGCGTCGTCCTTGGATACGTGCCAATCTTTCCTTGTTTCAGTTGTGTTACGGACGCTCACCATGCATATGAATTTATTTATTTATTAATTAAAATACTCTCAAAGCCCGAAGGCGTTACAGTGAGGAGTGGTTAACATATCATACAATATCAGTTACAGCCGTTTTGAATGATGTAGGATCCGGAATGCTGGTGATGGAGGCGGGGAGGTGGTTCCAGCCATCGCAGGTCTTGGGAATGAACGAGTGAAAGTAAGGGTTTGCGCGACAGGTGGGAACCCCTACCTTGAGCCTGTAATCGTTACGTGCGGAGTTGTACGATGGAACAGAAATGAGAGCCTGTTTTAGAATGGGGTCAGTAAAGTAAATCTTATGAAAAAGGCACAAACGCACAGTTTTCCTTCTAGCAGCAAGGTCACTGAGTTTAAGAAAAGAATTAATTGACGTGATGCTAGCGGTTCGTGAGTAGTTTGTGACAATGAATCGAGCAGCCCGGTTCTGAATGGCTTCCAGGGATGAAGACAACACCACCATATGAGGGTCCCAAACCGATTATGCATACTCTAATTTTGATCTCACAAGGGTTTTATATAGTAAGAGCTTTAAAGACACTGGAGCAAGAGCAAAATTACGGCGTAAGAAGCCAAGCATGCGATTAGCATTATTAGTAACATAATTAATATGTTCATGCCATTGCAGATTAGTGCTAATGTGGACGCCAAGGTACTTATACGAAGAGACAGAAGATAAATGTACATTTTTAAGTTCGTGACGCCAGAAGAAACTCTCATTATTTTACATTTGTTAACGTTAAGTTGCATCAGCCAATTATTGCACCAAGAAGAATCGGGCTCCATTTTAGCCTGGTGCAACATAATTTGCTCGTATGTTTTAGCTGAAGACTTTAATTAGAACCGCAACTGAAGTGGTGTATGCCAAGTAATTTGATTCTTGTTCGGGAACTGCTGCTAGAGCGTGCTGATGTTGAGATCCATACTGTTCAACGAAGCGCCAGATACCCCCTGGGTAAGTTGGCGAAGCGAAACAAAGCAGCGTCTATGTAGCTCGATTCCTTTCGATATTTCTGAATGGAATGAGCGCTAGTTGCTCAACACGGTTACACGCAGGATATATTTGGCATGAGGCGGTCTCATACAGCAGTTGAATGCCGACCACTGCACAGTGTGTGTGCGTTTGGCCGACGCATCACAATGGCAGCTACCGCCCCGTGGCACACGCGCGTGAACCGACGCAAGCACCGACTGGCCCGTCTTAATTTCATTCTGGAGGAGGAACATGGCCAAGCACGGGGAGGCGATAAAATGTGGCACTTTATCACCGCCGCGTTGAGCGAGATCTCTCTTGTGGCCGAAGGGCCTCCAGCGCATTCCGAGGGCGCTGCAAGGGTTTCGCAGGAATGAAGTGGCTAGAGGGCCACGAAGAAGGCGACGCTGCCGTTATGAGCTAGTTCCGAGGAGGGGGGCCGACCGGGTGGTCCCGCATGTCAGCCGCCGCACAAAGAGCGGCGACGACAGGCAGCCGCCGCCGCCACGACACCTGCGCGCGACGCCGGCGAGCAGCAGCAGGCTGCTTCGTGCGGCCGAACGTCGCCTCGCTGCGGTGCGCGGAAGCGCCCCTCGTGACATGTTCAGCGCCCTTGCAGTTGATTGCAAGTGGCAGCGGGCATTTCTCTCCCGCGATGCCCGGCCGGTCGTGTCTCGCTGCTGTTCCGGCCGATGCTATCGGGTCGGCCAGCGAACTTTCGCCGGTGCCCGATGGCCATCTCGCATCGGCTACAAAGGCTTCGGTGGACCTATTCTTCGCGGATACACGGCGGCTCCACAGGAAACGAGTCGGAAAGACGTGCCCTACGCGAAAGCCGCAAGCATCGCAGCGTGAACAAATTTACGCCATATTAGAACTCGGAGGACGTTTGGAGCTTTCGCGTGAACGACCGAAGTTGTCATCGAATCCTTGAACACGGTGCCCAGTATTTCGACAGGTGGCTTTGCTGTATGCAGGGGTCTTGTCCGACTATACAGGGGTTCGCTGTGTTGCGCCGCCGGAATGGATTCTCCCCGAAGAATGTTTTCCCCTCTCCCTTTGTCCTCTCTCTGCCCCTGAGCGCGCGCGTTTCTTTCTGATTCTGCTGCGGGTGACCGACTCTCAGCGCCTCGCCGTAGCCGGGTTCCGTATAAGGCTCGATTTAGCGGACCATCATAAACCTGTCTTGTCTTAAACTTTAAGGACAGGCGGTTATCCATGATCACTTTTAGGCGTATAATTCTTCACGTTCAAATCGGAAACTCATTCACGAACAATGCACCTCACGTTTCACTTTTCGCGTCCCCATTCCCCCGGGCATGGACTATTTCCCTGCAGTGAGCTTTTGCCCGGTGTCAGCTGGGAAGCAGGGGATGTGAGGCAGTTCGGAGTGGCCTATCGCGGAGAAGACGACCCGAAGAACTCGACACCACAACTGCGGTCAACCAGAAAACGATTGCGTGCAAGTAAACAACCGCCACCTGGCATCCTGATGCCCGCCGGGATGTCTTGAAGCCCGAGGCCCCGCAGATTTTTATACGTACGTGGTTCAAATTGCCGTCTCTCTGGCGTGGAGCGTGGCCTTTGTGCCGCACCGCTTTCTCTGCGGGTGCTCATCTCGCCTCAATCGTGAAGACCAGTTTTTCCTGCAGACCTTTTATTCCTCACAAAACGAAGACGATGCCAATTTCGTCTTCGTGTGAGCCGCAGTGCTAGCAGAGAGATTCTAGGCCCTTTGCAGCAACTATAGGGAACCTGCGCTGGGTAGGAGGCGCTCCGAACATCGTACACCGAGCGCCGCCTAGGGGAGCGGCGCAGAAACTTTCAGTAGTACGGAAGCAGACGATCCGCCCGTGTCCGTGCGTGTATCGGCATGCGCGCGGGTTACGCATGTGCTGTTTTAACATATTTTGTGTCGTGTTTGCCAGGGGAGAATGCCGCCGGTCGTTTCGCGGTATGAATCTGCGAATTGTTACATAAGACTTTCTACGAGAACGTTTGACGGATGAAGGGCGGGAGTTGTGTACAGCAAGCTACGTGTACGACGTGGAGCTCCGCTGGGCTTGCGCAGCTCCGAGTTCGTGTTGCCCACCTCTGCAAGAAGACAGAAATAAGCTCCTTCAAATGCAAAAAAAAAAAAAACCCAAACGCAACGGGCTTGCGCACGGCGAGTTTTAAAGGGGCTTCCCCAACAACCCGCAACCAGCCTGCGTTGCTCGGGTCGGCTCGGTTGTTGGGAACTTTAGGCTTAGCGTCGTGGCGGATATTTGATCGCCGCTGTCTGTACATTTGCAAATGACAAACCCTAACACAACTTTTTACCACACTATCATCCCCTTTCCCGCATGTGGAGCTTTACTTTCGCAATAACTGCTTTTTGAGGCGATCGGTGACTAAGGCAGCTGCCGTGACCTGTTTAGATTCTTGCTAGAGTTCCTGTATATAGCTCCCTGCGGGAGCTATATACAGGAACTCTAATTTTTCCGCGCAGGTAGCGCCATCGTTCGGCCACACGCCACACTTTGTAGTCACGACGGACGATCCGAAAAAAAAAGGAGGGGGTTTCGCACAGCAGTGGTACACTAAAAAGGGCGTGCAGATTACTAGCACAACGACTTTAATTAGCGCACTAAGGGCTGACCTCTCGAATCGCTCCACCGACCATCACGCATCACAAGGCTTTACACAGTGGTACGCCGATGAGGAAAACAATGGAACGTATGCCGGACGGTGTATGTTTTTGACGGGTAACCACATGCAGCTACGGTGACAAGCGACGTGAAAAACGGGCGTAACTCTATGTGTACAACAAACAGATAGCGTGGGCGAAAGTGACAAACGAAAAAAAGTTAATACACTGCCGCCAATGCTCTCCGTCGTCATCGGTCGTCACGGCCGCTCGCTTGTGGGCCGCTGCTGACCGGCAAAAAACGAGCGACAGCGACGGCCCGTCGCCTGCCGCTGTCGTCGACCGCGGGGGCCCGTGTATAATTTTTTAGCCTGTCACTGTCGTGCACTATCTGTTAGCTGTACCCGATGAGTTAGGGTTTTTACGTCGCTCGCCGCATCATGCGGTCACCCCTTTACCCCTCGCGTTGTCCTCCAAAAGCGCACTGCATTTCAATGTAAGCTGCCATGGTGGGCAGTCTGGGCTGTGGATTTAATAAATATTCGTAAACTCGTTGTTCTCCGCGCTCAGCCGCGCAAAAGTTCGCAACGTCAAGATTCGCTGCAACGAGAAGTCCTGATTGCTTGCCTCGCCCGTCGGACCACCTGAATCCAGCGCTATCGCCGTTCGACCTCGCGCGGTTTCGACGGAGAGGACTAGAACGCAAAATTCGCATCGAATCGTTCCTGATTGTGGCCCTGGTAGACACAGGAATACCTTACTTTACATGGCTTTCTGCGGGGAACGTCGCGACAACCGCCGCCGCCGCTAGCGTTCGCAGCCACTTTAGTTTTGAGCGTCTGCTGCAGTGCTACCAAAAATGAAATGGCGCTCCCACTAGGGCGGCGCTACCTGTCAGTCTAAGCTCCAGCGCAGGTTCCCTATATCTTCAATGCGTGGCAAAGCCAGCCCTTTTATAGGCCCGCAGTGTGCGCATCCCTAATTTAGTCATAGGAAAGAGCGATAGTGACAGTGTCAGCTAGCTACGACGATTCGAAGAATTCTCTCCGCCGAGAAGCGAAAACGGCCGACTTGGTCACTCGACACCACCGAAGCTGCCGCCCGAAGGCACGCAGAAAAACCGCATTTATGGCCACGGCCGCGCCGAGGAACCGAGCAGCTCCTCGAGAGCCCCTGAGTCGGGTGTGCTATGCCCGAGAACATGGGGCGACGCCAGACGCGGGTTTTCACCCTCTCACGTGTAGGCACCATCGCTGCCGAGAGTCGCCCCACGCCGCCTGTGCACCACGTCGGGCGATCTCTCCCCTGTCCAGGTGCACTGTGACCTCAGTGTTCTCAGTAATCAAACGCTTTGAATTCGCAAATCCCAGTTTCTCTCCTTCGGCTGACAACAGCCCCTCGGGTTGAGGGCCCCTCAACGGCGGGCCGCCAATCGCGCCGCGGCCGTCGTCCTGGCCACCGTCGGGCAGTCGAGCGCGACGGCCAGCGACGTCACAGGGTGCTCCCCTAATTGCAGAGCTCCGGTGCGAGGAGGACGCCCAAACAATGCTTTCAGCCGGATTGCGCTCTCCTGCCTGGTGCCGTCCGCGTAACCGTAGGCAACGGCCGATCGATGCCCCACCTGAAAACGATTACGACGCCCCGAGCCGTGAGCCGGCGCACGCCGCTCTCATTGGCCCGCTCGGCTAATGCACTGCAGCCGCCGGCCGGCCGTGACAGCTGCTACGAGCATCACGCCCAGCGGGGCTCGCCGCGGCCGCACTCACGCCCCGCGAAGAATAGCGCGCACGAGTCCGCCGCCGCGTGGGCTGGGCGCGAATTTTCCTTGGGGGTGCCCGACGAGGGAGGCCAAATATTTGACGGTCGAAGCTGCAGTGGCGACCACACGTTCTCCTTAATGCCTCCTTTCTGCTGTGAAATGAGAGGGCATTTCTCATTGCGCTTGTCCATCGTTTCCGGGGTTTCATTACTTTCGTAACTACATGCATAATAACCGTTCCAGGGTGCTCCACGGAATTTTTCGCCCAGTTTGACTGGAGCGTCAAGCCTCATCTTAGGTGCAATACGGCGTTTAAGAGGTGGTTCTGTTAAACTTGAGACGGGAAGCAACTCTCAAAGCGCATTTCTGTATACGCAAGTCGTGCGCAGTTTCCCGCAAAGGGCTATGTTACGAGTAGAAGGCTCGCTGTCATGTATATTGCCAATGTTATATTTCCACATTTGGCGAAGGCCACGGCCTGTTTCACGGCGGCCGCTTTTGCTTGCATTTTCGAACTGCTGCCTTGCAAAAGTGGGGCCTCCGTGTATGCAGCGGGGCACGGCACACCGAGGCGCCAACGAGGACGTCCTAAGTTTTTTTAAATGAAACGAAATAGCATTTGATTGCTCCATCATGTCCGTTCCGGCCTTGAAGCACATTCTTTTAACCAAAAAGATGGAGAAAATTGACGAACTTCGGAATTCCCATCGACTTGACGTCAGGTGCTGAGAACCGCGACAGTTGTCAGTGCGCTAACTCTGCGCATTCAAGTGGCGACATCAAACACAACGAGAGCCACAATCATGTTTACTGGCGGAAGCTTTCGTCGACAACGGCCAATCGGCCCGTGAGTCGCATGCAGCTAGGGCAGTGAAAGCAAGCGGCTGCTGGCAAATCCCCGCTGTTGCCCGCACTAGAAATTGTTCGCACTAAAACCGGCGTGATCGTTACTCACGCGTTTCAATTTGTATTGTGACTTCGCGGTTGCTGCCAAAAAGTAGTTCGTATCAGCGACCCTCTGACCGGCGGCGTTGATGGCCGAGGGGCCTCGCCTGTGTTGAACAAATTAAGAAATGGCGCTTGCCGTCGTCGTGCTGCAGCACGACGTGCAGTTTCGGATGTACTCGTAATTTCCTACGTACAGAGCGCAATTTCGCTGATCTCCTTTTTTTGCATTTTTGCACCGAGGTCCCAGGGCCTCGCCCGGCATGATTTCGGGGCGAATTTTGTAACGCACGAGCGTTCCTGAGAATATCTGGAGCACAATTCCCTGTGAGCGCGGCCGTCGTGTGGCTTCGCGCGAAATTCAGCTCACCGATGCACGCGGGCATCTCTGCAGCGCATGCATCCGGCATGGTAAAGGGGGAGGAGCCCTTTGTCTTTTGTTCCGAGGCGGAGGATCATAGGCGGCCCTGTCCGGGGGTTCGGAGTGGGCAGGTGTTACGTGGCCTTATCACTAGCACTGCATAGCTCTGAACAAGCTGGACACTGAACTTATTTCACACCCTTTTTGGCCAAAACGGGCGTAGCACAAGTGGAAAAAAGGTAGTGGGAGGACATTCTCTTGAATCTCAACATCCTTGTTCGTAGCTCCACACCCATTTCGTGTGGAAAAAAGGGTGTTTACCAACTTCAGTGCTCTTGTTTTTGTTAGGGTGTTGAAAGGGTGTAGAAAAGGTGTTTAGCTGTTTATTAAGGCCATGCATGTATGTATAATTTCACTTGGTTTTCTCTGGGGTGTTGACAAGGTGTGAAATATGTGGGCAGCTGTAAAACAACAACAACAACTTCCTCCGATGCTGCTAAGTTTTTTCAGGTATTGCTAGGCTTTTCTAAGTTTTGTTAGGCTAGGCTAAGTGCTGAGGGGCGAGGGAAGAAGCCAAGTTTAGCCGGACTGACAGCGATTCAAGGGGGAAACAAGCTGGGGCATGCAACCCCGCTCCGCTGTTTCTCCAGCCACTGGTGCAAGCTGCCGTTGTTTGTTTTTTTTTGCGTTCTAGTGTCCCAAAAAGTCAAGTACTTTTAAAACGGTACAGCAACAGGTGCGCATACACATGCGACCCTTGTGCTCACACTCGAAGAGGCTCGAAAGCCGGCTTCACTGCCATAATACCCTTACTGCCGTGGTGCACCCTTTACAGGCGGCGCAGTTCTTTTTCTTGGTATTTGGTTGCTAACGCCACCGAATCTAGCTCAAGCTCAAAGAGCTCCGCTGCTCAGTGGCGAAGGCGTTGCGCTGCTGAGCACGAGGTCGCGGGTTCGTTTCCCGGCCGCGGCGGTCGCTTTTCTGATGGAGGCGAAAAGCAAAAACGCCCGTGTGTACGAGATTTCGGCGCACAATAAAGATCCCCAGGTGGTCAAAATTAATCCGGAGCCCTCCACTACGGCGCGCCTCATCGCGTGCGTTGCGTCGGCGCGTTAAACCCTACAATCAATCATCAATCAGAGCTCCGCTGGCAAAAAATTAAGCCAATTCCTGTGGTCGTAAACATCCTGTGGTACAAAACATTGCTGCGCTTGCAGAAAATGTTCGGGCCACGCGTGTAAACGGGTGTAAACCCAATGACATAGCTTCATGCCCTAACCGAAAATTATTTCGCAAAAAACTTGAAACGGCGAACCTTTCAGCCTTCACTTGATACCCCTGCCGAGTCGATTGTGAAAATTCCGTTGTCACGTTCTCTCTTTTTTTTTTCTCTCTCTCTCTCGAGTAATTATGTTTACAATAGTTTCGCTGGCTAACTGATGTTGCTTTTTATTGTAGTCTTGTTGTTGTTGTTGTTGTTATTTTCCGTGTATGCATTCTTATACCTTTGCGCAAGCCCCCCCTTATGTAATGCCTTCGGGCCTTTAAGGAGCAAAGAAATGAAATGAAATGAAATGAAATGAAATGAAATACCTACATAGTTGGAGGTCTTTTACACCCTTTTTCCTACGCTTTAATTTTTAGCTTTACACCCTTGTGGGAAAAAGGGTATTGAAATAATTAGCACTCTTCTTGGTGGGTGATGAAATGGGGTGGGGTATGTGTTTGGTATTAATAAGATTCTACGACTTATTAACCATAATAACTACCTCACGATTAGAAACGTTTTGCAAATCCGTTTGCTGACTTTTATATGATCACGTTAAAACGTATAATTCCGAAAATTAGCGCTAAAATATCTTATTTTTATGACGTGCCCAGCGACTATGTCGGAAGAATTTCTTCTGCTGGCTATAAAAGCAAGAAGAGCCGGTGTTTTTTTCTTTCAGTAAGTACATGTAGCCGCTCTCTCCACGCGTGCCGTTGGCTTTCTTGCTCAATGCATTTGTGGTCCAAGTGTGACTTGTGCGTACTGAATGTGTCTGTATGCCATGCTCCGCGTTCAGCCGATGTCAGGCGTAGCTGCGCTGCCCGCACCCTTTGTTTTAGCGTGTGGGCAGAACATTATAGCAGCGAAGCCGGCTTTGGAGCCTGTTCGAGTGTGAGCACAACGGGTGCATGTCCGGCATGCGTATGCGCCCCTCTTGCTCTGCCGTTTTAAAAGTGCTAGTGTTTTTGGGATGCCGAAACGCAAAAAAGAGAGCAGAATTGGCGCAGCTTGCACGGGTGGTGCATGGCTGTAGTGGAGCGGAGCTGGGGGTCGACCTAGCTTGCTTGTTTTTCTTCGGATCTGTTGTCAGTGTGGGAGGCACACAGGAACAGCCCTGCAAAATCCGGCTAAACTTGGCCTCACCCCGCAGCACTCAGCCTAGATATCATAGCAAGAACATCGCAAAACCTAATAAAACTTAGGAAAGCCCAGCTAAACGTAGTAACCCCGGAAGAAGCTAGATCGACCCCCTCCCCCTCCGCTGTTTCCTTTTTTTTTGCAACTGAACTCTATTTCGCAAACTTTTAACACCCTACGGAAAATCAAGGTTGTTTCTGTCGGCCAACACCAATTTCGCCACTCAAGAAGAGTGTAAAGCCACAAATTGGGGCATTGGAACCTAAGAAAAAGGGCGTAATGGCTTTCCAACACCCTTATTCCAACACCCTTATTCCTTATTATAACACCCATTTTAGGCAATAAGGGCGCAGGAAGTTTAGTGTGTATATATAGCTTTTTTTTAAATTTTAAGGGTTCAAACTTACGTTTCACGTGCCAAAGCTCCTTGAGCCATGAGGCCGAAGTATATGGAAACGAGGGATCATTGCGGACGAACAGTTTTTTTTTTTTTTTGCTTTTGCACATTTCTTACGAGGCTGGAAGGAGGGTATGAGGGGATGTCTCGTGCTTCGCAGTGCAATTATACATGTATGCATGGCCTTAATGAACAGCTAAACACCTTTTCTACACCCTTTCAACACCCTAACAAAAACAAGAGCGCTGAGGTTGGTAAACACCCTTTTTTCCACACGAAATGGGTGAGCTACGAACAAGGATGTTGATATTACAGGAAAAGGCTGTAATGGCTTCCCAGCACTCTTTTTCGCGAAAAGGGGTGTGAAAAGTTTAGTGTTATTTGGCTGCAGTTATTTGAGAATTTGCTCGAATTGTAGCTCCTGGAAGAGGGAGGACTGGCGATGTGCTGTTTTCTTTTATTTCTGATAGATGCATGCTTCTCTTGGTTCGATAGTTGTCCTGCAACATTCTATGTAGAAGTCCCCGACACTTTATTGATAGTGAAATAAAAAATGTACTGGCAGCCGTCAGTTGGCGAGAGAGAATACATTTAATGAGAGCGACGACGTTTGCCGTGCCTTGCTACGCCAGGTGATGAGAAAAAGCAAAGGAAAGAGAAAAAACTGGATATAGAAATGGAAAAATGTCGGATGATGCGCTAACATTCCTAGTAAAATACAGAATGAAGATCGCCACGAACTTGAACAGCGCGTAAGTTGGATAGCACGAGAACACTAAAAAAACGCAATAAGCGCTGTTGTGTTCTCGTCCTGCCCAGTTTATGCGCTGTTTGTTTCCGTGATGACTAGCGTCAAAGAAGCCCAACTTTCCACCGGTATAGAGCAGGATTTTTTTCACGCGACTCCGTCCAGTCCTGTGCCCCTGAGAAACGGCGGTTGCACGCGAGGCCCGACTGAGGCCCTCCCAAAAGCCGAGAACATCGCTCAGCCCAAACACAGCATCGAGGGGCCTAAACGCACGCAGAAAGGTAATGAATGTCTGCCTGCGAACCATGTACTTCGAGAACACACACAACACACGTGGAGTGAAGAGGCGAAGATTGCTTGCTGGATTTTGTGCGGGTCAAGCAATGTGTGAGCCACGTTCAACTCGACTCGAACTGTTTTTTTATTTTTTTTTTTGTGACATTGCGTGACAGGCTCATTCCACGAGACGGAGGAGCCAACACAAGCACGCGGGCTCCCGTGATTCACGGACGTCCCTTTGGCAGCAGCTTCATTCTCAGAGGGCGGGCCAGTTCCCGTATGCCAGCATGCATCGCCGGCGTACGGGACGAAGAAGCAGGCCTCTCTGTCAACTGGCGAGCTTGTACACGCATACGACAGCGCGTAAAAAAAAAAGGGTTATTCAATTGCGCAGCCGATCTTCAATCCGCAAGCATACTTTTAAAGCCGTTACATCTTCACGTGCGCACTGCGCGCGGTGTACCCAAATTATTCGAGGCACCACACGCATGTTCGCAGGGACATGAAAGCCTTCGTGCAGAAGAGACAGGGGCAGTAATTTTGCAAAACAAGGAAATGTCCCGTAACACTAACCCCGTTGCGCATAGCTCGCAGGTGCAAGATTTTTGTAAGTCTCCATGCGAGTGTCCAAAAAGTGAGCGAGAGCAGCAAAGCATTTTTGTCTTCTTTTGTGTGCGCAGTCGGCGCGCCTCGGAGCGCGCGTGTGTAGACTCGTAGGCCGAGAGAGAGGCGCCTTTTCATCGCGGGTGCTCGGGTGTTCCATCAGCGCGAAATAAAACGCTCCGGTGCGGGGAAGAAAGGGCAGCTGAAAAAGAGCGAGCGCGGCCGAGCGAATAAATTTCCGCGCGCAAGGAGCGTCCATGTGTGAAGGTTCGCGCGTTCCTCGCCGGCGTCACGAGCAAACAGCGGCCGGCCGCCCCCTCCCCGGCGGCAGCAGAGCTGCGGCCAGAACGCCGGGAGGGAAAGGAAAAAAGAGGGCCGGAAAAAAGAGAAGGAACACCCGGGCGAGAACAAGAGCGGCGCAAGAATGCGACAATTTCGCTCCGGCGCGCGCGAGTTGAGTCAAAACGAATTCCACGCCGCTGGGAATTCCGTTTTTTTTTTCTTCTGCTCTCCATCTTTGGCAGCAGCAGCAGCAGTCCTCGGGGGATCGCGGCTCGATGAACTGCGGGCGAGCAGGCGCTGAATCATGGCGTCAAAGGGCGGCCCCGCAGTGTCGGACACGCGTTCTCCCCGCGCGGGATACAATGGGCGCGGGTCCCGCACCTCCGGGCGCGGGAACCGCTGGGGGACCCGGAGGCTCCTGTAATTGCTGCCATAAACGCCACTTGACGGCAGCAGCAGCGATTTGCATGGCGGGTGCCGATACCGAAAGGACGCAGCCGGTGGTGCAGTTGTGGGCGGCGCTGTGCACTGCGCGTGCCTCGCCGGCGCCTGTGGGAACGAGCGCTACGCTGTCTGAGGTAAACAAGGTACGGCGACACAACTCTACAGCAGCAGTCCGCGTGCCCTCTCATCAATTATTGTCACCAACCGCCGTCACGAACCATCGCCTGCACGCGGACAAGACATGTATCCATGCCGCCTCGCCATCAGTAAACCCGCTGGAAATATTTATTGCGAGCACTGCGGTTGTCCGCTTCGCCTTATTTTCCCCTAATCATCGTCACTTGTCGTTCCTTTAGGCAATGCTCCTCACCTGTATATGACCAGCGTGATCGCGTACGCTGTGCTCGCCTTGCTGCGCGGTCGCCGAGTGAAAGGCGTCCGTCCGTCTTCAGCGCTGCTGCATCAGCGAGCACCGCCTCCTTCCGAGGCATCTTTTAGTGAGCGCTATGCTGGGAGGGGCTATGCCGTCTGTCCTTCATTCGAGGGCCGCGATACCGACAGTCCTCCTAATTACCCGCGTACTGTAGTGGTGGCGGGCCGCCTGACGCCAAAGAGCAATAGGCAGTCACTGAGTGTGCGCAAAGGCGCTTCAAGAGTCTGGCTTTAGCCACTAGCGCTCGGGTATATCATGTATGATATGGTCCAAGAAGTAATACCTCCCCGTGCGTATATGTACTTATGTATGCAAAAACGCATCGTCATCATCCGTTCACCAGGAGCACTGGATCAACAGGAATGTGGAAACGAATGACGCCGTTGTTTTAATCTGCTGGAGGCCCATCTCTGCAATAGGGGCTTCAGTGCCTCCACCGCCTCTACCACGAAGAGGATCGAGGGGCTCTCGGCCTCCCTCCTTCCATCTCTCTCTTCGGGTGTGCGTTTGAGAGAGAAAGAGAGAGACTAAAAAACTGCATTCTTTTTCCAGTGCACGCGTACTCTTAATTTACATCTCGTGCCGCTCTCTCCCAGCTCGGTTGCGAAGCCTTCGAGAAGACCACGGGCTCACCTTCCGGAAAAAACCCTCCGCATGGTCGCCGCTTACTCGCCGCCCACCGTACGAAGTCACCGCGCTCGCTCGACACATACGCGAACGGAGCGTATGCCACCGATCGGGTGTTCTTTGGCCGGTTTTGAACTAGTGCACAAGCAAGGTTCGCGCAGCAAAATTTCGCCCCAGTGCCCGCTTCGCGCACTCACAGCCGATGTTCCGGCTTGGCCCCGCGGCGCCCTCTCTCTCTCTCCCTGGGCCCCCTAGGCGGCGCGGCTAATCGCGCCCCGGTGCGCCCGAGGGGGCCTCGGAGTGGGGCTCGCGATTTGCCCCTTCATAAAGAGCGAGGCGCTTTATTAAATTCTTCGCTGTCACGAGAGCAGCCGGGGACAATCTCGCCCGGCAATCTGGCGCCGCCGATCGATGCGCGCGGGGGACGCCGGGAAGGCCCCCTGCTCGTTCCCAGCCAAGGCCCGCCGAAGCTCGGGGCCGTGTGCAGAGGCAGTGGGAGAGCCACGAGGGATGCGCCTTGTCGATCACCTCGCGTTGGGGAGGGGAACATCGCCAATTAGCTGATTGGCCGCCCGACGCCTCCTCCCGGTCCTTCGGGCGCTGCTGCTTAATGCGGCCGACAGGAACAAGTCGCGAAGGCGCTCGTTGCCTGCCGCTGGCGTCAAGATCAAAGTGGACCAAACCGATCCTTCTGTTCATCGAGTAGCTTTTTTGTTCCTCCGAGCACTGCCAGCGGGCTCAAATATGAACAACAAAAACTCACCGTTTTTTTTTTTTTTCTCTTCTTGCTGCGAGTCACTGGTCTTAGTTAATGGCAGTGATTTTGATCGATGTGGCAGTGCTGCGCAATATATGCTGCGCAATTCGCTCTGTATAGCCGTGACGTTGGAGGGACCGTGACCGTCGTGTCAGGTCAACAACAGCGCGTTATGTCCCGCATCTCACTTCGTCCAAACCACGTGAAAACAGGTCTCGAAGGACAGGACCTGTGCCGGGCGCACGCCCTGTTTTCTCTCAAGACAACGAAACGATTGCATCTGGAGACGACAAGGATGCACATCTGTGTAGGCTGACAGAGGCGTTGTATGCTTCTATAGCGGCATAGCGGTAGAGGTGCATAGGCGTTGGACGGCGGTGTTATACAGATGAGTGGCAAGTTGCATTCCTGGCTGATATTCGTCAGTGGAAGAGCAAGAACACCACTGCCCCCATGTTTCCGTGCACGCTGAAGCGCGCTTTAGAAACACCCCAACAGAGAAGGTGGCCAGGGCTAGAGACCCGATTCGTATACGCTCCTCCGTGGTTGACCCTGGCTGTGTATATCTTGTCTTTGTTTTTGTTTTTAACAAAGTGGCGAGGTTCTGACGTCTTGATTTTCTCATTTGATTTTTTTTACATTTATTTCTTGAGGCGTAGGCGTGCACTCAAGCAGACATAAGCACGTGCGAGCTCGTACCGACAGCCCACTCCGAGGAGATGGCACGAGGGTCGCTGAAGGAGCCGGGGGACATCGCTCCTGACAAAGCAAGCCTGTGTGGCACATGACTGGCGTCGTTGTATTTCCGAGAGCGCGACTGCATTGGGTGAGCCAGCTGCCGGCCCTCAGCGCCACACCGCGTCCAACGCCGCCTCCGTCAAAACCGCACTAAAGGAATTCATTAGCGGACACTATAAACAGAAATTTGCACGCATATCCGACATTTATACGGGAACGTACGATGCTCACGGGACGGCAGTTGGTGCTATTTCCCCCAACCATGCGGGCCGTGTCTTCATGACTTCAAGACCGCAAGGAGGGCTGCAAGAACGAGTGACACCGCCGAAGGTACTGGCCGTGTGGGGACCTTTGACGTTCTTTTGGGCGCCTACGTTGAGCAGCAACGCCTTGATTTCGCCAAACACATTTCAAGCTTCCGCTCAGCTGTCCACGCCCGCGACATGCCCGCAAGACAATCTGGTGTGCCAGGCTTTTTCGTCGTTTCCACAGGCTCTCCGGTCGCTCTTTGCGGCCCCACGACCTACGTGGGCTGGAGGCGGGTCTAAAAACGCGCCCCCGCAAAGCCAACGCCGGGGGAGACCCGCCAGTGCTCGCCGAGACGACGTTCCACGAACCTTCTTCTCTCGGTGTTCACCTCCAAGTGAAATGGACCCTGGCGAGAGAGAATGGAGGAACCGTGGGCAACATTGTTCCCGCACTCGGCGAGCAGGGCCAACAACTGGTGATGTTTGCACGCCCGGCAGGCGGCCCACGACGACGCGTTCCGCAGCGAGCGACCGAGTGCCATGATGGCTGGGCGTTAAACTTTACCTGCGGCGGCGCTCCGCTGGTGCGTGCCGTGTTTGGACGGCGCAAACAGCAGCGCCTGCAGAAGGAGAGGCCTGCAGGACAAACAAGCGCGCCCGCTTGTCCCCGCGGATCCTCGATTGAGACGTCCGGCCTACCGCAGCGCTCGGACCACCCATCGACGGCACGGGTGACGAGCGGCCTGTCGCGGTGGCCACGTAACCGCCGTTTACGACCGCCGCAGCGATATCCGTCGCTGCCGTCCACGTACGTGTACGCCGCTTTCCCACGCACCGCCCGGTGTCGCGCCTTGTTTCCCGGGCTGCACTCTAATCCGGGTAACCCATAATGTAACTTCTAAACGGAAGTAACCTATAAAATAAAGGTTATGATGGATTCATTTTGATGTTTTCTTTATCCCAGTCCGTTCTAAGGGTTACAAGCGTGAGGTTAAAAGCGATTTATAGGTTACAATAATGATTTATAGGTTACATCAACAAAATCTGACATGTAACCTCTACGTTGTAACCTATAAAACGCCCTGTAACCTCTAAGAGATGCTCGTCGCGCCTTCTCTCCCGGCGGCCGTTCATTTCTCTGTTGCATGACGGGATATAGAGAAATGGCGGCGCCGGCAGGCCCGGTGGCCGCGTTTTCGCGCCACTCGAGCCTTTTAACCGCTGTGATACCCCTACGATGAAGCGAGGATTGCTGTAACAAGACTTATTTGTCGGCGTGAGTCGCGGAGGCTGCGGCGAGCCCATTTGTGACTGGCAGCGCTTCACAGCCCGTTCTTCTACGATCAGCATCAAGTTCGCATGTTGGACCAATGCCCCGGCGCCAGTGAAAGCGAACTCGGTGAGTATATTCCCGTGACGGTTTCGGTGTTTTCATCGGATGTATCTTTTCGCTGGAGGCTTTTCAGTTTGAAATTGCAGCATTCGAGAGTGATTTTCGTTACCTGACTGGTTGCTTCGCTGGACGTTTTCTGTTGTCCGCGACGGCAATTGAATGAAATCACGGGCTTGCGTTCGTTGCGTCAGACTAGAGCGGACGATCGGGAAAGCACAGATAACGGCGCCCGTGACCGGCTTTCTGCTCTCTTTGCGCGCCTTCGTCATGTGTTGAGCGTTTTGTTTACGCTGTTCGCTGCATCGGGCGCACTTGACGAGTTATTGAACCATGTAATTGCCAGGTAGCTCTGTTTGAATAATCGAATTTTTTCCAATTAAAGTCTTATATTATCGCGCTATTCTCTGGGTATTATCATTTTGTTTCAGTCGTCGGAAAATGTTCATTTTCCTCGCCGCATGTATTCGGAATGGTGTTCATTTTATTGGTCTTGTAGTAATATATCCGGATAAACACAAGGTGTGTGATGCAGAAAAGTAGTCCACTAAATGCTGCCCGAAATTTCTGAACTCACTTTTGTCCAGCACAAGCCTCTTTTTTGTGAAAGTTTGCCTTACGGCACAATAAAAAGTTTTCGTATGTACAACACTCCTCATTTTTTTCATTCTTTTCCTTGAGTGGGTAAATTTGGTGTTAGTCATTTTGAGACTGCGGGCCATTTCCACCATGTTAAGTGGTTTATTATTCTCATTCGCACAAATCAGTCGTTTATTTATTGGCGTGGTATTGCAGGGCAAATGATTGTCTCGCGTGATCCTAGTGTAGTGCAGTAAAGCGACTTTACAGAATGGTGGTATGTATGAGCCAGCATGCAGGCTGCTTGTTTGTTGTTTTTTGATGATACAGAAATTGTGACGAATTACACAGAGACAGGTGCAGGTGTAAAAATGGGTTCTGCACCCTCATCGGATCCTGGCTGTTCAAAAAGTGTGGTTGCATCTGGCTACCTATGCTATGACTTATCAGCACTACTGTTTTTTTCTTGCAGGCAGTGTTCCTTGAGATGACAACCAGGACTCCCCTGCGTATGACACAAGTTGAAATGAAGTGTGATTTCAGCGGAAACAACGGTATGAAAATGCAGTAACTAAAACACATTCATTCAAATATTCTTTGTAAAGATGGCACCCAGGCCTGCACAGACAAAAGTATGATTCACTTGTAAAAATGCGAGGCCTTTCTTCAAGTGTTATGATGTTATATTTCGTATCTTATTTTGCCTGATGTTTAGTGACTCTTTCTATCAGTTCGTTACTACATGAACGTTATGAATTCACATAACGATTTCCTCAGCATGGAGCTTTGTAGTTTTTCAGCAACTCTAGCTATTCTATAGGATGCGTGGTTTTGCAGAGCCAACAAGAAGAACTCTTTTTCTAAAATAGCTCTGTAAGAAATCTCCAGTTGTTGGTGAGTGCTTGTGCTGTGTTCTTTTCTTCGTCTTGTCAAGTTTGAGGTGTTCTTTCATTATGAATGTATACCAACTGCCCAGCTCCAGAGCCTATTACATTTTAACCCAATAACCCTTCGAGTCATTACAGGTACAGACCTCCTGGGAATGCCACTTGAAGATCGGTGCAAGTTCTAGATGTATCCTCTCCCACAACACATCTGGACGAAGCAAAAATGTAAGTTGGCGATTCCTTTTTACTGATAGCCGAGGAAGAAACCACCGATAAGAACACTTTACTTAAATGAAAAACGTTTCGGCTTCCACGTGGGATCCTTGTTCAAAATGAAACTGCCAAGTACAAGGGGAAGGGGGGGGGGGGGGGGGAGGATGTTTCAGTACTGCCAAAAATGTGCCGCAGGTGGCGTCAGCATTCGGAAAGCACGTTTCCTGGGTTTAGTGCGACGTTCGCTCTGTTGCGTGTACGAGTGATTCCACATGAAGGCGCGGAAACGTTTTTGTTTTCTCTTTTGCAAATGTATGTCAGTTTATCTCGTAGCCCAAACTTTCTGCCTGTTCTGGGTGAGCATGCAGAAACATTTCGCGAGATAAACTGGAACACGGCACGATTAAAATTCGGGAAGGTTGGCCGGTATGACTAGAGTGGCTTCGCGTTGTTCTGAACAATGCGGCCAAATTACTCTGTGTAACGATTACTGAAATGATGTGAAATTATTAGGAAAGGCCGTAAATCACTCCTCTGGTGTGGCCTTTCATTTCATTCTCTGGTCTCCGTCTTCATTTCCGTGCAATATATTTTTCGTACTTCACATACCTTTGGTTTGGTGTGAGGGGCTTATGGTTGCACTGGATTTTGTTCTTTTTCTGAAATTTTCTGTAGATGGCTCTTCAAGGTGGGGAAATCCAAGTAACGGCCCCTCACATATATACCTCCATCTGCGGCAGCAGGGAACAAGCAGGGAAATCTTCAACGTGCCCTGATTTTGTGTCTGCTTGTGTACTACGTAAATTGCGAAGCTTATCTCTGAATTTTTCCAAGCGCCTTTTTTCATGCAGGAAACTATAGATACCATTTAAAGTTTGTCCAAAAGACAGATTGCAATCGGCCTAGAAACTTGTTAGTGCTGCATAAAAAACGATAACTTGGCGTGGGAATCACAACTCAGGTGGAACTGTAAAGAGGAACCTAAGAGGGAAGTGTAAAGATGAATTCGTAAAGACGAGTGAATTCCAAGTGTAATATTAGACTGAGTGAAACGGAGAATGTAGGGAACATAGCCATAAACACTGCTTTGTATGAAAAAGTGAATTTGTAATAAATGTTCTTTCTACTTTCCCACATTCTGCGTTTTTTCTGTGGGGAACCACGACAACAACGCTGTACAGGGAAAGTGCACCCCTGAGAACCATCTTATAAATGTAGCTCAAGCTCGAATTCGTCTGAAATTGTTCAATGGCAGTATCCAAACAATTTGAAATGCTTTGCATACATCCGTGCAAATATTGAGGTAAAGAATTTGTATATTTGGCCCTGTTTGGGAAGCTGTTCACCCAAAATTTAATAAATATGTTTAATAAGGATATATGAAGAAACCGAATTTTACCTGGAAGTCTAAAGCAACATAGGAAACACCAATTCGCCCAGGAATGTGCACTCGTCTAATACTCATTAAGCAATGATAATAACATTGGCGTGGTTCGCAGCTTTGCTTTTTAATAAATAGCCCACAGGTGTTTCATAATAATAAATGTCCATGTTCAAAACTACTGATGCCAAGCTTCTGGAAATGTGCTCCTGTTAAATGCGCAAATATGTGTGCATGTACTGCCATTCTCTTTTGATAATCATGGCCTAGGTTGTCAGACAAGAATTTTTGGCTTAAGGCTATGTTATCATAACTTTGGCGTCCTTTTGAAGTATGCTATCAAGTGCATGTTTCCACTCAAGCTTGGTTTCACTAAAGCCTAATGTTGTTTAGCTAAAGCTCAATTTACCAAAGGATCTATCATGCATGTTTGATATTGATACTGGTTTCTTAAACGGCACAAAGCTGATGCAAACATCAAATTTAGTTATGCCTGTTTATAAGACTAAAGCGTTGCCAATACTCACGAAGATTTTTGGGTGACAACCTGGGTAACTATTATCGAACAGGTAATGCAATGCATATATATTAAGAGAACATTTTCAAGCTTTTTGGCACTGCTGTTTTAGGAATTATAAAAGTAACTTCTCTTTTAGCCCCAGCCGTGTGGCCGGCAGTTTATTCAAAGAACGAAGAAAAGACACCCGACGCAAAAGTTTAGACGACGAAATGGACAGCATGGTCGCACATATCTTCCACTAACGCGATGTTTGTTTACCACGCGGGAAAGGCGCCTTCGGGGTGTCGCCACAGCGGCGCCGGCAAAAGCGCGCCTGGCGCGCAACATCACACCATCCAATTTGTGTGGCCTTGGACGGCGGTAGATGTAACTTATATAAAGGTATACATGCTGAAAGCTGCAAAGTAACCAATAACTGCGTAACCCTTACGTGTATACGTATATAAAGGTTACGAAGATATAGGTTACATTTGTACCTTATAAATTATAGGTTACAAAAATTCGAAAATGTATACCTCTATTAAGGGTTACCCAGCTTAGAGTGTGGTCCGGAGGGACTGCGCCTTCTCAGCGACCTCGATCCGCGCTGCTGCCACTTCCACCGCGACAGGCGCGCCTCTTTCAACTGCCTCAGCCCGGGGTTCTCGCGCACGAGGGGAGAAGCGAATTCGAAACGTTGCACGGAGGAATTCCTGCCCTCGGTCTCGGAGGAGCCAAGTTTTTGAGGAACCCCAATGGCCTCAAGAAAAGACTTCTCGCACGGCCACTGCAGCCGACGTGTGGTCCCTCGGAGAGCTTGCACGATGCCAGAAATCCGTGGGAAATTTAACCGCGCGGTGAAATTTGCACCGTACGATATTTCTTTTTTTTTTTTTCCATAGGCTGCCCTGCTTCTATTTTGAAAGACGCAAAGCAGTGAGGGAACTGGGTCACGGCGTTACCGAATGGTGGAGCATGTTTGGGGCCCCTGGTACAAGCAACGTGAACTGCGTCCCTCGGAAACGACGAGTGCACAACCCGCCGTCGTAGTAGCGAGAACCGTGTGCGTGCATTAGGCCGCGGTTTCTGTCGTCGTGTGTCCGCACTGTATGTCAAGTGGCGCGCACCCACGCGTAGCCATTTTCCTTTTCCGCCTCCTGCAGAAAAAGCAACCTGCAAGTCAAACCCTGAGCAATGCGTGTATTGTTTTTACTATCATCGCATTTTCTTGCGCATTTGGCCCAGAATTCAGAGGAGTGTACCGATGATCGGCAGGCCGTCGGGCATTCCAATTCTGTTCAAGCCAGTTGCGGCTGAGGCGTCTTTTTGGAAAGTGAACCCGAACGTGGTGGCTAGAGAAGTCGTCGCAGTTGCTAAGGAACAAGTTTTAAGTCATCGCATCAACCGAGATTCTCCAGAAGTTAGGAGTGCCCCATGCTACATCGGAAAACATTATTTTTCCTAGGGACCACTGGATTGTGCGAAGAGATGTGTGTCTCATCTCCTACTCGGATTCTTGCAGTCCACAGGACTAAGTGAGGTGTGGTGACATTGCGTGTCTGTTATTTTAGGACTAAGTGAGGTGTTATGACTTTGAGAGATTTGATATGGTATTGGGGACGATTAGGCGGAGCAATTGCCGGCAGCTATGCAAGGCTAAGTCCACCTTATTCAACAATACTTACTACTACTACTACGGGGTTCATGGATGCCTCGTCCACAAGTCGTTCGCTGACGACAAAAGCAGGATTTCGTCCAACTGTTCTCGCCTTCTCGAGGAGAAGAGTTCATCGCAGCTGGCAGAATGTACGCAAAGAAGAAAAGCTAAAACTTTCCAAGTACAAGTGCAGGAGGAGGCCGGCAAGCTTGCGAATCGTCAAAGCTCTCCCAGGCACACAGCCACATGTGAACGCACCCACGGGGCACTGGATCAGGAATCTGTAGGACACCCGGTGTGCTAAGCCGAGAGCACAGCTCATCCACTTACGCAGCGACTCCCTGCGCGGAGATCGGCCAAAAAGGCTGGGCGCTGCATTGCCGGCTTGCTGGCGCTAGCACGCCTGATCATTCGGAAGAGAATTTTTCGTTTTAATGCACTTGACACTGTACGAGACAGGTCAACCACGGCGATTCTTCTTTATTTGCGCAGCTTAACCCGTTGTTTCGAGGTTTGTACGGAGAAATTGGGACGGTCATCTGGTTCTGCGTTTCCTGCTTGGCGCGAGCGTTAAGTGTGAAACCGATCAGAGTAATTTTGCTGATCAGCGCGTGCCTTTTTCTGAGCGCGGCTGCAACAACGGAGTGTCAGCTAGCTCCGACCATTTAACCTATAGTTGCTCCAATTCGATATTCGGTCGGGTCACGACGTAGCTCACAGGGGTGCTCTTTACCTGTAAAATTGAGAACAAATAAAATGCCAAACCATTCTTTCAATCAGCGCAATATGGCGCATTTGTAGCAGAAGTACCTCGCTTTATGCCTGGGAGGCAACTCACGCATAAACGAATCCCCCTCAATGTTGTCTCTCTGTGTGGGCGTAACTGCTCGTCACGGGCGCACGTTATCTCTCGGTCTCTTTCTTGCTCTTAATTAGTGATCACAATTGGTGCGCATACTAGCGAACAGTTGATGCCGACAACGACATATCTGCGTTGCCCGTGTCGGCGGTATCGCATTTGGTATACGAGTTCCCTTCGTACACCCACCCTCCGCGAAGAGTATTAGCTGAACAAGTGAACTGAGGCGGGCTAGTTACGGACAGGCACTGGTAGCAGTTTAGCTGCACACTGTGCAAAGTGCCAGCTCTCCCCACCAGCATTTGATAGCGCCGTCATCTTGGAGCGGTGTCGTGAGCAGCGCACGAGGGACATACACGAGGCATTCGTCATCCACGCGATGAGAGATGGGTGCGTGGACACACCGTCTATCGAGTTGTACGACAGGGCGATAAAATACCTAGGATCATGATCGACGCATTACACGTGGCTACTTTCATTTCCACAATCAACTTCCTTTTTGTGTGTTTTTGTTATGGATTTGCTTGTCTTCTCCTTGTTTTTTTATTCTAGCATATATCCGTTGTTCATCTCGGTTGACAGTTCAGCGCAGTTGTCTTTACTTCACATCGTATCGTTTTTGGCGCTGTTTTTCTAAGGCGTATTGGCTGGCTGCCCGCCACAGGGCACAGTTGCCCAGGGAAGCGTTGACGACGTCCCCGGCGAACCGCTACTCCGGATTCGTATCGACACCACCCGCGGCGGCGAAAGGGCTTCGCCGGTGAAGAAGAGCGGCGGCGGGTGCCGTCGCCATGGCAACCGCGCGGCTGTCCGCCTAATGGCGGCAATTAGCCGGCGGCGCGTGTCGGCGGCCCGCAAAACGAGCGCCGCCAGGATTCGGGCCGGCTCGTGGGCTGACAGCGGAGGCGCCTTGCTCACTCCACCGCGGCCGCCGCACGTCGCGCCGCGATTAACGCCCTGCACCGCCTCACTTGGGCCCCAAGGAGGCGTGGCCGTAGAGGCACCAGGCACCTGAACCAGTGGCCGCGCTCATGTGAAAGTTGAAAAGTTTGAAAGTTTATTTCCAGTAAAGCCCATACAAATCTTTATCAAGGGAAATCGGGAAAAAGTTGCTCAATTGCAACTTGACGGGCCCAAAAACCCTTCCAGAATAAGAAGAATAAAAAAAAGAATTAAAAAAAAAGAAACATTGCAAAATTGAAAGGCATAGAGACAGCAACCGGTATCATGCACGGGGTAAAAAATAAAGATACGAGAATACCTTCAAACTGCAGGTCAGCCACAAAAAAAAAAAACGCGACAGACACAACGGCAATACAGTCACCGACATCACTGTAGTGAATGGTAGAGCAAGTAAAAATATTCAAACCAACGTACTGGCAATACTAATTGGCAATGGCAGTACTACAAGGCACAGGAACAAAAAGCCGAAAACGAGATAAGAAAAATGTAGAGGGCAAGATTCACAGCGCTCAGACCATTCTAGGAAATAAAGCAATCGTATAAGCTAGATAAAGAGGTGATATCAACCTGCTTGGCAGCAAGGTTGTTCAGAAGAGTAGGCAATGTGTGGCGAAGCATTTGCATACCGTAATTCGTTCGTGAGCGAGGTACTTGCCAGTATTCTGGTGACCTAGTGCTATACAATTGAACGCGTCGATTTAGGAAGGCTATGTTACATAAACGGTTTTGGCCAGATGTTTGATCCTTTCTATATGCTAAAGCTAATCGATAGTGGAATAAGTGATGAATTTTTAGAACATGTAGTTGTCGAAATAACGGTTCTGTGGGGCATGCGAATGGTGCGTTACAGATTAAACGAATTATTTTCTTCTGTAAAAGAAACAACTGATTTAAATTTGAAGCTTATGTCGTGCCCCAAACGAGACAGCAGTAGTTTAAATGACTGAAAAATAAGGCATCGTAGATTATCATTTTTACCTTTAAAGGGAGGTATTTCACACAGAACAGCATTCCTACAACTTTAGAAAGTTTGCCCGCAAGAAAGTTTATGTGGTTAGTCCATGACAGGCACTCATCAAAAATCACACCCAGTGTTTTGACTGAGCTTACAATTTCAATTTTGGAACCAGCTAGCATAATGTCATTTTCCAAGGTAATATTCTTGTTTTTTGCCTGAAACAGAAGGGCTTTCGTTTTATCGACATTTATTTTAAGTCCATTATCAGTGGTCCAGCGGTAAAGTTTTTCTAAAACAACATTTGCCGTAGTTGCAAGGCTGGCAGCACAGTTCGAGGTAAATAACAGAGTTGTATCGTCGGCATAAATCACATATTTGGTGTGGTGATCAACAAGCACTATATTATTGATATAGATATTAAAAAAGAAGAGGACCCAGTATGCTTCCCTGTGGAACACCAGCTTTCACTGGTAAACTTTGGGAAGCAGTTTTTATCACAACTAATTGGCTTCGATGTTCCAGATAGGATGTAATCAGGTCTAAGGCGACACCACGGATTCCATAACGACCTAATTTTTGGAGTAGGAGAGCATGATTAATGTGAACAAAAGCCTTGCTGAAGTCTATGAAAACACCAAGCGTGAGCAGGCGTGTTTCTAATTTTTTTAGGATAAATTCTTTTTGTTCAAGAAGGGCGTGTTGTGTGGATGAGTTCTTTCGAAAGGCGTATTGGCATTCAGTAAGTAAACCTTTACTTTCAAAAAATCCGGAGAGACGATCAAATATAATTTTTTCAAGACATCTGGAAAAGACTGGCAGTATTGATATAGGTCTATAATTTGTCATTTTAGTTTTATCTCCTTTTTTGAAAATGGCAATAACTTTTGCTACCTCCATTTTTTGTGGGAAAACACCGGTGGAAAGACAGAGATTATAAATATGTGCTAGTACCGGAGCGATAATATCTATGCAATATTTTGCAGGTTTAATCTGCAGGCCATCCACGTCACACGCGCTGCTATTGCTCAGCTCAGAGAAAAGACAGATAACTTCGGCTTCATTTGTGGGGCGCAAGTACATCGTTTCCGGGCAGCTAGTTATGGAAAGACATGCATTAAGATTTACCGTTAAAGTTACGATTTTCGTGAAGTAATCATTAAATGCATTGGGTAACGATTCACCCCGAACTTCTGTGCCGTTCTGGACGATTCGTTCGATGGTGTGGTTGTTTTGCGTTCGGTTTAGCAGTAAATTAATTTTTTTCCATAGCTTCCTGCCGTCGTTACCGCAAGTTGAAAATTGCTTTTCGTTGTAGCGAGCTTTGGCACGGCGTAGCTCGTTATTTAAATTATTGCGGAAGCTCTTAAACGTTTTTAAGTCGGCTATTTCACGCGATTTGATAAACTCTTTGTACAGATCTTTCTTAATTCTAATTTTTCTGTATAGTAACTCAGTAATCCACGGTTTACGAATTTTAGCAGAGCGCTTTTGGTGAGAGCCAAGGGGAAAATGCTTCTTGTAGCAAGTACTAAAACGAAGAAGGAAAGTTTCATAGGCAATGTCTGGTTCTTGCGTTGTGTAAACATCTCGCCAGTCAAGAAGGCCCAGTTCATCCCGAAAGCTCTCAAGACAAGAAGGTGTGATAAGTTGAGTCATGGGGATTTCATGTGGCACGTGCTTTTGGAAGCTTCGATTTAAACTGAGAAAAATTGGCATGTGGTCACTGATGCTACAGGAAAATACACCTGCCTTGACAGTGGAAGGGTCAACGTTTGTGATGAACAGGTCAAGGCAAGTTTCTGTAGTACAGGTAATTCTGGTAGGCACTGCTATTGTATTCAAACAACCGTATGTACTCAGTAGAATGTTGAACTCACGCTTCATTTGACTATCAGCTAGCGTATCTATGTTAAAGTCACCTCCCCAGACTATACTATACTTTAAATCAGACATTTGCAACAGAAACTGCTCAAGGAACGAGAAAAATGCCTGAACATTTCCATTCCGTGGGCGATAAAAAACAGAAAAGACAATGCGACCATAAAGGGCAGATAATACTTCATAGTTGTCAGTTATATGGCAAAAGTCTTCAAGGAGGTTTACATGAATATTATCTTTTACAAGAAGACTGACACCACCCCCACGCGAGGCAGTTCTAGACTCTGTGAAACAGTTATAGCTAGGTAGTTTCCACGGAATTGTGCAGGCATCATACCAAGTTTCTGACAACATAATGAAGTCATATTGAAAATCAAAGGAACCAAAAAATGAATCCAGTACATCGAACTTATTTTTCGCCGACTGACAGTTTAAGTGAATGCATCGGGTAGCGTTTTTGTGCTCAGGACCAACATGCGTAGAATATTTGAACGGATCTACCCAACCTGCGCGTGCCATAAGCCGCTGAGCCATCGAAAGTGTCTGATATTTATATTGCCCGCATCGGGACGCTCGCCGTGCCTTGAAACTGAGACTGCGCGCTGGCTTGATCGAGGAGAGTGCCGAAGGCCCGCGGGCTTGCAGAGAGATCCCAGCCGCGTCACTTCACTGTTGAGCCCTCTGTTGAGGAGCACGCAGCCGAACCGGGCCCGTTGAACAGCGCTTCCAAGTCGCGCATTCCCCGAGCGGACGGAACTTTTTCCCACGGCACTTGACTTTCGCTCGTCGACGACGCCCCCCGCGCAGACGACCGCAGCGCCCCCAGCAGCTGAGAAGGCCGCCTTTGGAGCTCCGCTGGAGTTGTTGCTCCTCGTATTCTTCGTCGAGGGAAACCGCAGCGCAGGCGGTGAAAGGTGACTGCAGGGAGCCCAGTTTTGTCCCAGCCAGTGGCTTCAGAGACCTCTCCCCGAGCGGCCGACTTGGTCTTCCTCCCTGCGTGTTCGCGACGGCACCGCGGAACCGGTCGTCGAAACGAGGAAATTGTTCGTTCTTCTCCTCATCCGCAATGCTACCAAGTGGTTTTTTGGCAGAGGCGCTTTGTCTTGTAAAAGAAAGCGGCGGCATGCGGGAAAATACACAAGGCACTCCTTATTAATGAGTCTAAAATCCCCGCATACGTCAAACAAGACCCTCTAACAACTAAACGCTAAGCAGTCGAGGGTTTGTCCTTGAGGCGAGGCGGCTCTCGGTATTCGAGATGACCATGGTCGAGAGCTCACGTCGTTTGCAGGAGACGTTTGCACAAAGGGTGTCACAGTCTCGTTTGCGTGGCGTTCACTTTAAAATGGCAGAGAAATCCCAATGCGGTATGAATGCAAGTCTCCAGGCAAAACCAGGTAAGCGTGAAACGAGCGATAATGCATCTGTAGAAATAGAGGCTGGACAATAAAAGGTTGCCCAGTGTGGACAGATGACGTATTCTACGCGAGCGAAAGAAGCTAGAGGACACCCAAAGAGATGGGAAATTGATTGGCTGCGTGTATTTGTGCGCTCGCTTCGCTGCCAGTGACGCCGAAAGACGCACGGCGGATTTTCGCCACCCCTCCCCTCACCCCGCTCCTTTCCCTGCCCTCCGGTTCTCTGCTGAAACGTTTCCTGGTTTTAAATCTCGTTTCTCGTTTCCGCTGGAGGACCGCACAAAACATCAGCTTGTGCAAGAGGAACGGTACCTTTTAATACAGAGCAAAAAGGGATCACTAAAAGAGGGTGACACGGGAAAGAATGAAAAGCAAACTGGTCTGTGCCTCCAGCGCTGTCCGTAGGCGCCAGACCGTGTCGTCAGAAAGTGAGGACGCAGTCCCCGAAAAGTGCTTAGCGAATAAAACGTTGGCGGCGGGGGCTGATCGGGGAGCGGTGTCCCTCGGCGATGGCTGCCCGTACATAGCTGCAGAGCCACTTCAGCAACATATATGTTGTTCGGGTACGTATAGGTAAACATCTCTCACGTCGGACACTCGGAGCAAGGACGCGCCTTGTTGCTCAGTCTTGCTTCCCGTAAGCTACGCGGCAACGGAGCCTGAGGGTCCAGTAATATCGGGCCCGTTCTCAAATCTGCTTGCAGTAATGCCATTCGCGGAAAGTTCGCAAGACTATACAACTGCTTCCATTCATGTATTCTAGAGCGGCAGTGTTTCATGAAAGTTCCCCAGCTCGCCTGAGAGTATACGCCTCGAGCGCTGCCTTTAGGGGCGCCACTGAAATCCCCCTAGTGGTCCGTTTCCAAAGCAGCCGCAGGAGTCGCCGGCCCGCTCCCCACTGTCACCGCTGCTTTTGTGGCACGTTAACGACTGAGGATTACCGTTTGTATGCGTTCGAAACACATATTAATGTGGATGAATTGCTCTGTTCGCAAATGTGGTGGGTAAACGTTTCTGGCGATCTTAGTGCGCGATCTTAGTGCGGTACATTCGGTCTGTATGAGCGCCAGGCGTGTGCCACAGACCAATGTCGCGAAACTGGCATATGCATGGATTTGATTGTATCTCCACTGCCCTGAAATTTACTAACAGTGTAAGCAGCGTTTCCTCGATGGTCATGATATGCCTATATACCATGATGTAAACCCGTCTTGTGCGCTTATATATCCCAGAGGAGCACACCTGACAGCACGACTGTTGCGATTCCCGGTATAATAGTTCGTATATTGATCACTACCTTGGGCAAGCAATATGGCATAAATTTCAAGAACATTCTACAAAAAAATATTTATTTATTTATTTATTTTACCCTCAAGGCCAAGGGCACTAATTAACACAAAATAAATCAATACGGTAAATAAGACGAAAGTATACCTGGGAGTCCGCACCCGACCAAGAATTTAATGCTGGGTCGTCTTGACATGAGGTGAGCGCTCGCAAACATTCGTCATCTGCTACATACTACATCCTCCGCGACCAGCACGGCGACGGGCTCATAAAGCACGTCGCGTCCGCGACTAAACGCGCCTTCGAAACACTGCCGTATGACGCAGGGAGCCTGCAGAAACCAGCACAAAGTTAAATCAGGGGCGGTATTCCCGCGTTTTGTCTGTTTTGTGTCCCTTTCGAAAGTATCCCTTTTGAGCGAGCCCTGATTGGCTAAAAGCAAACAACCGGATGTGACGTAACGCAAGCGCGGCTGACTTACTGCGTTTGACTCCGGCTTCTTCGAACAGGCGATTTGAATTTCAGACAGTCGGTTTTTGGAATTGCGCCGATTATCGCCTTGTTGTTGGCTCTCCGGCGGAACAAGCGGCCGAGAAGCAATGTATAGACGCGTTCGATATGCCCCGAGAAGCATTCTGCCAGCATTTCCGCCTCTCAAAGAGCTCCGTGCGATGGCTGTGCGACGAGCTCCGGGACCAACTTGGTCGGCGGACGCGCGGGCTCAGCGTCGAGGAGCAAGCGTCGTTACGCGCCCTTCGTTTCTTCGCTACCGGTGGCGTTCAGCCAGCGGCCGGTAACGCAGGAACGATATCGCTCTCGCAGCCCTCCGTGAGCCTGTGCATGATACGGCGCCATCACGCAGTGAAATAAAGGATCGCCTGCCAGCTAGCTAACGGTCAGCAGGTGCAATGGAATAAACAGTCATCTGCGAGCTTGATAGCTGTCGAGCAGACGACCAAAATTACACAAGCACTCCGCATGACATTTATAACCTTTTATTGGTACTTTACGCATACGCATACCAGCCTAACGCTCGTAGACTTCTCCCGCAACAGGTGCGTCGTTAAGAAACAACCCCCCCCCCCCCCCCCCCCTGTTACACATTTTTACACTCGTAGAGCACCACAAAAATGTCAACGACGTAAAGCACCATTCCGGGTCCCTGGAAAAGCCCGCGTCGGCGTGCCACAAGTGCGTCGATGCCAAAAAACGTAACTGGACGGTCATCTTGATGCACGGCCATTGTCACCGACCTCAAAACGAAGTGCAACCGGGGAAAACGGAGTAACCGCAGCATTTTTTACACGTCACTGTGACAAGGAAACAGCTTACTGCAGCTGCCATCTTTTGGACGTTCCTCCCTTGCGGTGAAAATTTCAACATCGTAACAAAAAAAAAAAAAAATCATCGCGTTAAGTTTTTCAAAATACGTTCTAATAAACACCTAATATATACTCTGATACGGTTTTAGTTCTTTAAAATGCGTTTGCAAGAACAGTTACGGTATTTGAATCAAAGGCCCACTGCTTAACCAGAAATACGTCACGATGAAAGGGACGCAAAAGGGACGTATTCATAAGGGACAGTTACGAGAATACCGCCCCAGATGGCCTGCCCTGCACTTCGAAAAATGCGTCCACATGTAGAGGGATTATGTTGTATGCATGCGGAGGTTGTGTGTGCGATTACTAAAACTTTTATTCCTTGAATTTGTTCCTCTTTCGGACACAACGATAACTAAGCGTCCCCCTCGCCCCCGACCCTTACGACCAACAAGCAGAGCATTTCGCACGGTAAGCCCTACCTGAAATGCTAACGACAACCGTCTTTAGCATTTCCTAATCCCCACGGGCTTGTTTCCGAGATCGCAATAGAAGCTATTCTGTGTCTTCCCGACTCGCAGAAAATTCATTACTCCATGCTTTCATTAATGTGCCGTGATCCTCGCGACAAAGCGGGAGTGAGCACACACTCATAGACCCTTGCGCTATGCTTAGTATTTTCGCGTGGCTTATTTGCCCTAAAGAGGCTCAAGTGCTTGTCAGGCATTGGGGTAATCCCATTACCGCGAGACAGATTTTTATATTCAAACGAGGCCGCCTCTGTTGTACGGGCTGCAAGGCGAAGCCAAGCTCTCTCTGTGCAAGTACCGCGTTTAAATGTGGCGACAATAGAATTCATTCGTACCTGGCGCGTTCGGAGGCGACAGTAGTGACATGCTGCGGCCGTCGCTGACGCCCGAAAGAGCGGCCAAAAAGCGAGCAGAACAGCGTCCCCGGGTAGCTTTTGGTGGCGTTAGAGCACCCTACGAAGCTGCAGCTGTTTTTTTTTTTTTTTTGTGCCCTAAACTTACTATTTGCTTACAGATAATGCCATAACAAGTTGTTTAGGGAGCGGAAAGGCAAAAAGAAGCGAAAAAGAAGCAAAACATGGCATGAGCCCCTATCAGCCAGCCAGCGCTTATCCCGCAACGTTGCGTAGAAGTGGCGGCAGGCGGCGCAGCCATCGCAAAGCTCGAGGCGTATATACGTAAGCCATGAAGGCAATGAAGGCGCATAGCAGGTAACCTTCACGGGGACGGGGGTGGTGTGAGATCATGTGTGACAAGTTTCAGCCGATAGCCTCCCCTTTTTTTCTCCCCGAAACGAGCTCGAAACTGGCGTACTTTGTGCACGGCGCCAGATTTCAGGCTTGCGTACCCGCGTAGGCCACTCCCGATTCCATAAATCCGGCGGCAAGTACACGGCAAGCTCGGCGGGCCTCGAAAAATTGTGCGTCATTGGGCCGAACAGCGGCATCCCTAGAGAGTGCCCGTGTATACAGCGGTCATAACGTGACCCATCCCAGCACTCATACGCCGGTGGGTGCCAAAAAGAGAGAGCCCGGAGCCGAGACCCCGGCTCTCGCGAGGCGCGTCGGCGCGGAACAATGGCGGCATTCCTGGCGGTGGCTGCCGGGCCAGATTAATTACAGCCGCCGCGCGGCCGGAATGCCCTCCGCTGCGGCGCCGCGGCCGCCGGCGAGAGAGCGGCGCCCCCTCCTTTCACTTCCCCCCCCCCCCCTTCCCTTGCTGCAGGCGGCTTTGCATTGCGCCAAGACAATCTAGCCCGGAATGCTGCGCCAAGGGCTCGCGCATTATTGCTCGCCCCGGCGAAACTTCCTGCACACGCAGCACAGTTCGGCAATGTTTCAGGAACGCGGCCATCTTAACTACTGCACGCTGGAGTAGTTAGCGGCGCACTTCGGAAAGCCACGCAGCTCGAGCTATGTATCGCGCAGAAATAGCTGCTCGCTCGCCGCCGGAGTTGCCTCAACCAAGACCTGCAGTCCAACAGTGATGCAAGACCTTGCAACCCATTGATGCAACCCTTGTTTTGCATTTCACTGGAAATTTTCTTTAGCACGTCAACCTTGAGAACGATCGGAATATATTCCGGGCGACCAACTTCGCTCCCAGAATATTTATTGCTCGTATTCCTTTATGTGTGAGCGTTTTGCACGTACCTGGCGAAATTTACACAGTTTAGTTCCTCTAATCTGGTGGGCTCTTTGCGGCGTCGCCACTTACTCCAGTTGGGCTCGTGACGCCGACATTTGAAGAAGGCTTACGCGCCACGGAAACTCCTGCTCCGCTCGGCCACTTCTTTTCATCCGAACCACTCCTGTCCCATCCACGGGAGCGTGCACTCGCTGTTCTCAAGGGCTTTTCGGAAATGCCAACGCGAGCATTGTGGCTTTCGCTGGCGGCACTTACCGAAGACGTGCCGTGTTTGTGTCTCTGGGCAAACTGGCGACACTTTCGCGGAGCTCGGTGTGCAGGGTCCTGCTCACGCGCCGTCATCCGCGACGCTTGTTGGTGCCTCCCGCTGTGGTCGGCCCAGGCCGCGTTTCGCTACTCGTGTTAGGCCGTAGTATATAGCTGCCCGCACGTGTCCTCTGCAGGGCGGTACACGCTTTACTCTAGCTCTACGGATTCTAAAGGTGCGTATCTTAGCAAGCAGCACTTCTGAACGAGGGCCACTGTACGGGTTGAACTAACGTTCGAACCACTGTATGTATGCCCGTACCAGGTGTGTATGTATGTGTGTGTATGTATGTATTTTTTTACAGTCATGGACGAAAGAAAAACAAGACGCGAAAGTATGAACCACAACGTGCAAAATCAAAAAATTTGCTTCGTTAAGATCACAAAACGGCGCAGTTGCATTGTATTCTTTAAGAGGTCAAGTTAATTAAAGCTTTCCTGCTTGGAGTGACACGAAAATCTCACTTGCAGAGAAAAATAATTGCGCTATGCTTGTGTGTTCCCGTTCATATCTGAGGATTCGCATTCCATTTGCCCATGATGGTACGCGTGTATGCATGCGTGTGTGCGTGTATGTGTGTATGCACGTATGTATGTATGTGTGCGTGTATGTATGCCTGTATTTATGTATGTGTGAGTATGTATGTATGTGTGCATGTATGTATGTATGTATGTATGTACGTATGTATGTATGTGTGTGTGTGTGTGTGTATGTATGTATGTATGTATGTATGGGTGGATGGATGGATGGATATATGTATGTATGTATGTAGTGTATGCGTGTATGCGTGTATGTGTGTGTATGTATGTATGTATGTATGTATGTATGTATGTATGTATGTATGGGTGGATGGATGGATGGATATATGTATGTATGTATGTATGAATGGATGGATGGATATATGTATGTATGTATGTATGTAGTGTATGCGTGTATGCGTGTATGTGTGCGTGCGCGCGTACGTTCGTTCAGTGCGAACTCTCCTCGGTGGGCGTCGAGCCCCTTACCCTGGGCGCCCCGGCGATGCGAGTGCGGCAGCGGCAAGTCCGCCGCGGAGCGCCCTCCTTCCCGAGAGCGGCGGCGAACCAGTGCGGTGCGCGAGACGCTTATAATTGCTCCGAATACCGTCGCCGGAAGCGCCATTGTCCGCCGTCTCCTTGATGGATAACAAATGGCAGACACTTTCGCGGAATGTTGCCGCCGCGATAATTATCCCCTGCCACCGTCCCGCGGAATGCGCCGGGCGAATAATTAATCCCGGCTCCAAGTGGCACGCGCGCGCGGTTAGAACGCCGGGCCCGCAGCGGCGGTAGGCGAGCCACCCTCTCCGTGCAAGGCGAGCGCCCCGACATGTTGCGACACGCGGAAAGGGCGGAAGGGAACTTCACTCGACTTTGGCTTGGCCGTCAAACCAAAGACAGAATGCACTCGGGCTCTGCCTCGCCTGCACTCCAGTCGATGAGCACACCCAGGTGGAATGCGCGCATCCATGCTGCTCTTCCATCCCGGAGGACACACAGAAAGTAGTTTGCGTTCAGCTCTGCTATGCATCCAGCGTGCCGATTTTCGTACACGCCGTTCCTTCGGGTTACAGGTGCAACTTTCGCAGTAATTTCGAGGCATTCGCGATGAAGGAGTACTTTCAGCGCGGTCACTCGCTCGAGAGAACAAGGGTGCACAGGGGATCAGATGCGGTCGCCGATGCGCACAACGACCGCCACTCGTCGTTTTGCGTGCACATTTTCCCGCTCGATGCGCGTTTCGGGAAGGCGCCCGAACATAGAGTGCACCATTCGATGGATCCAGCGGGCCCCTCGGCCCCACGAGAGTTGTGCGTTTTGTGAATCTCTCGCCCTCGTGTTGTCTGGCTGCCGGTACATACGTAGATGGCCGATCAGGAGTCAGAGCATGGAAGCAACGCTTCTTGACCTCGGAAGTTGCAGCCCGTGATGGGCCACCATTCGTCCCTTCTTCACCGGCTCTCATGTTCCGTCACCCTGGTTTACCGCGTGGATGGAGGCTCAACAGCTCAGCACCTCGTGCGATGTGTGCACGCTCGATTGGTGTCTCGCGAGACCTGTTGGCAGCCCACTGCTTTGCCGAAGCCACTGAATCCCTCAGGCAGCCGCCCTCGAAGGCCGCCGAGGAGTGCGAGCGAAGAGGAGCGGCATGCTTGAAAACGAACAGCGCGACGCGTACATGGTCGAGCGTTTAAGAACAGAGTCGCTTCCTCATGAATCACGACGAAGTGCACGCAGAATGCACCGCGTCTCAATCGCATGCCGACACCTCCCGAGTCATATCTTTGGATACACGCTCCAGTCGCAGCAAAAGGCGGGTAACAGTGCCCCCCAAGACAGTGCGCCTGGCTCCACGTCCATGATCGTCCTCGTTTTTTATGTTGTCAGCAAATATGGGAAGAAGGCCTCCCGCGCACAAAATCCTGCGTTGTCCGTCTTACCACCAAATTTCCTTACCTTCTTCTTCCAGTCCCATCTTACGCAATCAAGACGGTGAGGTCCGGCGCAGAGCCCCTCCCTTTCGTGACCTGCCTGCTGCGTGCGGTGTTTAGTTGGACAACGGGGTGCAGGCGTAGGCAAAACTGACAACTTGCACCCTTTCAGTCTTGGCTGGCGCATGGCCGGGCTGGAGCGGAGGAGCCCGGCCGGCCGTGGCTGGCGTTATCGGAACCTGCACCACTGCAGGGTACCGCTATCATGGAAACACAGAACGAAGGGGAGGAGCTTTGCGCCGGACCTTGCTCGCGTAATCATGCGAACGGCAATTAAACTTCGCAGTTCGATATCTCGAGTGCGCATGCGCTAGAATTCTGCCAAATCGTATGAACACGATTGTGTCTAGCTTTTGAATACAAGCACGCCAGCTTATACTGCAGCCACTAAAATTTTAATTGTTCAATTTTAGTTAATTAAGCCACCGACATCACTAGTTAGCACCTGGTTCTGTGTCCTCCTTTGCACGCAACCTCACTGTATAGGTGGTCTTCACGCAGATCTAAGCGCCTAATTTAAAACAAGCTAGATGTCGACGTAATTTCGATCCCTCTATATTGTATTATATTATTTATATTATATTACATTATGTTATATTAAAATTTGAGCAAGGCTTCGATTTGAGCAAGGCTTTTGATGTCGTCTGCCATGATATATTATTTAGAAAGCTGTGTAAACTCGATTTACCACCATCCATCACATCCCTTTTATGTAATTATTTATCGGATAGGTCATGCTTCGTGCATGCAAACGGGTAGTCTTCCCTCTCCTACGAGGCCACAAGCGGTGTCCCTCAGGGATCTGTTCTGGGGCCACTTCTTTTTCAATTTTTATAAATGGTGTTTCCTCAGAAATTCATGATTGTCACTTTCTCTTATATGCTGATGATGTCAAAATATTTAAGGATGTTTCAAACACCGCAAGCTGTTCCGCTCTCCAGCGAGCGACCACGTCTTTTTCAGACTGGTGCTCACGCAACAAACTCCTTATTAATACATAAAAAACTAAAGTAATGACCTACACTAGAAAAACCGACAACATATTGTTCTCCTATAACATCAACGGTGAAGCACTACCACGTGTTGGGGAGGTTAAGTATCTTGGTGTTAATTTCGACAGTATATTGAGTTTCTCCCCGCACTTGGTGGGCCCTCCGATCTCTTTGCGGTATATGTCGCCTATCAAAGGAGTTCAAGGAGCCGGGCTCTTTTTTCAAGCTGTACACGACTTTTTGTCGTCCGCAGCTCGAGTATGCTTCTCTGGTATGGAATAGCGCATGCAAAACACTCTGTATTCTTATTGAAAGTGTCCAGAAAAAGTTTATCTCTATCTTTAATCATCGCTTTGCTAGCCATATCAATTTTCGGTCATTCTCTGTACCGATGCTAGAGTGCTTAAACTCCAGACGTATCTTCTTTTCCTGTTCAAAATCACTCACGGCACAGTGTCTTGTGGTGAATTGCAGCAACATGTTGCACTCCATGTGCCGCAAAAATCCACCAGAAGACACGACACATTTTTTAATCCGAGCTATCTGCGTGGCTTGTGCCCCTTGTTTCGCCTCCAGTGTCCGCACAATCATTACAACGAATATTTAGACATATTAATAATTCCCCGACACAGTTCCGCAAACATGTATGTGAGCTTGTCATGTAAGTGACCTTTTTTATCCCCTGTTCAAACGCGGTCACTTGAGCATGAAGTGATGCCAACACAAGACTTTCTGTTTTTTATTTATTCCCCTTATTCGATGTCTGGTTTTCTTTACATGTGCATTCCTTCCATGCTCCTTTTCTTACATATAAGCTATCTTGATTCACTCCGTTTCCGTGCAACTAAACTTTGTTAACATTTATGAATATTGTTGAAATTATTTGTGTATGACGACCACTGGCGTTATGTCCAATGCCTTACTGCAAGGCACTGTATTGTTTTGTGTGTATGTGTGTGCTTGTGTTTTCTGTGGCTGCATGTACGACAGTGTGTAATTTTTGTGTGCATGTGTCAGTATCGCTGTCCTGTAATTGCATTACCTGTGAGGTGTGGGCATCTTACATTGCCTGTTTTTCTTTTTTTTCTTCGTGCACCAGCACAAAGGCCCTCCGGCTGTTCCTGGGCACGTTAATAAACGATTGATTGATTGATTGATTGATTGATTGATTGATTGATTGATTGATTGATTGATTGATTGATTGATTGATTATATTATACAGTAGACTCGCGATAATTCAAACAAATTTAAATATTTTGGTAGGCCCGCTATGTTTGCAATCTTTTCAAAGCCGCGTTATTCAAACTGCTCCACTGCACAAATTCGGTTAATTCGTACTTTTCTCTTCTCCTTGCCGGGAAACATCTGCTGGATTTGCCGCTTCTAGCTGCACATTTGCATCTTTATATCCCGAATAGTCTGAGAGAAAGCCGATTACCGGCATACACGTGTCAAGGCGACATCGGGCGCAAAACCCGGACATGTATTAAAAAAGAAAGAAAACAAAACAAGATGTACGAAAATGACCCTCCGCCAACTCCGCACGCGCCGAAGCACGTGGCCTGTTTTTCGAGTTGGGAACGGCACTTCAGTATTGTGTGAATGTTGCAGTGCCAAATGTATGTCAATGTTTCATTACAACACACGTGTCTCCCCGAGTGACGCTTACTGATAATTGAAACAAAATGCTACGGTCCCTACGAGCTTGAATGACCGCGAGTATTACACGCGTTTCTCTCCGGTCTTGTCCAGCTCGAACGAGCCCCACCACGCATACGGGCAAATCTCAAGCGGCTCGCATATTTCCCACACACTGACGAGGCCCTCTCGCCCTCCTGACGTCGCCTATGACCGCGCACTGCATGCCAAGCGGTCCGGGCTGAACGCGGCGGAACGGTGTGCGTAAAACCAAAACCAGAGGCCCATGCTAGTCTTGGAATTTCGGAGGCAGAAACAGACACACGGCAGGCTAGTGTGACGGCATTTTGCGGTGATTTTCCCACGCGACCGGGACTCTCTTTTTCTTGGCTGTTTAGGGGCAACCCTATGAGTGCATGTAGTCACACGCCGCGCACTGCACACACGAAGAAGAAGGCTTCGACCGAGGCACTTCTCGGCCCCTTTAAACTCAGCTGCTACGGTAGAGGAGGTTAATCCGCGATGAGTTACAGACTCGCGAGCTTGCCTCATTAAGCTTGACGTCCGTGCACGCTTGTGTTAATTAGGGTCAACGGCCTCGATAATAATGACCGGGCATATCAAGCAGAAGCCTTGTAGCACCAAGTTGAATGTCTCGGTTATTTAATTGCACGAGTCCATGCAGACGCTTCATTTCAATCACAACATTGTTGGCATTTGCAAAAGTATACGTCTGCCAGCAATTCATTTTCCCAGGATTCCTAGTTTGCGACTTTTATCCGAAGCCCAAGGGAAGTGAACGGGTGAACATCCGGAGCTTCGGCGACTCACGAAATGCTAATAGTGGCGGTCGATGATGAAAATTAAGTCGTTCGCAGTACGCGGGCTCAAAGCCGGGCGGGCCGATCACTCGCGTGTAGGACGAGAAAAAGGACCCCGGAAAAATAGACGCGGTCAAGCGCAACTTCATCGAGTCATGCGCGCATGCGCCCATGGCCGTGTCGTGGGCGCTCTCTTTCCCCCCGCGAAGGCTCCGTCACATGGCGGCGGCGAGGGGTCGGGCTGACGGCCGGCCCGGCCGGCCATACATCACGCCGTTCGTCTGACAGGGCATCGCGCCTGGCTGCGGTGATACGGACTCGCTCAGGGCACGCGCCATTAATTCCGCCGCCGGCCTTATCGGGGCCCGCCGACGAGCAGGACCTGGGCCCACGCCCCCTCCACGGCAGCGAGCGACGACCACTCGACCACGCGAACGGAACGGAGACGGCCGGATCTCTTGTTTTGGACGCGGAGGCCCCGCTCTCTCGACGTTGGCCCGAACTGCAGCCGCGCTTATCACCCGCGCTCAGTTCCGAGCCCAGGTTTGCGGCCGAGGCTGCGGCTCTCGCAGTTTATGGCGCATGCGCGCAACAAAAGAGCAGCACGCTGCCGGCTTACTACGTCCGCTGGAGGAACGCCTGCAGCAGCCCGCGAGGCGCGGCGGCGCACAGGGTGGAGGCTTACGGATTAATTTGCACTGTCTCGGGTTCCTCGTACTTTTGTGCCGTGCCAGGAACGCAGTGATGTGCATTCTTGCTCTTCGCGCGTATTGGCGCGTGCATGGCATCGTGGGACCTTTAGTCCTCACAAATGCAGCACCGTATACACTCTTAGCCAAAAAGGACTAACGGGGCATCGGCGTTAGTCCTTTTGGGGACTAACTGCGTTGCCACTAGAATTAGTCCTTTTTGGGACTAACGACAAGGGTACCAACTGTTAGTCCCTCTACACTTAGTCCCTTGATGGTTCAACTGTTGGTCCTCCATAAAGACTAACTGTTAGCCCCTTGCAGATCAACTGTTAGTCACCCCTGTTAGTCGACTGGAGACCAACCGTTGGTCCTCTGAGTATCAATCGTTAATCTTTCCCATTACTCCCCCTAGACCAATTGATGCTTTCAAGACTAAATGTTCACCCCTGCAAATGCTCCCCTCTGGATTAAGCGTGCATACTAAAAGACGATGTGCTGGCTCGTGCAAGTACTCCATGAGTGACTGTCGTTCCATTAGACCGACAATTCAGAAGACAGGAGTAAACACAAGAGACCAGAAGCAGTATTTCTTGGCCACTTGTTCACAACAAAGTACTCACGACAAAGAAAATGTTACTTTCAAGCTTTTTATTGCAACACTGTGTGAGCAACATACACAACAAAAGTAAACCGTACTCTACTGTTGACGTTGGAGTTTCTATTTCGAAGGCCTGTACGGCACACCTTGTTGAGGCGATGCGCCCAGTATTGGGCTATTCCGGGTATACATGGCTGCTGTCCTTGGCTCAAGCGTGCTCCACTTGTCTTGAGGTACTTGTCCGTTGAGAGGAGACAGCCATCCTCCGTGATGCTGTCGGCAATGGGCGTATGTCGTCACGCTCCTGCAGGAAATAAATAGGGCAACAAAACAAGTGTTATTCATGGTAGGACGCAAAATTGAGAAAAACGCAGTTTCCAGCAGCCCTAATAAGCACCCGTAAAAAATACCTCAAAAAGCAAAATCAACGCTTTATGCAGTGCAGCCAAATGTGGCCTGTGAATTGCACTGAGTATAAGACTACGGATTAATTAAGACCATGGCCACGGTAGTTAACAAGCGAAACTCAGACGCAGAAAAGACGCCACTCAAACCAGCAATAGAACCTGGGGACTCATGCTCCCTCACTCAACGCATTTAACAAGGTTTAAGAAATAGCCTCGGGCGAAACAAACAAAACGGCGTCCTCTCAGCTTTCTGCATGGGGAGTGGCTATGGCTGCACGTTTTTATTTCCTCTTTGCGGACAGTTCACAGTGAGTTCATACGTGCACACAAAAAAAGGCTTTCAAGGAAAAGGGGCAAAAATGTTTGAGGCCGACCACGCTGCGAGCGCTTGGCTACAAGTGAGGGAGCAACGAAAATGAAAAAAAGTGAAGGAAGCTTTCGGCCACGTTAGATGAGTCACGCGAGCGTGAGCCTGCTACTGTGAAATTCATGTGAAAGGCGCGGGTGACGGGTGGGTGCGGTAAGGACTATGGACGAGAATGTTTTGTGGACGAGTTCTCCGAAAGCCAAACAATTTTGGGGGGGGGGGGGGGCGCGTTACTGCCAGTTAGGTTCGCCGTGGCGGCCACAAGGAGGGCCGGTACTGGAAAAGGGGCCATTAGATGACACTGTATTCTCAAAAAAAAAAAAAAAAAAAAAAAAACTTGCCGTGAGATTCATAAAGATTCTACGATTTTGTTAGAGGATTTTTATTACGGCGGTCAGACCGCGCCTGCGAGGAAGACTATATTTTGCCGTTCTGCTGTGGTCCGGCACATTACAAGTTCGGGTTCCGCAAAATATGGAAAAAAATGCCTTACTCAGCCAATTTACATCAGATTTTAACCGTTTTTGTCTAGTTTTATTCTGGACGTAGTTGCGGTTACGGGGGTGCAACTATTTTTGCCCTACTCAGCCTCAGAGTGTACGCGTCCGTTGCAGTTCCGGCGTTCTGCCAGACTTCTTGTAATTTTCCTGCTTAAAATATCACGTTTTCATTTAAAATTTAATATGTCTGCGAGTAATTCTTGTGTCGTAACAGCACCATGTTGTTATTTTAGTGTTCATATGTTTGCCTAAAAAGTTAGAGCCCTTCAAGATTCTCCGCCACGTGTTAACCACGCTTTGACATTTCTGGCTATAAATGTATTAAAACTGCAATTTCAAAAGAAAAGAAGTTAGCGGTTAGCTTCCTTTTTGTGCGCTGCTCCTGCTGGGACGGTTATTTATGCGGTTGGGACAGTTGTTTAAAGAGAAATTGCATTTTTACTATTTTAGGGTTAAGCAAAAAATTGGGTAAATATTGACCGAAACAAATAAAAATTAGGTCGCCGTCGCCAGTAACGCACAGCGAATCGACTGACGTTTGTGTTAAAAAATAGGTGGCACTCTGACGCTAAGATGCAAGCTCACGAACTTCAAAAAAAGGGCGAATGGGGAAAAGCCGTCGCCGCCGCAGCTCACCTTTCGCACGTCCGTCCTCGCTGGCCGCCGAACAAGGAGAAACATGTCGGAGGGCCCCCGCCAGGGGGAGCAACAGCAACGTTGCGGGAGCAAAGGGCGCTGTTAGTCTTTCCGTTGGTCCCATTCGCGTCGAGGGACCAACGTTTGGTCCCTTCATTTTGCACACGGCCCTAATCTTGGCGCGTTTGGTCTTTTGGGGACTAAATGTTCCTCGCGAGGCGTAATTGCTGCAGTTAGTCTTATTTTCTCCCATTTTGGCTAAGAGTGTACGAAGGCGCCCCCAAAAGTGCCGATCACGTGATTAAAAAGGGACGCGAAATAGTCTGGCTCCGCCCTGTCGGGGCTCAGAACGGTTCAATCGGACATGCACCGCATTCCGCGTTGTCCTCGCCGGAGGAGAGCATCCAACGTTGGCCCCATCCATGCTCCCACGCTCGTAGCATATACGCGATCCTTAAACAGGTGAACTGATGCTTTATTGCGCGTGAAAATGCTTTTTCGCGTTAGTTATGTAGTAACCGCCGTTGTTGTTATTCCCAGCTTCCGCGCTATCCTGATGCTTTGGTGTGGTTGCAAGGTTTTGTTTGTCAAACTTATAAGAGAAATTTCTTCAATCCTCGTCTGCTTTTTCGCCCAAAGGGGCATACCGTTCAGGAACCTAACAGGACCACTGAGAGAAAAAAAAAAGAACTCACATTTCGTGACCAGGGAGTCAACTTCAGTGAAAATATTTTACGGAGCTCTAAATGTGATCTCTAGCCAAAAAGGGTGTAGCATAAGTGGAAAAAAGGTGTTGGGAGGCGTTTACCCTCTTATTCTTGCTCTACATCCTTTTTGTGCGAAAAAAAGAGTGTTGATCGACTTCAACACCCTTGGTTTTTATGGAGATGTTGAAAGGGTGTGGAAAAGGTGTTCAGCTGTTTATTGAATAAGGCCATGCATGCTCGGATGCATATTAGCACTAAAAAGAACAAGACATCCCCTCAAATACTTCTGTACACGCAAGAAATTTTCAAACGCAAAAAAAGTAATTTCGTTTGTAATGATCGCTTCCATATACGGTGCACCTCATGCCCCAAGCTTTGGCCCGTGAAGCACCAATTTGAACCTTCAAAATTAAAAAGACTTTAGTCGTGTGGCGAAAAGGGTGTTTACTGACTGCAACACGCTTGGCTTTCTGTAGGGTGTTGAAACGGTGTGAAATAGGTGTTCAGTTGCAAAAAAAAAAAAAAAAAAAACAGCGGGTCGACCTAGTCTCTTCCGGTGTTGCTATGTTCTCTTACGTTTGCTTTGCAACGTTCTTGCTAAGCTAGGATAACCGCTGAGGGGTGAGGCTAATTTTAATCGGATTTTACAAGGCTGTTCCAGTGTTCCGGCTGTTCCGGTTTACTCGCGCAACGACGTAAACCGGCGTAAGCGCGTAAGGAACCGGCGTACTCCGGCGTACGCCGAATGCATTGCTACGCGCTTGTTACGCCCAAGTCAGAGCCCGCCAGACATCGACGCCAACTTTCTGGCGCACGGTGGTGACATAGACCTCTGGCGGTGATGTTCTCTGGCGGCCAGGTCGCAACCAAGACAGCAAATTGATAAATAAGCCAACTTTACTATGTAGTACTTGATAAAACGAAGTAATTTGTAAAATACGGACAGCAAGCAACCGGACAAAACACGCGAAGCAACGAGCAACTATGGGAGCAACGCAGGTTACGACAAACGTATAGCGGAGGGTTTTGTGCCTGCCAAGTATGCATACTAATCCTTAACGTTCTTTAATGTCCCAAGGACTGTTTTAGTTCTTTCTGTATTAAATATACCTATTTTTGTGAGAATAGGCATTATTTGTTTTATTTGAGTTAAAATGTAGTTGAACTGGTGGCCGCAAAGCTGAGTCCGGGGTAGTCGAGCCACCATGGTTTACGCGCGCGTTGCGGCGGTGTCTGGTTGGTCCCACTCTGCGGCGTCATCGGTTGGCGTGAAGGTGTCGCCGCAGGCGCACGCCGATTTTACGCGTGCGTGTGGTTGGGCCTTGACAGCCGCGTGGAGGGGGTTTCGTGAGTACTATGCACCCGAGAGCACTGGAAGGACAGGGATTCGGGTGCGACAACGGAAGCCGCTTGTATGACGGCGGATGGAACACCCCGTGGCTCCGTTGTTTCGGCACCCGGTAAGGGCTCCCAGGCAGTACAAATTAATCCGTTGTCCTCACAGTCGACACTTTAGCTTCGGGGCGCAGAAACCCCGACGCGGTGCAAGGCCGCGCGAGTGAAACGTGCGCGACACCCGCGTGGTGAGCCCTCTCTAATCAAGAAGTTTCACGAACGTAAAGTGTGCGCCCGCAGGTCGTCAGCGTGCACTGACGACGTGTGCCGTCACGATAGGCCGGAGCGGATGCGCGGCTTTTTGGCACCCTCACCTCCTCCGACGCATTTGCTAAATGCGAGTTCACCCTGTTTGCTCGTCTTTGGAACTGCTCCCTTTTATTAATGACGCAAGTGTGCCCCGTCCGCGAGGCCAGACTGGACGGCGCTTCCTGGGACACCTCGACGCCGTGCAGTGGCACTCCGTCCGTCAGTGTTCGCGAGGCGGCTGCTGATTTGGGCTCCATGTGCTGACTGCTCGTTAGCGCAAGCACCAGCACTCTTCGCCGGGACAAGCTCAAACGAACGCGTTCCCAGCGCGTACAGCGCGGCCTGAAAGCTGGTGGACTGCGTCGGGTCTCCTTCACGCCCAGAAAGCCCACGCGAAGCGGCAGATTTAGAGCCGACCGGCCGGGTTGAAATGCGCAGCCTCGGAGGCCGCTTCGGGCCCGTCGGGCCGCCGATTGTGCTTCCAAAATCAGGGGTGCTGAAAAGCGGCTCTCTCGCGGCGGCGGCGGCGGCGGCGGCGGCCTCGCCTCTTCGTCGTGCCGAGGGGCGAGCGGCGGCGTGCCACGTCTCCCAGGGCGCTGGCGCTAACGAGGCGTCGGCCGCCGAGTCGCCGAACCGGCCCGGCAGCCTGGGTGGTCCGCCCAAGCGCGCGACGAACAAAGCGCGATGGCTTCATCCGCGGCGGCAAGGGTTCGCCGCCGCCGCCGCCGCCTCAGGACGACACCGCCGAAGAGCGACGGGGAAGGCTTAGCAGGGGCCGCTTTTTGAACCCCGGACACCAGCGGCCACTCGGACCACTCGTACGCCACAGCTGCGGCGTTACGTTCTTCGAGTCGGCGGTGCGCCACCATGGACGGCTTCCTCTTATCGCGGTGGTGACTCGCCGAACGGCGGCAGCATAAAATCGAAGCGTCGGGTTTAACGCTCCCGAGCGACTAAATAGCCAGGAGCTCTTTCGTTTCCCGAGAACTGTGGAATTCCGCGCTGTTTACGAATGCGTCGCAGGCACTGATCCGTGGAGACGGAAGGCTCTGCTCGTATACGTCTCCCTTCTTGCTGCGTTGCAACTATGACCAAACACGCCGCTGTTCGCTGGCCGGGGGAATTCGCCCTGCGATGCGCGCGCACCGAAATACCTCCGCGCCGACGAAGTCACTTTCGCACTCGCCTCGCCCCCAGCCTTCGTTCGCCCAACTCATCACAATCACTACGACTCAGCTGTGTATACGCTACAGGACTCACATTTTCTCCATTTATACTAGGGCGAAATCGCTGGCGTTGTTTTTTTTTTTTTTTTCCTCGGGCCGGGACGGGTTTCTGGCGGAATTTATTGCGTGCGGTGCGTCGTTTTTACACGCGTTACAAGCATTCGCCTTTGAAACCTTTGTTTCCCGTTCCCCGTATTCTGTCCTGTGAAACAGGAAGGGCGGGGTCTAAAGACTGGGGCCTAAACGCGAGAACAATATCGGGTGATTTTATTGCGTAAGAAAAAGCATCCGTGAAACGGGTTCTCGTTAAAGGTAACTCCCGATGTGACGTACTTGTGTTGCCCTTCCGATTGCGTTTTTAAGGCCCCGTGACTTGAAGAAACGACATTGAGTTGCATTTGAACTTTGAAGCTGCGCAATTAACGACGCTCCCTGTGAGCCCTGCGCATTCCTCGGGGCGCCCGCTGAGACAGGAAATGCCGGCCGGCCGATGACCTCAGAGACCATCAAATGCCTGCCCGCAAAAAGAAAGCGAGCCGTGCTTTTAATCTCAAAGACATAATTTGAGATGGGCCTGCTTCCCCTGCCACTTGCGCGTAGATCCCCAAAGGCTGATCTTCGTGGTGATAATCCTCGCTGAGGGAGCATCTCGCTGCTTGTGAGCGACTCCGGGGCCCTTTCGTTTTCCCCGGCACTGCAGGTTACACTGAGTGCATGCTTGGTGCAGCGTGGCCACAGCATGTCGAGTACACTGGTCGAACCAGTGCGTAGCCAGTGTAGGTAAAAAACAAAGAAAAGCTCGAGTTCGGCGGACGAGCACGGAGTACGGTGGAGCAATGCCACTCTTCATGCACGGGTTCGCGAAGCCACTCACGAGCGACATTGGTGCACGCTCATCATCGTCACCATCGCCGTCGTCGTTCACCTTCAGCGGAATCAAGTCCAGCTTTCCAAACGGAAACGATGCCGCATACGAACCTACAGGGATGGTGAGGAGCGATTTGAGTTCTGTCCTCGTCCCGGAAGAAGGCGCGCATGCATATGGACGCCTGGAAATCCTGAGAATGACTGCGCAGGGTGCGAACTGCCTCCAGCGATGAGGCAGCCCGCGGAGCATTGCATTCTATGTTCCACCCAGTTCCCTCTAAACGCTGGCAATGTTCCCCCCCCCCCCCCCCCCCTCACAAGTAAGTTTCTTCGGGGGCGTAACATGGCCGATTTTCTTTACTCGTTCGCCAGTGACAGGCTTTGAGTGGCAGACTTTTTTCTGCTCTTCATAACTGTATAGGCTTTCATTCTGCCCGGTATGCGCTCTGCTCAGAATTCAAAACAAGGCGCCATGGAAGGTTACGACTCTGGTCGTGTATTCTGCAGATTTAAAGGGCCCATGAAATGCAAATTTTTCGCTGTTTGGAACAATCCAGTCACGAAATGCGTTTTTTCAACCGGAAAAGTGCAAGACATTTTGGAAACTTTCGAATTTGGAGTTACAGTGAGGCAACCGGGCGGAAGTGACACAATGAAGGCCAGCACTTAAAACGTATATAGTTATCAGTTTGTTAACTGTTTGTGCGGTCAAATGGAACTAGTCTGAGGCCCCGTCCCAGTCGTTTGTCTTGGCGGTGGCGTTGGTCTGGGGTCGCCACTCGCACGAACAAGATTCTGTGGCGTCATGAATACGTTGCCCGAAAGTGGCTGGGGGACACTGCTTCGTCGGTTTTCCTTGATATCTCCCTTATTTGCTTGAAGCTTTCAACAAAACAGCTATCATTGCACTCGGTACACAGGGGTATTCTTATTGAACGAAACTTGCATTTTGTCTTAAGGACCCCGTTGACGCATGTGCATTTATTGTCGAGCGCCTTAGAGCACCAACCATGAAGTGTCGGTATCTGCACAATAATGCGCAACTGGTGAAGTTTACATACTTCACCAGTTACAGTTGTGTATAATTTATAATCGTGTATAGTTAAGTAAGTTTAGGTTATTTCTAAAGAATCTGAAACAACAATACAAGAATTAAGATCAACTGACGAAGTCACAAAGGTCGTTCCTATTGGCTGACGTCACGTGATTGAGGCAAAAACAAACCCGAACAACAAACAAAACACACAAAGTCCGCAACAAGAACACCAACTGTATAACGCCTTGTGTCTGCGCAAAACTGAACAATTGACGAACTTTATTGTTAGGTTAGTGCACATGTAGATCTTTGGTTAAAGTGAAAAAAATATAACCAAGCGAGATGAAAAGTAGTCCAACGTAGCCCATCGCTGACCAACACGAGCTAGAACGGCTAAAGGAACGCCGGCAGTGCGGTTACTCGTCGCCGACTCTTGCTATAAAAAAAGATCTGAATATGAAGACAGAAGGAGAGGAGTCGCCTGGCAGCGAGTTTGGCTTGCTGCTATTTCACATGAACATGGGAAACGGGCGACAGAGGCAAAGACATGAAGGCGCACACAACGACGCAGATAAGCACGAGACGCTGACAGACGCGGCACACGCACATCTCAGAGCAGACAATTCTATGGGAATTTATGCACATTTTTTTCTCAACAATTTCATTCCTCCTCGAACACAGCGAACTGTTCACGAGGGTTGCACACTTTTCGTTCAGCGCTCGAAGCAGGCTTACGTGCCAGCCAATACGTTCAGCTTCCATCCGAGGAATCACCTACTGCAGGAGGGCGACGCCTTTGACAAGGACGTCCGAGGACCGACTAGACGACCTTTGGTGCTCACGTAAAGCTGGCCGGAAAATCTCTGCCGGAAAATCTCGCTTCAGACATGGACGCCGTCACTCGGTGTTCAGTTATTTTTCCCTGAAACGTGCAGAATGATATTTTTATGTTCGGGATGCGGAGCGAACGAATAAGCGCCATTAATGGTGCGAGCCATTTCTTCGAGATAACCCGAATGTTTGCCCACACAGCAGCAGCGTAGTGAACTTCGCCGTCTCGGAACTCCTCCCCAAGCGACTTGACTTTTCACGTGCTTGCCTATACTGACAGCCGGCTACTTGGCGTTTTCGGTGCTGCCAGCGACAGCGAATGACTGCCCGCTCTACACTTGGGAAGAAAATCAACAAAAGTTCGTCTTCCGGGGTACTAACGGACTAGCGGGGGACTAACGGACTAGCGGACGAACGCCACCCGGTTGGTCCGTTCCGATACTCCCTAAGGACTACTTGCTGGAAGGGAGTCGCAGAAAAAAAACCCAGCAGGGATCGAACCACCGACTCCCGAACAGCACCCAAGGAATGCGGCCCGCCACCGCTAGGCCACGCAGCCGCACAGCACTTTTTGGCCGAAAATGTGCACTGAAGTGCATAGCGTGCAGCACCGTGCACAACGCGGTGATTCCTTGCAACTGGCGTAGGAATCTGTGCAAACGATCGTGACCGCGATTTGCGCTTGGCGCTTCGCGTATACGCTCAGTTCCATTCTAATTACAGCCTGGAACGATATTTTTTTTCTCGTAAAGAAGAACCAACTCGTTGCCTAGTTGAGACGAGTGGCTGGGTGTCCGGGCGGCTCATTTGTTTCCACACAAATTAGCCCAAACTAAGTATATTCTTAGTATTCGCTACATATGTTAAGGGCTCTAGGTATGGTATGTGAAAGCGTACGACGTCTGCGTGAGTGTCAGAATAGGGAAACAGACCGTATTTTACTCCATAAAAAATTCGATGTTGCTTAGCCCGAACTCTTCAAGTTAGCGTTGGTAGACGATCGCGACTGGGAAATGCAGCCCGGCCTTACAGCAGTTGCAAGCAATTATCATAGCTTTGGTGCACAAGGCAATTATGTAGCGAGCGTAAAAAGCGGACTTCGAGACGCTTAGCTATAGCGAGCATTTTTACTTTGTAGTTTGATGTCCTTAGCAACTGTATAATGCGTTTTTCTCGTCAGTTAGACACATTCATTACGCTCAGGAATCAACATTTGCTGTTTTCACCAATATTTGTATTATTGTTGACGCGCTTGAAATCGTTTGTTGGGCGTTATTACGTCGCGCGATTCCTATGAAGCACAGCGTATTAACATAACCTCACCGACAAGCGTTTGTCCATCGCCGTTCCTTGCTATTACCCGCCTCTCGGTTAACCCTAGGCGCTGTGCTTACCATTAACATTGATATTTTCTCTTGTGGCACTGTGTAAAAGACCCGCTTACTGCAGTGACTCGCGTTTTGGAAATATCCGCAGACGCCAAGTGGTGACGACGACGCCCCTGCGGGGGACCGGCTTCCCGTTGCCCCCGACAGATCGGCGGGGACGATCCGCACTTGTGCACAACTGTGTGTGCCACAGTTACTCCGCTTGAAGATGAACGGTTTCCCGCCAAGACTAGTGGCTCTATTTGATCCCTATTTTGCTCCACTTTGCCTAAGAGTGCGTCGATCGATTAATACTTTGCCGACTGTGCCTCGGCACCGTCGGTCGGCGGAACTGCGCGAGGGTTTGGTGTCGTGGGTCAACCAGCGTGCTCAGTCCAAGTGGTCGGTGCGGAGCTTCCCGGGCGTTACGCGAGACCGGGGCGCGAAACGGCGAAGACGTGCGGAAAATGGGGCCGAGAGCGCGCTCTTGGCGGCAGAGGGCCATGCAGTCTTTGTGTCCCGCCGGAGGAGACCGGTCGCTGGGGCCCCGAGGCGCGAGCGAAGACCGAGAGCAAACAGCCGAGATCGACGAGGGCGAGGGAGATACGCGCCGCCGGAGACTGAGCACCGAACACGGGCGTCGCTTTAATGGCCCTCTGCTGCGACTGCTTCCGCTGCTGCGCGAAAGAGGCTCGCCACAAATCGCCAGCGCGTAAAAGGTGCTCAGGGTAGAATAAAACAGGACAGGTCTTGGGGCCGATAAGAACGCAAGAGATTTGGCTTTCAGCGTGGATTTCGTAGGTGCATTTGAATGAGTGGTCCTGTCCGCGTGCATTCGTTACGCGAGATAGTACCAGGCGCTGTGACTACACAAGGGACAAATACAAATCATGTGTACGTAGCTACGAAGCTAAGACTTTTCTTCCTAGTCTCCGAGAAATACGCAATTTTAGGGGAAAATACGAAGCATTCGTCTTCGCGAGAAGGGCCACTGCTTAATACATGTGAGTTTTTGCTGTATATTTTTAACCGGCGATGCAGCAGTTTCTACGATTAACTTCAATTGAGGCTGCTGGCTTAGACGTACCGCCAAACTAGGCGTATAAAAAAACAGGCGCAGTATTCGTGGGTTCCATCGGGCAGCAATGCGGCCCGGTATATATTTAGGGTTGCTCGTTTTCGGGTAAAACCCGACTTTAGACTATTTTTAAGCACTGAACATTTTTGAGGAAAATTGGGTTCAACCCGATTTCTCCCCGAATGGACCTTTTCAAAGTAGCCATATGCATAATCGTCGGCTCACGGTGTCGGCCGCTTTCAACCAGCTGACAGCAAGCCGCGCAAACACAGCTTTCAAGCAGGACTCTGGTGCGAGTTAGTTGGTCATGTTCAGGAAAAAACCCATCAGCGCGAACGAAGCAGGACCGAGGAATTGAAACACCTAGAACACAAACGGGCGCTGACTACCAACTGTTCATTTCTCGAGCGTACAAGCAAATTTACGCCAAAAAACGGATCACGGTTCCAAGATAATAAGATAGTGGATAGCAAAAGAAAAACGTGCTCAACGAGTTTTTGATTACAAGAACCCGTCTAAGAATTGGATCTCTTTATCGAACAGTGACAAGGATGGTGTGCTTATCCATTTGTCATTCGCTTCTTGATGTAAGAGGCTTCTATTATCTCCCTCTCGGTTTTATCTGAAGCTCTTTTAAGGAACCTTGTTTCTTCGAGTAGTGGCTGACATGCGGACCTTTTACAATTGTCACTCATGTTACCGCCTCAATTGCTGCGTATACTGCAAGTCTGTGTTCTCTTGTACGCCCATTAAAGCATGTGCCCGTCTTTCCGATATTGGCATCACCGCAGCTCAGTGGTACCTCGTAAACCACGTTACTTATGCAATCGGTGAAACGGGTTGCATGTTTCTTTTTGCATTCTCCCCTGGCTTATTCTACGCATACATAGGGGGTGTTTTGGACAACTTGCATGGGGCAGAAAACAGAACGTTCACCTTGTAACGTTCACCTTGTAACCTTCTTGACATTGTGGGAGATGCGGTGTAAGTGTAAAATAACTTACGTTTGTTTTGCGTTCCTTCTGGGTTTTCGCTCGTTTGTCCTGTCCCTTAACGTTTTGCAGAAGAGTTTCACAAACATTCGTGACAAAGCTGCAGGGAACCCAGCATCATTTAGGCGCGTGGACCAGTTTCTAAAACTTTCGTCTACTTTATACTGACACGACTTGACAAGAGCGGCTTGAAGGCAACTTTGTAGCTGTGCCCCTTTTAACCAACATTGGCGCTATGAAAAGGCAGAAGGCACTTTTTGTTCTCGGTTTGTACATGTAACACACACGGTAGGATGTAAAATGGAGCTCCAAGTCTAAAAACTGAATTATCGTTCCTCGCAGCTTTTTCGAGAGTCAATGTTATTCCCTTTGAGAAAGCGGTGAACTTACTCATGACGGTCGCGATTTCCTTGTTTACGCCGTTATTACCAGAAGCATTAATAAACACCAAATATTCGTCTACAAATGTAAATCTTGACTACCGGTAGGTCACTGATTTCATCAGCTACACGTCTGTCTAAGGAAGATAAAAGATGTCACTTAGAGCGGTGCAATGGAAGAGCCCATGCATAAACCTTTCTTTTGTACATGAAAGCCATTGTCAAAAAGAATAACAGTCGAGTTGAGATAAATTTGTAGCAGTTCTAAGAACTGCTCCGTACTGACACCTGAAGAATTTTAGAACTTCACTTCTCCACTAACTTCAATCCTTTCACGAACGGCAATGAACAGGTCTGTTACATGTACAGGTCTGTAACAGGTATGAATTAAAAGATCTGTAGCAGGTCTGTTACATGTACAAACCGAGAACAAGAAAAAACCTCCTCCCTTTTCATAGCGCCCATTCGAAGTTGGTTAAAAGGGGCACAGCTACAAAGTTGCCTTCAAGCCGCTCTTGTCAAGTTGTGTCAGCATAAAGTAGACGAAAGTTTTAGAAACTAGACCACGCGCTTAAATGATGCTGGGTTCCCTGCAGCTTTGTCACGAATGTTTGTGAAACTCTTCTGCAAAACGTTAAGGGACAGGACACACGAGCGAAAACCCAGAAGGAACGCAAAACAAACGTAAGTTATTTTACACTTACACCGCATCTCCCACAATGTCAAGAAGGTTACAAGGTGAACGTTACAAGGTGAACGTTCTGTTTTCTGCCCCATGCAAGTTGTCCAAAACACCCCCTATGTTGGCGTAGAATAAGCCAGGGGAGAATGCAAAAAGAAACATGCAACCCGTTTCACCGATTGCATAAGTAACGTGGTTTACGAGGTACCACTGAGCTGCGGTGATGCCAATATCGGAAAGACGGGCACATGCTTTAATGGGCGTACAAGAGAACACAGACTTGCAGTATACGCAGCAATTGAGGCGGTAACATGAGCGACCATTGTAAAAGATCCGGATGTCAGCCACTACTCGAAGAAACAAGGTGCCTTAAAAGAGCTTAAGATAAAACCGAGAGGGAGATAATAGAAGCCTCTTACATCAAGAAGCGAATGGCAAATGGATAAGCACACCATCCTTGTCATTGTTCGATAAAGAGATCCAATTCTTAGACGGGTTCTTGTAATCAAAAACTCGTTGAGCATGTTTTAGGGGCGAAGCTCCTCTTGCTCGGGACCTGTCCCGTCCCTCTTTGCTGATGTATACGGTACATTAATGATGATTGTGGCAGGAGGATGTGGCAGGATTGGCCAACCAAAGATTGGCCGAAGAGGTCACAACGTTCGACGCGTTCGTTGCTTCCCAACAAGGAGGAGAGGAAGAAAGAAGAGGAAGAACTGTTGTTCGTCGCCTGCGAGCTCAAGACACGTACCGGGGGTACGCGACACAAGACGGTCTGCAGAAGGCGACGGCCAAGGTGGCTAAAATGTCACACACCGCATTCGCCAACACCCATGGAGATTCTCATCGTCCCAAACAAGCCCTACATAATCACCACAAACACCGACGTCGTTGACGGGCTTGTCAACGGAGCGGTGGTAAGATTGACGTGTCGAGTCTTTTATGATGTGCGGGCGAATGTTTCACGGTTTTACCGATAAGCATTTTAGATTCGCCCCTCTCATCATCATTCACTTTTTTTCTTTTGCTATCCGCTATCTTATTATCTTAGAAACGTGTTCCGTTCTTTGGTGTAAATTTCCTTGTACGCTCGAAAAATGAACAGTTGGCAGTCAGCGCCCGTTTGTGTTCTAGGTGTTTCTATTCCTCGGTCCTGTTTCGTTCGCGCTGTTGGGGCTTTTCATAAACAGCTTTCGAACTCATTGAGCATTGGAATGACTCCACCGCTCGCTCTACCCCGGGCTGGCAAATGCGGCACTGACGTTGTGCGAATCTAAGAGAAGCTGCGTTGAGAGAACTTTCTCCCGGCTGTTCAACGATCGGACAGGTCTCGAATGCAGACCGACATGTGGCGAATGCAGGTGGTAATGTATTCGTAGACAAGGATGTGTAAAAATCTTTGACCGGCTTTTTGCGGATAAAATGTTTCCTGCTCCTTACTGTAATCATTACTCATCCATTTCCGAACAAACGCCAAACCCTGATATCCCCTTGATTGCCAACTAGAAACAAACACCAATTTCAACGCTTAAGAGTTAAGCTCGTGATACCTAGTGATAAAGTAAAACGAGTGTACTATTCAAAACATCTGTATAGATTCAACCTGAAACAACCTGAATTAGGGAATGCTGTTACAAAAAGATATCAGCCATCTCCGAAGCTTCGAATAATTCTTGCGTGGAGAATTCTCGCGCCGAGAGGCGAAAACGAAAACAGACATCGACGGCCTGCCGAGGGGACCAAGCTCGAAGCACGAAACACTTGAAACCACCGCCGCCGCAGCGACCGCGGCCGGATGTTCATACCAACGAGCGTGTATGGTGCGAGCTTTGGACTCTTGCGTGGTGCGTGTGTGTGCTGTTCCCCACGAGAGTCGCCCAACGCCTCTGCACCGCGTCAGACGTTTTCTCCCCGTGATCCTCTGTCCTGATCCAGTGTAACCTCAGTTTTCTCTATTATTAAACCTTTTAAATTCTCAAAGCCTAGTTTCTCCTATTCGATCTTCATTCGAGCCACGACCTAGCCCACAAAGAAACCCGATTTCTCCGCGATTGTCTCTCTGAAAAATAGCGCCAGATTTTTACCCCCTCCCCCTGATTTAAAAACAAATATAAAACACGAGAACGAACGACCCTATTGACATTATGCCTGCAGGAGTCCAACAGGTAGGCGGGCGTTAAGCATCGGTAGAGGCCGACCGATGCCGATCCACGGCACAGAAGAACTGAAACCAACAAGCTGAACTTTGATACGGTCGCCCGCGGAAAAAGAGCGCTTTACTGGGGCTCCGCTTTTGAAACCACGCTGAGGAGTACCGTCCTCCCTGAGGCCCGAGCGGGAGTGAGCATATATCCACTACGAGACACCGTCTCGTCGCATCCCTTGGCGGCCTCGTTACTCAGGACGCTTTTTACCCAAATCTAGGCCGGTAAGTATACGGTGTGCCAGGCGGAGTATTAATTACGGGGCCGTCTTTTGAGTGGTAACGCCTGCAGCCCCTCCATCATGTGGGCCGCTAAGAGCGCGCACCTTGGCGCGCGCGAAGCGGCCTCTTTTCTCTGTGGGCGAAAAATCGAAGCCAGCCGTCAGCTCACACGGGGATCGATACACGTCGCTGCAGCGTGCTTCGATCCGAGAGCGCCGCTATCGGGCCGTACACGGGGACGAGATCCGACGGCTCAAGTGCGATGCCAGGGCGCGGCCTTTTAGGAGCGGGTGTTAAGCGCTCGCCGGCCGTAGTTCCCCGCCTGCGCCCGGAGGAAGGCGCGCACGACACGTTCACACGAAGCAGCGCCCTGCCCGACTTGCGCCAACGGCCCCGTGCCAAAAAGGGGCGAATGCATACGAAGATGCACTTCACAATACAGGGATGTATACCGCGGCGCTGAAATTGCGTGCATCCATTGTTCCAGCATTTTGCCTCATTCCTCTGCGGGGAACTCGACACTCGCTACCATGTCTCCCATAGCCCCCGTTCCCTGCCCTTACCTCTGGGAGACCCGGGGATGTTTGCTAGGTCGTGGCTCGAATGTAGATCGAATGGGAGAAACTAGGCTCGCCACTGATCTTCGCTTGCGTTTCCGTAATCGTGGCGATCACCTAGCTGGAAGGGTGAGCTGTTTTGCATGCGTCGTGCCGTTGTGCGTGCTGCACGTCTCCGGACCAAGGTGTGCGTCGTGTCGATGAAGGCAACGTCTGACGCGGTGCGCAGGCGTGGGGCGACTCTCCGGGGCGAAGGCACGCACACACGAGAGAGTGAAAAGTCGAACACTCGCGTTGCGTCTGGCGTCGCCTCATGTTCTCGGGCATCACACACCCGAGTCAGGGGCGCGTTCGTTCTCTTGAGGAGCTCGGGTCTACGCGGCGCGGCCGTGGCAGTGAATAGCGTTTTTCTGCGCGTATTCGGGCCGCAGTTTCGGTGGTGTCGAGTGGCTAAGCGCCCCATGGCCGGCCGTTTTCGTTTCTCTGCGGAGAGAATTCTTCGAATCGTCGGAGCTTGTTGGGGTCTTCCGCCCCCAATTCCTGGTCTCTCTCCCATGCTTCCGTCAGCGGGCACACACAATGCCCGCCCATGGCTGCATCTTGGACGCGTCCTTACGTTCTCAGTCTCAAAGGCAACCGGAACAAGCACAGACGTAAAACAAGTAAATAAAAAACAGATGAGATACACACACACGTACAAACATGTATCACTGGGCATGGCGTACGTGCTGAATGAATCTAGAAAGGAAAGTCCGCATTCTTGCCCTCTACAAGCAAAACTTGGTGGAAGAAGTGCTTTGTTTTTGAAGAGCCGGGAGAGAAACTGCGCAACGCTGCTTCCGCTCTGCTCACCGCAGCGTTGCTTCCGTTCCTTCTCCTGCCTGACAAGGAGGCAGCGTCCTCACACTCACATTGTCAGCACGCGGCTTATTGTCATCGGATGAGCCGCACACGTGGCCCGGGCCCCGCCCTGCGCATGCGCCGACCCGCCGTTCATGCCGCCCGGGCTACCCGACCGGCACGCGACGACGTCGAGCCGCGATCGACCCGGCGGAGGCGCATGGCGTGATCAAACAATTGGCGGCGGCCGCGCGACCTTTGCGTAGCGCACTCCTTCCGCCCCCCGGAATAAACTGGCGTGCCTCCGCTTTCACTTAGCCGCCCATTACGGTGGCCTAACGATACACCGCGAACGTTGGCTGCACGCGCTGGCGTCGCTTGCGTGCGCTGCAGCGCCGCCGAGTCGGGCGAAGGAAGTATGCCGTTTCGCATACGCGCTCTGGCGCGGTCGCTTTCTTGTCGCTAGTTCCGGCAATAAAAATCGCTCTTTATGGAATGGCAATCGGCGAGTTGCGCTTTCCGGGCGGATGTTTATCAAGCCTCGCGACCCACCGGGCACCGCGGCGAAACGGCACTAGAGAAGCTTCGAGCCACTTAGTTGCAGAAATGCCGTGCACATTAACAAAATTCACGCTGTAAGTTGCCGTAATCGGAAAACTTTGCACAGATTAGGAAAATTCTAATCGGGGTCTTTTGTAGATGGCTTTTACTGACGTCAGCGTAACTGCCATGTTTGCGACCCACAAGCACGGCCAAAGGCTGCACGCTTGTCTGAGGAAGCTGGAAGTTGGTCGCGAGAAAGGGTTGTGATGATGTCATTGTGCACGTGTGGCCCCTGTTCCCTTGCGTATCGTTCTTCTATTGCCTACCCTTTGCGAGCCAGAATGGCGATGGCGTGTTGTATTTCGGGCACAGTTGGGTGATCACTAAAGGGCTTGCGGAGTTCTTGAAGCGCCTGATGGGAGTCCGTGGGGATGCGAAAACGTGGAGGGGGCGGCCTTGCAACACTGTAGGTCAGATGATCCGTTGCGCTGAGGATGCTCTGAAGTTCTCCTTCCAAGGGAGACGAGGGGTGTCCTGGCCGAATGACAGAGCCGTCGAGGTCCGGCCGCGCTGGGCAGCGACAGGCAATACGGGAAGGTGAGAGGCTGGCGTCCGTGTAAATGTCCACTCCATCTGGCAATTTTGTCTCAAGGACGCGCTGAAGGGCTTTCTCACGGGCAGCTGGCCGGCTACTGGGGATACCAGTTCGCTGATGGGCCACTGTGACCGGCGGAAGTGACCAAGGGGGTGGCGGGGGTGAGGCCGACGGAAGTGTCGGAAGAATGCGCAAGTTCAGGCGGACAGTAAAGCCCCCTGTGGTGTTAATGTCCGCCGAAGGTCATATCCGAGGAGCTCTTCCATGGGAGGCGTAGGAGAAGCTCGTTAGAATGCGTCGATGAGGGCATGCCTGGGAAGTCCAGTGATGGTGCGGGGCATGGTCCGATAAAGGAACTCTGAATGTTTCTTGCGATGAGTCGAGGATAGGTTGTAGGCCGGAGCGCCATAAGTGAGATGCTGATTAGTGAGCACCGCCAACTTTGTTTGAGAGGCGAGAGATGAAGTGGAGCATTGTCTTCCAATTTTTCCGCAGTTGACTTATCCACTGTCGAGCGCTGTTTTGGCTGGCGAGGGCGACGCCGAGCAAGCGAATTATGACCACAGTGGGAGGAAAGGGGTGTGTCGCCGATGTAGATGGTATGATGCGTACTAGTGGGTGGCTGGTGCTGACCGTGGACCGGGAGAAATTCGGTCTTATCGGCTGCTAACTCAAGGCCGAGAGTTGGAAGGGCAGTGAAAAGGCTGTTCACTACCGCTTACAATTCTGTTGCCATGTCCTCCGTGCAGTCGTAGCCGACGGCCTCAACCCATACTGTGAGGTCGTCAGCATAGATAGCAAAACGAGCCGCAGTGTCCCATTCTAGGTTGCGGGCGATGCGTGCCATGGCCAAATTGAAAAGTACGGGTCCAAGGACAGAACCCTGTTGAAAGCCCTATATAGATAAAAGGTCCTGGGGCTCCATCCTGGATGCGTGCTGTGGAGCCGAATCGGTCGATTTCCTAAAAAAACTGCGAATCCAGTTTTGGGTCCTTTGGCTTGGAAAGGCGAGCTCTTCAAGGATCGCTGCCTGCCTAGCATTGTAAAAGGCTTGTCGCACGTCGAAAGCGAGGACATAATCTGGATTACCAGCTCGTGACGTACGGTTCAGAACGCGTCGCAGTAGCCAAGGGCAATCGCGAGTACTGAGGTGGGGACGGAATCCAGTCTGGGACGGGTGGAACCACGGGCGTACATATTCCAAATAATACTGAAGGCGCTTGTTGGTCAGGCGTTCAATAAGCTCAATAAGGGTGTAAGAGAAATAGGTCGGAGGTCAGTCAGCACAGAAGAGTCTTTGTTCGGTTTCGGTATTGGGTGAACCATTGTCAGTTTGAGTTCGTCCGGAACGTCACCAGAGGCCGAGTAAGTGTTAATCATGTTTAGCAGTACTGAGTGTGGAGACTCATCCAAGTTACGCAGCTGCTGCCATGTCACGCCATCATCGCCGGGGGCAGGTTTGCACTGGTGAAGAGCTGCCGTAAACTCGCCCGTGGTGAATGGGACGTCGAGATCCGTATCCACGTCCGGAGCAGTGATGACCGGCAATGGAGGGTGGCGGCTGAGAGAGAAATGAGGGAAAAAAGTCGTTACCAGTCGATGTTCTACGTCCGCTGGTGGGTCCCGGAGAGTGAGGGATGCGAATAGCGTAGGAAAGCTCTGAAACGTGCTCCACAGCTTGGAAAGTGCTCTTTCTTTACCGAGCTTAGCACCGAGACTATGTCAATGCTTGTTGGAAAGGGAATGATTTAGTACTGGCGACGAATCCGGATCAGGTCTTGGTGACGTTTGCCGTTGGTTAGATAGCGAGTGGCAAGGGTTTGCACGACGCGCTTGGTAAGATGAGCGTCCAGTGCGGGGGTTGAAGAGTCGCATCAGATTTCCTCTGTAGCGTGTGCTTTCGCAGAGTGTATGGCAGCATCGGAACTGCGGTAGGGTTGCATTCTGAGCGATACTGACGGCGGTTCGAATAGTTTTCCAATAAATGTGCGAAAGACATTGGCGAACGATTCTGGCTCGCAATGGGACCACTGTCCGATTGGCATGGGTTCTGGGTCACACACACTTGGATGGGGGCAACCAGGCTGCACACGATGCAGCAAGGGAGTGTCTCGCTAGTACCCCTCCCCTGGGCAACAACGCTTCGCGCCCCTCTCCTGACCCTCGCCTTCAACTTGACCGCGCACGACATGCTGGGAGACAGAGAGAGAGAGAGAGAGAGAGGAAGGAGGGAGGGAGACGTCAGTTCGTCCGGCGGGAGATCAGGTTTGGGGATGGAGGAGGCCCAGGGGGCCGCGCGACCACCAGTGGCCGGGAGGTGGTCAGGACTTGGACCGACTGGTATGGTAGGGAGTGTCGAGTGCCTCGCAGGCTGGACGGGTAGGGGAAGTATGGATCACTGAAGAGTGTACCCCTTCCAGTGCGTTGGAGAGATATGAGGAAGTGTGTGAAAAAACCACGAGCCTGAATGATGCGGCACTGCGCAAGGGAACCGCCATACGAGCGCAAGTTCCCGTGAGCGGTAGCCGCTTCTGGCAGTTGCCAACGAGGCCAACGTTGACCACCAAATGACGCATTTTATTTTTTCTAAATGGGCTAAAATCCGCAAACCAAAACTAAGTCAGATCAAACTGCACTGCCAAAAACATTCCGGCAACTCTCCCCCATGAAAAACATGGCAAGAAAATAGTTGAGACAATGCCCTTCAAATGTGTACGCAGATCGCCGTCCGTATTGCAAATGATTTAATCCTGCTGTGCCACGCATCAAAGTGAGCCACATTCATTTGACCAATGGGATTTCGCTTTTGGCGTGTCTGTTCGGGCTGTTCTGCGAGTGCTTCCATATGATTTTTCTGTTTTCCGCTTTTGCGAGCTATTTTATTATGAGTTCAGGCAGCAATTAAGAGATCGGCGAAAGCTCTGGCGCCAGACGTCCAGGACAAAGTGAACCGAAGTGAACGAAATAAGACTGCGAGGTTGTGACTCTACCATTTCCTCTCGTCTGCCTCGTCCTTACGGAGTAAATCTGGTTATTATAATTATTATTACTCCCATAATTACCATTTAGGTACCTAACAAATTGGCGCCGCTTAAAAGCCATGGCGAATCCCCCTTTCTGTGAGTACGAGCCATTTCATTAAGGTGAAGGCTTCTTCTTGTGAAACGTTTTGGAAATTTATGGCAAGGCAATGAAGTGCTTGATGAGTGTCTTCAGGCGTTCCCAATAAAGTGTCCTACAGAACAAGTCGTAACATGCTGCCAAGACGACTCGCCAGTTTGTTTTACTCTTCTTGAAGCCTTGTTTGTCGCCTCTTATGCTTAAAACTCCATCGTGCCATTGTTGAAAGTCTGTTGCAGTAGTTTTCATAAGAATGCCGCACCAACTTGAGCCAAATCCGAACTTATCGTAATATTGCTCAAATTCTCCTTATAATTGTTAATTTCTTGTCGCCATAAAGTTATCCTATAGATGACATGTAAAACACGTCATTTAATAGCTTTGACAGCATTGCATTTAGGTCCGGTACCAGACGTTCGTTTTTTTTTCTTAAATTCACCTTAGGTGGATTTGGCTCATTTCCAAAAAAAAAAAACGCCTCAAATAGCTATCAAGGCCAGGATTTATATGGCGGCGCTTTGGAATGTGTGCGACGAGAGGAGAGGTGGCGCGGGCTCGGAAGGGGGGGGCTATGGCGCAAAAAATTACAGAGGGGGGGGGGGGGGCAGGCCCGTCCGTTGTCGATTTAGTTGTTGGCCCCCGTTCCTTTCTTTTTTCCAGAACTAAAAGGCGAAGTGAGCGGGGCTGTCGATGGGCGCTCATTGGAGGAGCGAGACACAGAGGCATGACTTAGGAGCGAGGCGCCGTAGGTGGCAATGGGTCAGTCGCGAAGATGCAGACCGCAATGAATTTGCCTGCAGGTCTCGTGGGTGTAAGAGAATAATGACCGTGACAGAGATAAGCCCGCCACATTTCTCCTTGCAGATGGCACAAGCTGCCTCACTGCTCCGTGCAAAGCTTTTATGACTTTCGTAGCGGATTTTATACGACGCTTCTTTTCCCCGGCTCTGTACACAATGTTGCTGGGTGCCGTGCTTCTTAACTCGTTTTTCTGTCTCATCGCAGGAAGGATGCTCGCATTTTTACATGTCTCTATGTACGCCCTGCGAGAATGTACTACTTGTATAAATAAGCGGAGGAGGAAACGGCGCGGTCCTACTGTGGCTGTCGCCCTTCTCGACGTGTACGGGTGGCCCGACGCTTTGCGGCTGTGCAGTCTCACGGCCGCATTCACGAAACCAAATGGTGCGCTCCAGCTTACGCATGCAAAGAAGGAACCACTGCGACGCGGAACAATTACGTTCTAATTGCGTCAGCCATTTTTTCCTTCCTGTTGGGGACATTTTTTCCCCTGGATACCTCCTCCACATCCCGGGAGATTTTCCCAGGTGCTTTTATTTTTCGGCATCCGGGCTCTTTCAGCAGACACGTCGATTCGGAGGGTAATGCGGACAGCGTCCGCTGCGGTGAAACGTGTGGCGGGGTCCGAACGCATCCCTCGGTCAGCAACACTGGTGTGCAATAGGAACTGGGGAGAGGGTAGATGCGGCCGTCTCCGAAATTGTTGCTTCTGGGGGTCCTACCGTGGCTGTCACCAAATAGCCATTTTGATGCCGGAAGAGTATGCTCCAAGCTTCCATGGACCTGCATGTCCGCCCTCACAACGACGGTTGCGATACCCGTGACGAAAACCACGAATGAACAACAACAAAAAATGGGAGTGTTATGTAGCGCGTTCACATTGCACCCCAATTTTTCATTTGCATCGTGAATCGGTTTGTTTTTCTTTTACTTTAGGTTTTCCAAAACTTTCTCCCACCTTTCCATTAATTTCGTCTTTTGCCAGCTCCAAAGGGGATTTTGCAGATAGCAATACTGTCTGCATCTGTTGGCTGCGACTAAAGAGGTACTCCATGCATGGACACACGCTGAATATTTTAACGAATATCTTCGGGATAATTACAATCCCAACCATGAGGCAGAGATAATTAGAAGGATAAGAATGGGGTGGGGTGAATATGGCAGACATTCTCAGATAATGAATAGCAGCCTACCATTGTCGCTGAAGAAGAAAGTGTATGACAGCTGCATCTTACCGGTACTCACCTACGGGGCAGAAACCTGGAGGCTCACTAAGAGGGTTCAACTTAAATTGAGAACGACTCAGCGTGCAATGGAGCGGAAAATGATAGGTGTAACAATAAGGGACAAGAAGAGAGCGGAGTGGGTCAGGGAACAAACACGTGTTAAGGACATATTAGTAGAGATTAAGAAAAAGAAATGGACGTGGGCAGGGCATGTAATGCGAAGGCAAGATAACCGCTGGTCATTAAGGGTAACAGAGTGGATCCCTAGAGAAGGCGAGCATTGCAGGGGCGGCAGAAAGTTAGATGGGCAGATGAGATCAATAAGTTTGCGGGGATAAATTGGTCACAGTTGGCACAGGACCGAGGTAATTGGAGAATAATGGGAGAGGCCTTTGCCCTGCAGTGGGCGTAGATAGGCTGATGACGATGATGATGATGAATTACATTGCATTGACATTACGTTCTGCTGCGATGATGTTGATGTTTGCGACATTATATTATTGCGGTGGTCTTAGGCTTTCTGTTTATATGTGCGCGCAATACTTCCGGGCTCTGTCGACGAAGTCTTTAGATCTCTCTTTATTTCGTGTGATCACTGAGGGATCCCCTTTTTCTCTCTCCGTCACCAGCACGCCTTCTACATACACATGTAAAAAAAAATCACACACACACACACACACACACACACACACACACACACACACACACACACACACACACACACACACACACACACACACACACACACACATATATATATATACAGAAAGAAATGCTGGCAGACTACAACGCCAAAGAAGGCATAGGGAATGGTTAGACTATTTTTTTACCGTTAGTGAAGTTAAATCATTTTTTATTAATTACGTAATTAATAAAAAATGATTTAACGTGACTAAAGGTAAAAAAATAGTCTAACCATTTCCCTATGCCTTCTTTGGCGTTGTAGTCTGCCAGCATTTCTTTCTGTATATCCTAACGAGCCCCTCATTTACAAACCATATTATCGTGCGAAAGTTTAGCGAGGGCCTCGGTTCTGGCAGCCTTAATGCCAAGGTGGCATAAGAGGGTTTCCCGCCAGTTACCCGCTTATGACAGGCGGTAGACGTTCGAGTCACGCCCCGGCGGTTGAAAAGAAGGTCCCCTTCTCCCCGTGTAGTCTGAGTGGCGCTGGCTACTACCCTCAAACGTCAGATACAGTTGTCGTAAATATAAATACCCCAGAAAGTGAAGGAACACAGTCGCCCAGATAGCCGAATTGGTAAGGCATTCGAGATCTAATCGAAAGGCGTGGGTTCGGTCCCCACTCCGGGCGCGTGTTTTCCTTTCTTTCTTTCTCTCGTAATTAATAAAAAATAATTTAACGTCACTAACGGTAAAAAAAATAGTCTAACCATTCCCCTATGCCTTATTTGGCGTTGTAGTCTGCCAGCATTTCTTTCTGTATATCCTAACGAGCCCCTCATTTACAAACCATATTATCATGCGAAAGTTTAGCGAGGGCCTCGGTTCTGGCAGCCTTCATGCCAAGGTGGCATAAGAGGGTTTCCCGCCAGTTACCCGCTTATGACAGGCGGTAGACGTTCGAGTCACGCCCCGGCGGTTGAAAAGAAGGTCCCCTTCTCCCCGTGTAGTCTGAGTGGCGCTGGCTACTACCCTCAAGCGTCAGATACAGTTGTAGTAAATATAAATACCCCAGAAAGTGAAGGAACACAGTCGCCCAGATAGCCGAATTGGTAAGGCATTCGAGATCTAATCGAAAGGCGTGGGTTCGGTCCCCACTCCGGGCGCGTGTTTTCCTTTCTTTCTTTCTCTCGTAATTAATAAAAAAATAATTTAACGTCACTAACGGTAAAAAAAATAGTCTAACCATTCCCCTATGCCTTATTTGGCGTTGTAGTCTGCCAGCATTTCTTTCTGTATATCCTAACGAGCCCCTCATTTACAAACCATATTATCATGCGAAAGTTTAGCGAGGGCCTCGGTTCTGGCAGCCTTAATGCCAAGGTGGCATAAGAGGGTTTCCCGCCAGTTACCCGCTTATGACAGGCGGTAGACGTTCGAGTCACGCCCCGGCGGTTGAAAAGAAGGTCCCCTTCTCCCCGTGTAGTCTGAGTGGCGCTGGCTACTACCCTCAAGCGTCAGATACAGTTGTCGTAAATATAAATACCCCAGAAAGTGAAGGAACACAGTCGCCCAGATAGCCGAATTGGTAAGGCATTCGAGATCTAATCGAAAGGCGTGGGTTCGGTCCCCACTCCGGGCGCGTGTTTTCCTTTCTTTCTTTCTCTCGTAATTAATAAAAAATAATTTAACGTCACTAACGGTAAAAAAAATAGTCTAACCATTCCCCTATGCCTTATTTGGCGTTGTAGTCTGCCAGCATTTCTTTCTGTATATCCTAACGAGCCCCTCATTTACAAACCATATTATCATGCGAAAGTTTAGCGAGGGCCTCGGTTCTGGCAGCCTTCATGCCAAGGTGGCATAAGAGGGTTTCCCGCCAGTTACCCGCTTATGACAGGCGGTAGACGTTCGAGTCACGCCCCGGCGGTTGAAAAGAAGGTCCCCTTCTCCCCGTGTAGTCTGAGTGGCGCTGGCTACTACCCTCAAGCGTCAGATACAGTTGTCGTAAATATAAATACCCCAGAAAGTGAAGGAACACAGTCGCCCAGATAGCCGAATTGGTAAGGCATTCGAGATCTAATCGAAAGGCGTGGGTTCGGTCCCCACTCCGGGCGCGTGTTTTCCTTTCTTTCTTTCTCTCGTAATTAATAAAAAATAATTTAACGTCACTAACGGTAAAAAAAAAATAGTCTAACCATTCACCTATGCCTTATTTGGCGTTGTAGTCTGCCAGCATTTCTTTCTGTATATCCTAACGAGCCCCTCATTTACAAACCATATTATCATGCGAAAGTTTAGCGAGGGCCTCGGTTCTGGCAGCCTTCATGCCAAGGTGGCATAAGAGGGTTTCCCGCCAGTTACCCGCTTATGACAGGCGGTAGACGTTCGAGTCACGCCCCGGCGGTTGAAAAGAAGGTCCCCTTCTCCCCGTGTAGTCTGAGTGGCGCTGGCTACTACCCTCAAGCGTCAGATACAGTTGTAGTAAATATAAATACCCCAGAAAGTGAAGGAACACAGTCGCCCAGATAGCCGAATTGGTAAGGCATTCGAGATCTAATCGAAAGGCGTGGGTTCGGTCCCCACTCCGGGCGCGTGTTTTCCTTTCTTTCTTTCTCTCGTAATTAATAAAAAAATAATTTAACGTCACTAACGGTAAAAAAAATAGTCTAACCATTCCCCTATGCCTTCTTTGGCGTTGTAGTCTGCCAGCATTTCTTTCTGTATATCCTAACGAGCCCCTCATTTACAAACCATATTATCGTGCGAAAGTTTAGCGAGGGCCTCGGTTCTGGCAGCCTTAATGCCAAGGTGGCATAAGAGGGTTTCCCGCCAGTTACCCGCTTATGACAGGCGGTAGACGTTCGAGTCACGCCCCGGCGGTTGAAAAGAAGGTCCCCTTCTCCCCGTGTAGTCTGAGTGGCGCTGGCTACTACCCTCAAGCGTCAGATACAGTTGTCGTAAATATAAATACCCCAGAAAGTGAAGGAACACAGTCGCCCAGATAGCCGAATTGGTAAGGCATTCGAGATCTAATCGAAAGGCGTGGGTTCGGTCCCCACTCCGGGCGCGTGTTTTCCTTTCTTTCTTTCTCTCGTAATTAATAAAAAAATAATTTAACGTCACTAACGGTAAAAAAAATAGTCTAACCATTCCCCTATGCCTTCTTTGGCGTTGTAGTCTGCCAGCATTTCTTTCTGTATTGCCTAACGAGCCCCTCATTTCCAAACTATATATATATATATATATATATATATATATATTGTGGGCCTCACCTCTGTAATGCAGTGCAGCCTGCCAAGGTGCCCACCATGGGTTCGAGCGAGCCAAGCCGTAGACGGCCGCGGCGGCCCTCGCCACGCGTGCGCAGTCACTCCGCGGAGACGAAGTAGCTCTTCAGAACTGGTTTTATTCCGGGTAATCCACGGTACAGCAACCAGCCCTGGTATTACACTCCTAGCCCTGGGGCAGAGAGCGGGGTACCCGCCGACCGTACGCTTCAAGCCACAGAGCCCGACGCGCAGGGCTCTGTGGCTTGAAGCGTTTGGTGCTGGTGGTTTGGTGCTGGCAAGGTCCAAAAAGGCATGTTCCACAAACGTTAGAGCTCTGTGTGCCTTCTTGGGATTATGAATGTTCAAAACCCAGAACGATGCAAACAGACTACACAGTCCTCCCAGTAAAGATGATGCAGTCAAGACACTCTGGCCATCGATGCGGAGGCTAATTTCCCCGTTGGTGGAATGCAGGCAGGGAGTCAAAGGAGCAGCTGCCTGAAAAAGCAAAAAAGAAAAAAAAATGCCCCACACGTAAAATTCAAAACAGACACTATGGTTAAATGAACTTAATAATTCGGCACAGTAATAAAATTGTAAGGCCAGGTTCCCTTCGAATTCCAGTACCTAAATTAAGAATGCAAAGGCTTCATAAAACCAAGTGCCAGTACATTAACCATCGTGGCTTTTGCAGCAATAAAAAAGATATTACTTCCATACAATATACTCGAGCACAACTTTAAATGACAGTGAAGTTAAAATGCAAGCCTGTTGATAGATTAGCTCACGGAGAACACTATTATACCCCTCTTACACCTGGAATTTTTTTTAAATAAGGTTGAAACTAGCAAAAACACGGTTTCACCGGAAGGGCTTAAGTGGCCTGACGCGCGCAACTTCTTTCTTGGCTGCCGCTGGATGGTGCTACTCGTCCATACTTGGGGTGGCAGTACCGCTTTCCAAGGGAGCATGCGAGCCACGCATGAGAAAATCGTTCGACGCCAACACTTGCGGGGCTCAAAAGGCCAATGTTTTTCTTCAGTGAAGCGTAAATACTGATAACGGGTCCAATTGAGAAACATTTTGCTTAGTGGTCTCGAACGGCAAATGACAGGGGAGTTTGGGGAAGCATGAGCGATTTGACCGGAACTGACCAAACTGTTTGGTACGTGGTAATGTTGTATTCAGTTGCTTGTATACTGCTATTAATGACCGCTGCTTCACTTGCTTCCGCTTTATCCTGATGCAAACAGCGACTGCAGTCGTGTTTGCGTCACGTTTAATGAGCATTTGAACAGCGATTTCTCAGCACTTAAGGCATCTTGGCACTAAATCAATGCTGAAATGGCTATGCGAAGGTCCGACTTTCGTTTGAAACCAACTAGCTGGTTGCCTTCAATGACCCTTTAACAACAAGTTACCGCCTCATCACTGCAACCGATTGTTCCTCCGTGTGGTGCAAAGTGTGTTACTGTGAGTATTTTCAACGTGAAACGAACCGTTTCTGTAATTTGTCGGACTGATTCTGCTATTAATTACTGCAGTGACAACAAGCTATGAAAGAAAATCCCGCCATCTCCACGAAGTGAATGATGATGAGAGGGGCGAATCTAAAATGCTTATCAGCAGACAATGTGACGCATTAAGTGCAAGCTGCTTTCATAGTGTGTGCATTGACATTAGGATATGGCCCCTGGCAGAATGATGCGCTGCGCGAGATTTTGCCGCACCTAAAAGGACAGGCAACTCATTTTTACGGAGTATAGGATCTGTAAAAGGGTTGCGAGTTGGGCGAGTTGGTAATGATGCATTTCGAAAAACAAACTGCGCGCAAATGAACGAGGACAAGAACACATGAAGACGGCACAAGCGCACACTCGCAACTAGTTTATTATTGCACAATTCAAAGCTTTAAATACCCAAGCGCCCAATTGCCGTGCCCCCAATGCGTCACAGTTCTCGGTGCACTCAGCCGAAAATGCTAAAAAACCGTAACAACAAAACCACAAAACCAACTTTGAGGCGCATGAAAGGCGAAAAATCAGCAAAGATAATCGCATCATACATGGATTAAAACCCCCCTCCCACCCCCAACATGCATGCCCAGAAGAGGCACCGAAATAGCGCTCAATGTGCGTCTAAATATGCGACTTCTCGATTAAGCAGGGCGATAGAGGGATGACTGATACATTCGGAACCAGCTTTTCTGATGTGGCTGGCTTCTACAATTTCTCGCGTTTGCTGGTTCTTATGTCGGAAAAGGATGGCTGTGCGCTCAAACACAGGGACACAATCAGGTCTGCATGCGCGGCAATGAGAAGATAAGTGGCTCAGGTCACGTTGAAAAACGAAAAAAATATACGGTACCTTTAGACGTCGTACGCTCGAGTTAGTGACAACGTAACCGTGTGCGGCTCTGTCCTGAAGTTCGGAGAAATGCACCGTGCACTGTTTATCCAAAAAGCGCCGTATCAGATGTGGCCCCGCTGGTGCCGGGTCTTATTTTGCGGTGGTGGTAATTCCTGCCGGCGGCATGTGAAAAAGACATTTTAAACCGATACAGAACCCGTGCACAAAACGCTTCAATCATGTGACCAGTTCAGCTTGGGGCGACGCGTCGCGGAGAGCGGCAACGTTGGCAAAACATGTTCCGGCGCGGCTCTGAGCTTTCTAGCGGTGGAGTGAGCGCCATTTCTTTGACAATCTCAAACATCGGTTGCCTTGGCAACAAGGCACAAACCGCCCCAGAAGTCAGTTACGGTTGCGTGATCCCGGTTCAGCTCGGCACCCCACCTCGCGACATGTGGGCACTGCAGGCGTACCACTCACTCCCATTGGAAAGTGCGAGATGCGTTTGGCATTACAGGAGGCGATGGTGTGTGTGTTGCGGACGCCTTTGTTTCGCGATGAAATGCGATGTTCTGCTTCGGCGGGTGGATAGTGCTTCCCATGGTCTGGATTATCTTTCTCGAGCGACGTACGACTCAACCTCGCATGGGGTATGTGCAGTGTGCGTGGCTAAAAGCCATCTCGACTTGTGCGCCAGAGTTAAGTGACTTGCTGTTCGTCCCCGCAGACCGCGCGCGAGGTGAGTGCCGAATTTACGACGGGCAGGAGGAGGCAACCCATCGTCTGTCAATCGCGGTTCAGACTTGCAACGCATGTTGTGACGTTGTGTTCGTTCGAAACGCATCTCTGGATTTTTTAAACTGTATCCGTCAAACCCGGGCATTCGGCTCAGGGCGTTCTCTGCGATTGCACGAAAGAAGTGCCACGGGGCTTCAACGCTTTCTTTATGGAACGTACTCAGGTAAAAGGGAATATCCATGTTGTGTTATGGCCGTGTTGCATTCAATACAAACGGTTAAGCGTTAGTTTACACTTGTTTCGTTTGTCGTAAAATGTCCAAGCACTCCGGCAGTCCGCTGGCAGATCAGCCGGCGAGCCGACGCTGAGCAGACGACTCATCTCTTTGCCGGAAGTGCGTGAAAAACCCGCCCAATAGCAGGATGTCTAGCTCATGGCGAACATCTGGGAATTGATGATGTAGACATGTGAAGATGGCGGCGTCCAAAAACACGAAGGAAAGGGTGAGAAAAAAGCGACAAACTTTGCAGCAAAAGTGTGAGCTTTCCGCAGCGCGTAAAAGAGTAATACTTGGCAGAGATGACGTTGACGCCCCAATCTAACGACTGCGCTACTTCATTTAGTGTGCTCAAAACGCCTTTAAGGGCCCCTTTAAACGAACGCACGCCTCCTCCGCCCGCCCGCTGTCACAGTCTGCGGTGAGCCACGTGCTCTTCGCGGGAGCGAGGTCCGAACTTCGCAGCCTGTGCCGACCGGGCGGAACTGTGCAGCCCAGTTGCGCCCGACGCCGTCGGGAGGGGGAGGAAGAGGAGGGCGTCGCAGTTTTGACGGGTCAGTACTACTTGTGCGTCCCGGCAGCGTTCATTGACGAAGCGCCGTAATTCGAGGTGTTCCGTTGTGTGGTGGCACGCGAGCGACTTAATTGCCCACGGCACGGGCTGGGCAGCCCGAGCAACAGCCCGAGCAGCAGCAACAGCGCGCGGTCGTCGTCGGCGAGAGCGCTGGCGCGGAAACCGGCCTGCGCCGCCGCCGCTGCGACCGCCGCGGCGACCTGGGTGGTCCGGCCGTACCGACGTCGCGTCTCGGTGAAGGCCGTAAAAAAGAGACAGCTATTTATCGTGCTTGTAATGCGCCTCCGGAATTGGAACGAGATTTCCGCCGCGGGGAGGCGCGCGCAGCCGCATCGCTCAGCCGCGCCGGCATAACTCATCCGCGACGACGACCAATGTCGCTGCTGCCTCTTTGTAGAGGGCCCGCGCAAGAACAAAGCGTCGCGGACAAGCGCCGCCGCACGCAATTTGGGCAACCGGAACGCGGGGCTTCCGCCTGCGGGGACGTCTGTGCGCGCACATTCGCGCACGCACGTTACCACGGAGGCAGCCGGCAGTCGTGTCGTTCACAAGAACTTCGCCAAGCATCTTCGTTCCCCCTTCTTTCGGTTAGTTTTTCGCATCAGTGTTTTTCCTACGGGCCGGGGCTTCGGCTGGATTAGGGGCCCGGAATGATTTAGACCGAGCTGGTTCGCTCGACATTAAACCCTGGGTCCCGGGTTTAAGTTATGTGGACGCGACTCGGCCCTCGAAGGCCATTCTTGGCCGCAATACTGAGGCGCGCACTTCGTTAACCCGAAGAATAATGGGCAGGGCAAAACACGGCCCGCTGCCTTTGCATGGTAATGGAAAATATCCTGTATACAGGTGCGCTGCCACGTATTTCCCTCGTTAGGACCAAAGCAGGGCCACTTGGGAGCAAGGTGGCCGGTCCCTGTCGGTTGGCGCAGCTTATACTTCGCACGGCGTGACTGGTTGGCAGTGCAGTTTGCGACCGGGTAGCAGCAGCAAGCCGACCAAGGCTGAGGAGGCAATCGAGACAGTGTGCAAAGACAGCAGCCATAAAGTGAAACTGCGCCTTACGAGCCATCGGGCTTTTCTCTCTCCCGCCAAAAAGTTCCTCGTCGCATTAATAGCGCGCACTAAGCGAAGTCTTGTATGAAGACCACGTGTGCACCGACAGGTGTCTCGATGCCCAAAAGTGTCAGCACCGCGTGATTAATCGCCAATTCTACATTTTTCGGTTTCCTTTGGAGGAGATAAAGATCGAAGGCGCACTCACGCGCGACGTGATTGAAATTCTGGTCCTCGTCGCGTTGCCTTCACGGCGGCTGCCCAGCTGAGACGTGACCAATCGCGGTAAATCGAGCTGGCAGCACAACACTGAATCATCGGCCCCCCGGCAGAAGCCGGCTCTATTTCTTCTGTCGGTTACGACGACAGACACGGACCAGAAGGGTACGATCTTATCCGCTAAAGTAGCGGTGCGAGATGAGGCCTTTCGCGAGGCTGGATTTAGAAAAGCGAAGAATATGGGCAGGTGTATCAGGAAAATGCTTCCGGTTACCACAATGTACTAGCTCTCTTACTTTGCAACCGGCCATAGAACGCTTCACAGGGCGCGAGGACGCACCGGGACAATCCGGCCTCGGTGCTGCAGCGGACAGATCGTCTCGTTAGTGATGACACTTGGAACCTTATCCACTTCTGCTGCTGACGTCCACGTCGCATTTAGCAGTATAGCGCTACCCTGTAACCGACGAAACACGGAATCAAGGCAGGCACAAGGGTTTGACCGTGCGGCGTTGGCACGATGATATATCAGCCTCGAGGGTCTATAAGCACATTTAGCGTTTCCTTTGCCTCCACAGGAATACCAAGTTCTGCGCGCTATAGACTCTAAGCTGGGTAACCCTTAATAGAAATGCACATTTTCGAATTTTTGTAAACTATAATTTATAAGGTACAAAAGTAACCTATATCTTAGTAACCTTTATATAAGTATACACGTAAGGGTTACTGAGTTATAGTTACTTTGCAGCTCTCAGCATGTATACCTTTGTATAGGTGACATCTACCGCCGTGCACCCCGCACGGGGCACCTTGAGCAATCTTGGTGACGGTACTGGCGATACCGCGGACCCCGAGCCCCCAAACATACGCTGGATCCAACCGTGGCAATGTGTTTATAGGTGAAGGGTTAGAAACCATGAACGGTGGCCGTCGGAGCCCAGGTCAAGCTCCGGCGGATGGGCTCCCTGTCTGTTCACCAGGCAGGGAGCTCCGGGACCTCTTTGGCTACCAGGGTAAGGTCAAAGAAGAAAGTACCCCCGTCTCCCTGCTTTCCAATGTGTCATATGGCATTTTCCAAACCCCCCCCCAAACGTGATCGGCCCCCGAAAAGGGGCCGCACCGAAGTTTCGTACCCACCTCTTTCAACATCTGTCTTGTCAACAACCTCGAATAATTATGCTCGTTTTCTTGTGATTGAGTCAGCTGACTCAGCACGACCTGTCGCTTCCATGTCTGTATTCTTGATATCTAAATTTCTGCAAAGCACCATAGGTGGCAAATATCAAGCTAAAAAGCTCAGGACCGGAGAAATCCTGGTAGAAGTCAATGCTGAACAACAAGCCCACACTCTTCTTGCACAAACCCGCATCCATGATCTGGACATCAGGGTCACGCCCCACAGGAGCCTAAACAGCTCCCAGGGTGTGATTTCTGAGACAGATCTCCTGACGGAAACAGATGCAGACCTTCTCGCAGGTCTAAAGGATCAGGGCGTCACAGCCGTGCGGCGCATCACGATGCGCAGGGATGACAAGATAATCCCCACCAAACACATTATCCTGACCTTTGACCGCTCGGCACTTCCACAATATATAAATGCAGGCTTCATTCGATGCTCCATTCGTCCTTACATTCCGAACCCGCGCCGTTGCTTCAAGTGCCAGCGGTTCGGGCACAGTACAACCTCTTGCCGCGGCAAAACAACGTGTGCGAAATGCGCCGCGCAGGACCACCCCACCGACAACTGTAATTCTGACATCCTCACTTGTGCAAACTGCAGGGGCCCACATGCGGCCTACTCCAGGAAATGCGAAAAGTTCCAAATAGAAAAGAAAATAATCAATCTCAAGGTCACAGAAAACATCACCTTCCCAGAGGCGCGGAAGAGGTTCGCCTCTTTCCCCCTGGGGAGGTACGCCGACGCAGCTCGCCGGGGGGCGGAGCGGCGTCTTGTTTCGGCGGGGACCCAGTACCGCGAGTCGGACTTGGTCCCGCCCCCGCCCCCCCCTGGGTTGCCTCTGGCAGCCCAACCCGCCACCGCACCGCCTGCTAAGTCAGCAGTGGTTGTGGTGGCATCCACGTCCGTTGGGGATGCTGCTGCACCCTCTGTTTCCTCCTCTCCACCGGCCCGAAGCACATGCGAGGGCCCGGAGGAGATGGAGCTGGAGGAAACCGCAGCAGTTCCCACCTCCGCCGCACCGCCTGTGCCACCCGGGGCGCTCCTGACGCCCTCGGCGGTCGCGGCCAAAACGAAGGGCACCGCAAAGGGTGCCAGGTCCGGGGGGTCCGGTACGCCGGGTACCCCTTCCAAATCAGATGATGACATGGATGTGGGACCCTTCCTGTCTGCTTCGCAGCGGAAGGAACGGGTCCCCCCATCTAAACCTCCAGAGGAGGTAAAGAAACCCCGTCCAAGAATCCAAGCCCCGAAAGACCCTACATAAATAGTCACACTCCAGTAGCTCTAATACATAATAATGGGAAGAGAAAATATCGTTCAATGGAACTGCAGAGGCCTTCTAAATAATCTTGACGACGTGTATGAGATTCTGCATGCTAATCAGCCAAGTGTAATGTGTGTTCAGGAAACACACCTGAATTCCAAGAACACAAATTTCTTGAATAGTTACCTGGTACACAGAAAGGACAGGGTTGGCTGCACACACTCTTCTGGCGGTGTGGCAATAATCGCCCGCAAATCCTTAGCATGCCACCCTGTCACCTTGAACACTATCCTGGAGGCTGTGGCAATTCGAACGATAATATTTAATAGGTTGATAACGGTATGCTCCATATACATTCCTCCTGATGTTTCACTTTTAAGCTCTGACTTCGAGGCGCTGGTTGACCAGCTGCCCGAACCATACATCCTGACAGGCGACCTTAATGCTCACAACACTCTTTGGGGCTCTTCTCGCACGGATGCCCGAGGTCGCCTCATAGAGAAATTCCTTACATCTTCAGGAGCATGCCTTTTCAACAGTAAACAGCCTACATATCATAACATAGGACACAACACACACTCATGTCTTGACTTGGCGATTGGCTCCGCAGTTCTCTTTCCTCTTCTCGAGTGGGGTGTGGGAACTGACCCATATGGCAGTGACCACTTCCCCACCTCACTTACATATATAGATAAAGGCCCAAGCAGTTCATCTTCCCATAATAGGTTCAATGAAGCACGAGCTAACTGGAATACATTCACAGAGACATCCAAACTACACCACACATCCATAGGACACCTACACGTTGAAGAAGCTACCCAACTCCTCACGGCGCACATCCTCGACGCCGCCGAAAAGTCCATTCCCCACGTCTCTGGTGCCCCGCGCAACCAGCGGAGGCCGTGGTGGAATGAGGACTGTAGGCGGGCGCGAGAGGCCCAGAACAAGGCGTGGGGTATCCTTCGTCGGTACCCCACGTCGGGAAACCTCCTCTTGTTCAAACGGGCCAAGGCATTAGGAAAACGTGTGCGCCGTGAGGCAAAACGAGAGAGTTGGCGTACATTCATAACATCAATAAACTCCTACACTGACTCTCGCAAAGTCTGGACACGAATACGCAAACTAAAAGGACAACAGACACACAGCCTGCCCCTGGTCAGTACAACAGGGGACAAACTGGAAGACCAGGCTAACACACTCGCACAACACTTCCAACACGTGTCCAGTTCAGCACACTACACTAACACTTTCATGAAACACAAACAATTGGCCGAAAAGAAGTCTTTACGTGATAATGATAAGTCAACCTCCTCTTATAACTCGGAGTTTTCACTTCATGAGCTGAGGACCGCTCTGAGCACTTGTAAACCCTCAGCTCCAGGCCCAGACAACATCACATATACAATGATACAGCACCTACACTCAGACACTCTTCAAACACTCCTCCACCTATATAACAAGATTTGGCTTTCGGGGCACATTCCTCGCTCTTGGAGGGAGGCCATAGTAGTGGCTTTCCTAAAAGAAGGGAAGGACTCTTCCTCTCCTTCTAGTTACCGGCCCATTGCCTTGACAAGTTGCCTGTGCAAGCTCCTCGAGAAGATGATAAACCGTAGGCTCGTGTACTTCCTTGAGTACAACGGTCTTCTCGAGAGCTGCCAGGCAGGCTTCCGGGCAGGGCGATCCACAAATGATCAATTAGTTGCACTGGAATCTTACATAAAGGATGCCTTTATACACAGACAGTACTGCATGACCGTATTTTTTGATATCGAGAAAGCTTATGATACGGCATGGCGTTATGGCATTCTTGCAGACCTAAAATCCTATGGTGTGACAGGTAATATGCTTAATACTCTTTCAAGTTACCTGTCCGAACGAACATTTCGTGTCAGGGTCGGTTCGGCACTTTCAAACGTTCACGTGCAGGAGAATGGCGTGCCTCAAGGTGGCGTATTGAGCTGCACCTTGTTTATAGTTAAGATGAACTCTCTCCGAAAGGCACTGCCGCCAACCATATCCTGCTTGCTGTATGTAGATGACGTTCAAATATCTTTCAAATCATGTAACATATCCATTTGTGAACGTCAGGTCCAGCTTGGGGTAAATAAACTTTCTCGCTGGGCAGATGAAAATGGGTTTAAACTTAATCCTTCTAAAAGTACCTGCGTTGTATTCTCAAAAAGGCGGGGCATCCTGCCCGATCCCGACTTAAAACTCTTTGGTGACTCGATTCCAGTAAAAAGAGAGCACAAGTTTTTGGGTGTGGTGTTTGACGAGAAACTCTCTTTCATACCCCACATAAAACGACTCAAACAAAAATGCCTAAAAACAATGAATATTCTAAAAGTCCTGTCTCACCAATCGTACGGTGCAGACAAACAACTCCTGCTTCGACTTTATGCCGCGTTGGTGGGGTCACGGTTGGACTACGGAAGCGTTGTGTATGGGTCAGCCACAAAAACAGCACTTAAAATGCTCGACCCAGTGCTTCACTTGGGGCTTCGCCTTTCTTGTGGGGCATTCCGTACCAGTCCTGTCCACAGTCTTTATGCAGAGTGTGACAAATGGTGCTTAGCGTACCAGCGAACTTATGTTGACCTGCTATATGCCTCCAAAATCTCATCAATGAATAACCATCCCTTTAAACCAGTTTTTAATGATACATCCACAACTAAACTCTTTTTAAACCGCCCATCAATTTCCGTTCCCTTCTCGCAGAGAGTGAGGGACGAGGTGACTATTCATGAGGTCTCCCTCTTAGACACATTCAAATCATCTCACACTGATCTTGTAGCACCATGGCATCTTCGTCCTGTAGCATGTGACTTGTCTTTCGTACAATACAATAAGAACAGGACACCAAGAAGTGGGATTTTGCAGCATTTCATGCATCTGCAGAATAAATACAGGGCTGCAGAGTTTTTCACCGATGCATCTAAAACGTCCACTGCGGTGTCTTGTGCTGCGCATGGGCCCAATTTTGAAGCATGTAGAACAATGAATGTTAATACAAGTATTTTTACGGCAGAGGCATATGGCATATTTCTAGTTGTAAGTCACATAGTTGAACATCACATTCCTACATCCGTCATTTATACAGATTCGTTGAGCGTCGTCCGTGCATTATCATCCGGAAAGTCATCAAAAAACCATGTCATTAATCTTGTCTTCAGAACGATTATGGTAGCTTATTCTTCAAACCTTGGGGTGACTGTGTGTTGGGTGCCAGGCCACTCTGGCATTGGCGGTAATGAAGTGGCGGATGAAATGGCCGCCAATGCTGCACTCCGAAACACAGTCGACATGTCAACACTACCTTACACAGACCTCAAGCCACACATTAGACAACAAGTCCGTAAAACTTGGCAAGCAGACTGGAGCGAACAGACAGACAACAAACTACATGTAATAAAACCACACCTGGGACAATACACTACTGACTCACACAACAGGCACATTGAAGTTACCCTAGCTAGGTTACGGATAGGCCATACGCATGTAACGCACTCCCACCTGCTCACGGGATCTCCAAGACCCCTGTGTAGCAGGTGTGGGGAGGGCCTATCCGTAGTCCACATACTCATACAATGCAAGGCACTTGACACAACACGACACAAACACTTCAGAGAACTCTACAGACAACATATTCCCCTACACCCATCTCTGTTTCTAGGTGACGATGCCATGGTTTCTGTGAAACGCGTTTTTAAATATTTGTCAGATGTTAAGTTTTTAAACCTCATTTCCTATCATGCGTAATCACATCTGGCCCTATACACCAGCCATCACCATTATCTTTATTGATCTTACTATGTCCAGTTTGGACATTTTATACCTACCTTTTGTGGTAATCACTTGTTTTCATTAAATAACTTCTCTGGCGCTCTTTGCCCTCGTTGGCCTTGCGCCATTAAACACCAACCATCATCATCATCATCTACCGCCGTGCAAGGCCACATACCTGGAAGGTGTTACGTTGCATATCAGCGCGTTTCCGCCGACGTCGCTGTGGCGAACCTCCGATGGTGCCTTTCGGGCGCGGTAAACGCGCAGTGCGTCAGTGGAAGACGATATGTGCAACAACGCTCTCCATTGCGCAGTCTGAACTCGGAGAGCCTCGAGTGTATTTTGTACGTCCCTTCAATAAACTGCCGGCCACTATTGCGGCTGTGCAAACATTACAATAGAGATATACTAAAATAAAAGTTACTTTTAAAATTACTAAAATTGCAGCGCCATAAAGCTTGAAAATATTATCTTAATATACCTATATGCATCCATATCTATATGCATAGGATGACCTGTTCGATAGTCATTACCCACGTTGTCACTCAGAAATGTTTGAGAATATTGGCAACGCTTGAGGCATATGAACAGTCATGGCTAAATTTGATGTTGGCATCAGCTTTGTGCCGTTTAAAAAACGAGCATCCCACATACATGAAAGCTCTTATAGTAAATTGCAGGAATGAAGTTAAGCTTTAGTGAAACCACATTTCATTAAATAAGCCAGGTGAGATGCACTTGATAGCTTACTTCAAAAGGATGCCAAAGCTGTGATAACATAGCCTTAAGCCAAAGATTCTTGTGTGACACTTAGGTCATGATGATCAAAAAGATTAAATCGAGGGTTGGACGGAAACCCGTCTGGTAAGGAAAACACATGACAATAAAAGCTGGCACCGACTAAGAATGTTTAAAATCCAAAAAAAGACGTTTCGGCTCCTGTACGGCTGCCTTGTTCACAATGAAAAGTGTGGGCGAAAGTGATCCGGTTATGTTTGCTTCAAGATGTGACGTAGGCAACGTGCGTACACGTGGGGGAAGTTGCCGTCATTGCGATTCAGTGCGTGCTCCGTGGTCTGGATTGTCAGGGATTCAAGACTCTCAGTGATTCAGGGACTCTCGCCCCAGAGGAAATTGCAGACTGTTTTAACACCTACTTCCACCAGGTTTTTTCGAGTGAAGAGGAGTATGACTTTCAAAACATGTGTTCTGATGTGCTCAGAGAGATGTGCTCAGAGACATGCTACGTAAATTAAATATCATGAAATCGACTGGACCTGATAACATTCCGAACAACTTTTTGCGACGCTACGCTGAGCAAATTGCACCCTTTTTGACTAGGTTATTTATGTTATCAACTCCGGTGTTATACCGGATGACTGGAGGATAGCCCGCATAGTACCAGTGCACAAAAAAGGCGACCGACTTGATTATGCCAACTACCGCCCGTGTCGATTACTAGCGCATGTTGCAAACTGGTGGAGCATGCTGTTGCAAACTTTATAAAAGACTTCTTAGCTGACAGAAATTTGTTGACCCCCAGCCAACACGGCGTTTGGAAAGGAATGTCAACGACCACGCAACTTGTCTTGACGGTACATGAAATTGCTCGGGTTCTTGATATGTCTGGCCAGGTTGACATGTTATGTCTCGATTTTAGCAAGGCCTTCGATAAGGTGCCTCACGCGGAACTAATCTACAAGCTTGAACGCCTGAACTTGTTTTTTTCCTGTTATTCGATGGATAAGTGCTTATCTGAGAAACAGGAAACAGTTTGTAGTAATAAAGAACCGTGCATCAAAAGTGCTTCCTGTAACCTCCGGGGTACCTCAGGGAAGTGTGCTGGGGCTTTTACTGTTTTCAATTTACGTGAATGACTTGGTTGATGTGGTGCCTGAAGATGTAATCATAAAGTTGTTCGCGGATGATTGTATTGTTTTGAAAGAAATAGTTTCGGAAGATAGCCATATTTCACTACAGAAATCGCTCGCTGGTATTAATGACTGGTGTTCCCGCTGGGCATTGTTCTAAATGGTGACAAAACAGTGCTTGTTCGAATTACAAGAAAGAAATACCCTAGTATTTATACCTACTTACTGCATGATAAACCCGTTTTAGAAGTCAGTAAATATAAATACCTAGGAGTCACATTTACAACTAAGCTCACCTAGTCTGAACACATATCTGACATCTCAAAATCCGCCATACGAAATTTTTGGTTCCTAAAGAGAAGATTAAAAACGGTCTAGTAAGTACAAAGCTCTTTTAATATAATACATGTATACGTTCAAAACTTGAATATGTCGCAGTTGTCTGGGACACTTTTGTCCGAGCGTTGGGGATGAACCGGACTTCCGCCTCCTTCCAGCTGCCTGGCAACACGCCGCTTTCCCAGGCACTGTTCATGTGTCCAAGGAGCTCTTGTCTGGATTTGTCGCTCAGGTTGTTGAGGAGTCTGCAAGTAATAGTGCACGGCCCTCGGGTCTGCATCTATTACTTTCACAAATGGCCGTTCGTAATTCAGAGTCGATGAAAGGCCTGTCCAAGACCTCATTAGAGGTGCCTCTGTACGGCCCAGGTTACTCCACACTCTTCTCCGTATTCAGGTACCTGTCTTTGAAGTCTTCCATTACTTTCTTCGCACCTCCTGCGCAGTTGCTTAATGTGCGCGCCATGCTGCGGTTGGTAGCGCTTTTGCTGGCCAGTGGGTCTATCAGATGGCGGAGCAATTGCCAAGTCTTACGGGTAGAGAGTGTCCCGCGCAGATCATCACAGAGGCTCAGCCAACTCTCTTTACACAGCTCGGCGGCATACTCAGCGGCTTTCCTGCTAATTTCATTAATCTTCTTCCCCAATTTCCTATTATGTCGCTGCCGCTTCCAGCGCTTAGTGAGGCTGCAGCGTTTGGCTTCCCACAGGTGCGCCAGTCGTGCGTCGATGCATGGAGTCTGGGCAAGGTAAGAAAAGAGCAGGAAGACCGTTCAGAGGAGGAGGTCGAGGGCCGGCCGTACGAGAACTGGAAAAAGGAGTAGCTGGCGCTGGTGGACAAGCACACGCAGAAGATTACCGTTTTGGACATACATCCTGCTGTGTGAGAAGATTGGTTGCTTTCACAGCGCAACACTTTTATGCGTCGACGAGTCCTGTTGTTGATCCGATCGCCACTTGTATCCTCTTCCTGCTACCGCACGCACCCACCGCCACATTTCACCAGCGCGAATCAAATGCGCACACCACACAATGCGTCGGGAACAGCCTTGGTTGATCTTGCTGATACATTCCTTTCTTGTGTGCCGTTTAAGCGGCAAGGTCGTCACCTTTTGGAAACTGCACGCGACAACCCACGCTTTCTAGATCGGAGCTCGCTTTTTCGCTGCACTTCCACAGGGAGCAGCGGCCATCTTGACGACTGCCCTCTCGCTTGCGCCGAGATCTCGCCAGAGGCTCGTCCTTTAGCTCTGCTCGTAGACGGAGCTTTTTCCGGTATGAATCTCCCCAGCCGGAGTTTTCTTGGAGGTTACGTGCTTAACTCCGTCCTCGGTCGAAGCAATGGTATGTTATCGCTTCGTATTTACACCATCACTTGGTTGATGGAGTGTTTAGGCGTATAGTGCTTTGTACACTCCGCAGTACGGAGTTAGCGTTGTACTGCTAGACGATTTACCGGAGCATAAACCTATAATGACACTGCCCATCTGGCTTGATTTTATTTACTGTGTAGTGGCTACTGCTTCTTTGGGAACACAAGGCACAGGCTTGTTGCTAAGGGTAGTTTTTGCCTGTCAGTGATGAATTGGAGGGAGTTGCGGCAGCAAGGTGTTGTCGATGATGATGATGATGATGGTGGTGGTGGAACAGCTGCAGAATTGTCGGAGCCGCATCTATACACGTCAAGAAGGCAAGAAAGGAAGCCTAGAAATCTGTGTTAGGAGATGGCGTGTGGGCCAGACCTACGGCCAATTCTTGGGTGACCCACGTGACCTTCGTACTTTTCAAAATGCTTTACACGCATGGATGAGCCGGTTCACTAACCATTTGTAATTATTTGCTTGCGCATTGTCACACGTGCTCACACAGAGACAGAATTATATTATTCGAGTCAAGAATTATGTTACAGGCAGCTTCTTCCCGTATTTCGAGGTTATGCAGAGGTGTTTCCAAGAAATTACCGCTGATATTGCAGCCCCGTAATTTCCGCAAAAGTAAACATGTATTAAGAAGTTTACAGGCCCTTTTACTGCAAAAAAACGTATGGGATGTAAATTCTAATGAAAGCTCACTTGACAAGTGAGCATTATGACGAGTGCGCATTGTAAGATAACGTGTCGCTCAATAGTAACAAAAAATAGTAACAAAATTTAGTGCCTTTCCACTCTGTAAAGAATGACCAGCAAAGCTGCGGTGCCGAGCCTCAACGTGAGCTTTGACTGGGTCGTAGTCCAAAAGGTGCACGAAGCAAAACACGTTTGTTTGGAACATGCGACTGAGCATAGTTCCTGGTCGGTTAACTGAATGAACTTATTACGAACTACAGCTTTGTTCCGGAGGACAAGCAGGGGGCTGTCTGTTTCCCTCCCGTAGAATCCCATATGTATTGACAGCGGACGAGAATTACATAGTATTTACAGCTCACTGCCAACCAGGTAATTGTGAAAACTATATAAAACTCGGCGTTGTGTTAGAGTTGTCTTAGCGGCTAATTGTCATATAATTTGTTTCGGTATAGTTCCAATAAAACACGCGTTGGAGCCACTTTCTGTAATGGTAATGCCCGTACGAATAGACGGTATTCGTTGAAAAGTTTAGCGGTCAATTTCTTCGCTGGACAACACTGGAAACGGCCACAGACAAGGACGATGCGCCACGGACACGGCGCAGCCTGGGCCACTGCGGCCGCACGCCGAAGAAAAAAAAAAGACACCGACGTGCGTCATCTGCTCCGCTCCAATCCGATTCTAAACTGTGGCGCCAAAAGAGATTTTATTAATCGCACTCACAGTGAACTCGACGCAATACTATGTGTTCGGCGAAGAGTTAGTAACGTGAAACACAGTCATGTGTTTCACAGTCATGCTTAGCACGGACAAGTGGCGCCATCCCGCGGAGCCCCACGTAACGAATGACGGCGCACTCGCACGTTTGCACGGAGTAAAAGAGGGGTGCCTGATCTGCGGCCCGTGCGGACAACGTCGCCTAGCAACAGACGCTTGGCCACAGATATGGCGGTGCACACTTGGTTGCCTGCATGCATTCCACGCCATTGAATAACGAGGACATTGACGTGATTCACTGTGCAACACTCGATGCGGGAAAGCCATCTTACGAAGATCTAGCTTACAACGATCCCCTGAAAAAAAGGAAGGCGAAGATCGGCTCAACCGGCGGGTTGTTCTTGCTGCTCTGGAGTTATTCTTCGTTTTGTACTTGTACGCATTTGCTGTGACTAAAATCCTTCACGCTGCCTTCTTACAAGCAACCAGCGACTTCACAAGGGCGGACGCCCCGTGTCAACGGCTTCAGCGAAGCTGCGTGCGGACCCTGCAGCTCAGCAATGCGCCGTCATCGCCTGCGCTTCATGCTGCCCTAATGGATGGAACCAACCAGGGCCTGGCCGCTCCAAGCGGACCCTACCAAGGTACTCCTGCAGTTTCGCACGAATCCACTCCCGATGATAACCTGGAAAGCCCGCCAGCTCCTAAAAAGCGGGCTACTGACCAGGATACCCCAGATCGGAACGTTTGCTCTGCCGCTACTGACATGGAAGTAAAACTAGGCGACTTTACCCTTATCACTTACAAGAAGAATTGAGCCACCGGGATTCCCGTTGTCTTTGAACCAGCGGAAGGTTATAGTTTGTGGAAAGCCAACCCCAACGTATTGGCGTCAGAAGTCGCGGCGACGGAACAAGAAAAAGCTTTAACACATCGCCTGACCGAGGATGGTGGGCTTATTGGGACTGTGTCGTCCCTAGCGGCAGCGAACAGACTTATACATGTCTCCACCCTTGCTGGTGTACAAGTCGAGGTGCGCGTGCCACGATCGTACATGGCAACGTATGGGAAAATCCTATAGGTGTGCCCCTTGAGTACACTGACGAGGCACTAGGGAACTACCTTAGAGACCAAGGTGTTATCTCTGCCCGTCTGCAAGTCACCTACATACAGGATGAAAATCAGGTCATTGCTGAGACCCGCCGACGCTCAGTCGTCTTGGAGTTCAAGCCACGTTCACCTCTGCCAGCTCGGGTGTTTCTTGGCTTGAATAGCTTCCCAGCAGAAGAGTACACTGGATCTGCTACGCAGTGCTTCAAGTGCCAGAAACACGGCCGTATCGCCAGGAACTGCAGAGGAAAACTTCGCTGCAAAATATGCTCTGGTGACCACCCACACAAGGACTGTACCTCGCGCAATCAACCCCGATGCGCAAACTGTGGCGGCCCGCATCCCGCGTCGTATGGAGCTTGCCCGAAGAAAAAGGCAGCTACTCTTGCACGCAGTGTCGAGCAAGTACACGGGAAACCTCCTTCCCGGCATGAGCCACCATCAAAGCCAGAAGTTGTGTTTTCACCTGTGATTGTGTCTTCAAATGACGCTCCGCTTCAGGGCGAAGCTTCCACAAGCAAGTCCTACGCGCAGGCCACACGGGATCATCCAACATCCACAATTAATCATACCGCACCTGATGTCCGCTCACCGGACGCATACTCCCCCTCAACTCGACGTCCCCGCAGGGAACGTGGACAGACGGCAGCTCAGTCCGTACATCCCGTCATTACTGGCATACTCATCCCCATGCTCTTCGCGGCAACCAGGGCACTGCTGCGCGCCAACCCCTCCTATGGCCATATCCGCGAGGTAGAAGCGGTACTGTCTTTGGAACCTTTCGTGGCCCCCACATCATCAGCTTCTTGGCATCGTTTTGGAGCCCAACAAAGTTGATGGCATCGGATACCCACTGCCTGAAACCGCGTATTAACGCAAGTCTCAAAAGCTCTACAATTTTTCAATGGAATGCACGTGGCCTACGCTTGATTTTCGGCAGCTTGTGCGGACATATCAATTTCCGTTTATAGTTACATCTGAATCTCGAGTTGAAGAACATGTTAAGTTAAAGAATTATCAATTGCTTCATTCGCAGCGCTTAAACGGCCCAAGTCGACTTTTTATCGTCGTCCGTCATGATGTGCCGGTAGCAAGCATTGCCGTGCCTGCTCACGAATCCAAAGAATACGTCTGCGCGAAAACCAGAATTGGCAGCCAGGGCTTCGCTTTAATTGCTGCTTACATAGAGCCAAGCAACCGCTTTGACGCCTCAGTGCTAGAAAATATTATTATTGGAACATCCCCGCCTTACCTAATTTGCGGTGACTTTAATGCGCACCATAAGATCTGGGGCAGCGCACATACAAATTCCCGGGGAACGCGACTAGCCGAGCTGCTGATCAAGTACTCTGTTTAGTCTCTGAACTACGGCAGCATCACTTATATGAAAAACGTGAAAGGGAGCAGCTGCATCGACGTCTCTTTTATTTCAAGCAGATGAGCTGCAAAGTTTTTCTGGTGCACAGGCCTGGAAACAAGGGCAAGCGACCACTATCCAGTTTTGCTTTGTTACCTTGACAAAGAGGCGCTCCGAGAAGGAGCGATCAAGTGCACTAACTGGCAGACCTATGAAGAGAGCGTGGGTCATAGTATTACTGCATCAACTAGCGACGACGACATAATTCCTATCATTGCTCGCTGCCCGCGCGAATCATCGCGTGTTATGAAAAGGCCTACAAATGTCAGAAGTGATGAGGAGTATGAGAGGCAACAAGCCATTCGCAGGAGTGCAGAGCGCAAGGCTCGACGTACGAAAACTTTGGAATATATGCAGCACGCACGTATACGGCGCAGAGGCACATGAGGCGCCATTTAGAGAAGTTAAGCAGGCAGCGATGGCAATAGTTCTGCGCGAAATTGGATGCTCGCAAGCCTTTGTCGCACATCTGGCCTGTAGTAAAGGGCATGCGTTACATCTCGCAACTACGCCCATTCAGCGCGCTGTCATTGCATGAAAATATTGTCTCAGAGACAAGCCGCTGAAGAATATTGCAAGCTGCTGTCCGCCAGCACATCCGTGAGGACGGGCCCACAGTTAAATTATTTCATTTCACCTCCAGCTGCTGTGCCTGCGTTAGATCACCCGTTCTCGATACAAGAACTTAATGCGGCTATTTCTGATGTTAAGAAATGCTCTTCTCCCTGGTTACGATGAAATTACTTACGAGGCTATTTCGCATTTATCGCACCACTCCCGCTTGCGTTTCTTGGAGTAATAACACTACGTGGCTGCATGGAATCGTTCCTCCTGAATGCTTTTGCAGCATCGAAGATTACTTACGTTCTGAAGCCTGCAAAGCCACCGACACGCTATGACTCCTTTCGACCGGTTGCCCTACTCAGTTGCATTGGAAAATTAATGGAAAAAATGAAAACTAATAAAAAATGAAAAAACGAATACACTTGTTACATCAAATGAGAAAGACGGTCAAAGGATTAAGGGTACTTAGCGGGACATGGCTGTCTGGATCGCGGTCTCCCGGCGAAAGGGCCCGACAACGGACGGCAGAGTTTCTGAAGTGAGTCCTGGTTCAGGCCGCCCGCAATAGCCGGCGGAGCCGCGTTATATCCGCGTCAAGCGGTCCGGTGGGGAACGTATTGGGGGAGGACGAGCAAGTGGTTGTTGGGGGTGGGGGGAAGGGGAGATAGGGGCCGATAACTGTCTGGCCCCTATCGCCGACACCTCAACCAGCCGAACGGATGCGGGGAGGGGGACAGTCGCAAGTGGAGAAGGAAGAGAATGAGTGTATTTATGGTGAATTGTAGAAGAGAGGGATTGAAGATTGTAAATGTAGGGGAGTTATGACGTCCCCCGGAAAAAGTGCATTCTGGAGCTTTCAGACCGTGGGGAGTAAGGCTTTCTGCAGCCAATCGGGGAGACGCTCGTAAACACCAACAGCCATGTTCCCGCCTAAGTGAAAAGGACCAATAAAACACAGACACAAGGTTTGAACCCGAAAACGTGCGCTTGGATAATTATGGGTGTAAAGAAAGTAGTTCAGACAAAACACACTAGTGTAAAAAGTGGAAAAGGCAGAAAGGTCGTCTGAAGTACACTAAGGACCCGGAGCCCGAAAGCGACCAGCGCACACTCCAGGGAGGGGGTATGAAATGCCGCGGCCACGCCGAAACCCAAGCTGCGCCGATGGTCCCCCTCGACAGCCGCGCCCTCCGGTCGGTCAGTGCGCAGGGACACACTGCGCATGCGTTTCTTAGGAAAAACGGCGCTAGGCGACCGAAGAGGGATGCTACAAGAATTAGGAAAAACAATCTGAACGGTGGCTCCGCGACAGTACAATGACTGTTGGACTCCAACTACTCCCCCGATTTCTTAGAGTGTAGGCGCACACTACAGGTAAGCGCTTTGCTGATAGATTTCATTAGCTATAAATGCTTGCCAATAAATGCCTATCGCAGAAAAGCCATGACAATCCCTCAACAGCCCTAAGACCCGACAGCATTTTCCAGTCCCGTCAACCAACTCTGGTTGAAGAAGTCAGCAGCGCCGCAATGTGCTTCGTCTACGCAGGAACGCGAGCCTTGTCCCCCTATTATTTCTCTCGCACAGACAACCATGAACTCGCCCATATGAGATCAAAGAAATCTGGGGTAAGTTGCGACCATTAGGAACTTGTTGTTTTTTTGCCGAAGCGGGTGCATCTTCAGAACACTCAGCCTCCCTCCGCGACGAGGACGGTTCTTTTAGCTTGTGAGCGTCTAATTACCGTCGAAGCTCAGCAATAATGTCTAGAGTTAGCCGCGCGTAAAGTGCAAGCAGTTGCATGGCTAGGAATTCCGACGCCAACAATAAACGCAACGACAGCAAGTTCACAGTGTCAAACGTTTTGCACTCGAGTACAGCCATTTTCTGCCCGGTTCTACATCTGGTCTCGGGGTCCAGTCGGTATCGCGTCGAGTTAGCGTTCTGGGGCGCGGTGGTTCGATTCCTCGCCAGCGGTGTTTTTTTCGCCGCTCCTCGCTCGTTTCCGTGGGGGAAACAGAACGGAGCAGCCGTTCGTCCGTTAAGCGGGATTCACACGACGGAGAACCCCTCTCTTTTTGGCCCGCGGGAGCCGCTCACGTGACCGGTTTTAGGCTCCGCCCCTCGGTGGGGATCGCCCGCGGATGCTCCGGGAAAGAAAATGCCACCGCATGTTTTCGCTCGGCGGCGGCGGTCCTCCGTAGGGAATGGAACCAGTTTTTGGCACACAGGGCGAGGCTCGCGCGGAGGAAGCGAGCCTCGCCTCGCTTCCTCCGCGCTGTCGTCTGCTAGTCACTCCGGGCAGCTCCGCACGTGTGGATGCGCCACCAAGATGGAAAATTGTGTCACGTGGTGTTGACGTCACATATCCGTCCGCCTCCGTGAGAGGGTTTCTCCGTCGTGTGAATCCCGCTAACGGTTGGGGGAGTAACCGTTCGCTCCGTCGCATTTACTCCCGTAGGGAACTGGTGGTTGCGGCAACGCAGTTAGTCCCCAAACGGAGCAATGACACTCCCCAGTTGCTTCCTTTTGGCTGGGAGTGTATGCGCCGTTATTTTCGTTTACTGGCAACGTTTGTTGGGGTAAAAACGCTGCTGCAGAATTTTATTTTCGCTTACACCCAGTCCCACTCGTCTCCCCGGAAATTCTCTTTTTTATTACGCATACTGCTTGCAGTAAAGCACGCTTTTCAGGACGTTTCAATACGATAAGGTGCAGACTCGAAGTAGCCCCAGCATGACACCTACGTTTAACAACGCTCGGGTGCAGTAGTTCCTCCCAGAACTAACTGCGATGTGTCATATGTTAGACTCCAAAAGCAGCAATGTTGCTCGATTGTTTTTGAGAACAGCAGAAAAAAAACTATTCAACAAAAGATTACCAGCAAGACCTGAATAGATACCACAAGTTGTGGAGAATGAAACATGGAAGGAGTTTTTTTGTTTTGCAATCACATATAAGTTTACACCAATTCTAACTTCTAGGTATGAACTACTTCTGCTAACCAATTAAAAATAATGATAATTAAACAACTACTGAAACACAAAATGCAAAATCTGCTTCCAATATGACATGGTTTACACCTTCAGCTTCACAGTGCAAAAGACATTATCATTTCTAGCTGCGCTGCAAGCTGGGATGTACCTCTCGAGAATTTTGTATCACTGCTATACCACTCGAGGCGAAAAAGTGGGGAATAATGAAAAAATAATTATTTCTTTATTAAAATCTGGCCTCTGTGGCTTTTATAACTATGTGGCACTGTTCCACATACGGCATTTGTGGAGGAAAAACTGCAAATCAAGAGAAAAGTGATACCTAAAAAATGTTTTTTTGGGCAATTTTTTGCTCCCAAAGACCCATGTGCCCCTTCAACATATCAAATTTTTTAAATTCAGGGTGTTCGACTGGAGTATAAGTCATCCTGTAGGTGATGCGACTAAGCAGCAGGGCCTGTTTCATCATTCATCCTCTCTGAGCACTGCGTGTTGGTGTCTATTGCCTTCAAGACATTGAGCTTTAATGCACTTCATATTGCGTTTCTATAGAGTGAACCAAATTTCCCATCTTAAAAACTGCGGCCGATATAAAATCAATTAACTGTTTATTGCAAAAATGCAACATAAATTTTATTGCTTTCACTATATTGAGTTTTAACAAACTCTGTATTGCCTTTCTATAGGGTCGATCGAAGTCCTAATGTGTTGACTGTGGTCGTTAGACAGGCAATAAACTTTTTATAACGAAGACGCAGCAACCATCTTATTGCCTTCATTATGTTGAGTTCCAATAGACTCTGGGTTTCTATAGCCCACCCACGGAGGTCTGGTAGCTTATCGGTGCATATATGTGGGGTGCTATTGCGCCGCATGCCCTGCCCCATCAACCACGATCGCGCGATGGACGTCCCATCATTACGTCTTGGGAGCGCTTGGTATAGCGGTGGCGCCTGGGATGGCGGACATCACCGCCGGACAGTTCGAGCCCCTGCAAAGCTCGTCTGTTAAAACTTGCCAGAAAACCTAACTCACAGGCAACAGGATATTACGACAATACTCAATAAGAATTTTATATAAAGGTAATAGAGATATATTTAATAAAAACTCATCAGACATTCTGTTCAGACTTAGCTCATATGCAACAGGTTGTGATGACTGGGAACTATAAGAATTTTATAGAAATCTAATTGATGTAAATTTAAAAGAAACCCGTCAGAAACTTTATTCAAAGCTGACTCACACGCAACAGGTTGTCACGACCATACTCAAACATAATTTTAAGAAAGCTAATGCAGGCAAATTTAATAAAAACTCATCAAAAAGTCTATTCAAACTTTATGTACACGCAACAGGATTTGCAACTATGCTCAATAAGAATTTTATAAAAAATTAATTGCCCTAAATTTAATAAAAATCTGCCAGAAATTGTATTCAAACCTGCCTCCCACCCAACAGGCTGTTGCGACTGTACTCAGTAAGAATTGCATAGAAAACTTATTGAATCTATTTTATAAAAGGCTGTGTCTAGCGTTCCGTCCAGACGGAACGATATACAAGTGCTAAAGTTCCATCCAGACGGAACGGAGCTCTGCGGGTTATCCTTCCGTCCAGACGGAATACAACTGAGAGCTTAGCGCTCCGTCCAGACGGAGCCGGCGTGAAATTTGTACAGTTCCGTCCAGACGAAAGCAAAACCGGCTGATTAGACGCCATGCTCACTCTTCAAATTTGGTGTAGAGGGAGCGCCTCCGACAATGGCTCATCTGTACCTGGTTCGATTCCCCCCGAACCTGCTTTATTTTTCTTTTCTTTTTTTTTTTGCGCGGGGTTGCCAGCGTGTAGTAACAGCTAACTTTGCGCCCACTTTACAATAGACCTCTCCCGGGGTACGTCACGCGGCGGTTATTCTCACAATGACGATGAACCACTTCAAGATTTCACTGGGGTAAAGGTAAGAAAACAATCGGTCAATCTTGTAGAGAACGACATCATCGCGATATTTTTATTGGAATCATTTTTGCCTGTTGCTCTTCATATTTTTGTTTCGTTGCTGCTTATTTTACTATTTAATCCTTCACAACGAGCAGCGAGAGCAGTCTTTCTTGATATTTACCCAGCCGAATGAACCGCTTCCGTTCATTGACTAGCAAGAATAACCGTAATTAGTAATCACCATTACGAACTACAGATGATCGGAACTCTGGCGATGGATACGTCGGCCTTGGCTCTAGTGAGCGGTAGCGGAGCGGCCGTTTGAGTGCAAAATCAAGACCGACTGCTCTCACCGAGTCAATTGTAAAGTGGGCGCGAAGTTAGCTGTTACTACACGCTGGCACAACCGCGCAAAAGAAAAAAAGAAAAATAAAGCATGTTTGGGGGGGAAATCGAACCAGGTACAGATGAGCCATTGTCGGAGGCGCTCCATGGCGACACTTTCTGCGGGAGGTCCAATGGACGGTTAGTGCATTGGGCACATCCGACTGTGACCTGGAACTGCGAAGGAAGCTCGCCCGAGGCAGCCATGCGCTGAAGCGCTACAAAACAAATGAGGAAAGACGCAGGAAGGGACACGTCTAAGCCATTAATAAAATAAAAAATGTGATTGGACCGTTTAACGAGCCAGCGCATCTACGTTGACCAGCCCCTCTTTAGAGGTACAAGAGAGATTAGCGCCAGCTAATAGGACACTCACAATTCCTTCAGCCCTTGTTTTTTGTATAGTCTGTGTTGCTGTTCTCTTTGTCCTTCTTTTTTGTTTGGTTACTCTTTGCCTTTGTGTTTTTTTTTCTTCTCCTGGATTTACGTTTGTTGTCATATCTTACCACTCAAACATGTAACGGACACATCCGCTGTCAGAGCTGCTCCTGAACCATGTGTAACACTCGGCATAACGTGTATATTTATGTGTAAATAAAGTTATTGTTTCACAAAAAAAAAAAACCAAATCTGAAGAGTGAAGATGGCGTCTAATCAGCCGGTTTTGCTTTCGTCTGGACAGAACTGTACAAATTTCACGCCGGCTCCGTCTGGACGGAACGCTAAGCTCTCAGTTGTATTCCGTCTGGACGGAAGGATAACCCGCAGAGCTCCGTTCCGTCTGGACGGAACTTTAGCACTTGTATATCGTTCCGTCTGGACGGAACGCTAGACACAGCCTTTATAAAAACCCCATACGAAACTCATAAGGAACTACATTCAGAACCGATAAGGTCTACTGACTTGGCTCTACAGACTTTTAATTGAAACGCGGTGGCCAATTTGTAATGGAAACTCAATAGAAATATTCTATAGAATGTTGATAAAAAGTTTATAAAATTCTTTTAGCAGTCTCTATAACAAGTTTATTAAATCCTGGTAACCATTTTTATGAGGGTGTGTTGGTGGGCATATCCTATAGTGCGCATCAACCCCTGCGCAAGCGGGTCATAAACTGAGAAAAACGGGACGCTTTACAAACGAGGTTTTATGAAATAGGCCTCACTAAACCTGCTCTATGATCCGACATCATGGATTGCTTGCAAAACCGACAGGCTACCAGCGCATTCGGTGTCCATGGAAAAGGAAAAGCCAATGAGTTTCGGGCCGCGCGTCCTATGCATGTTGCACTGCATTCGCGCGAAGCAGAGGATGGCGTTACCCGCTGTAGACATTCGAGCGTACGGCGCAGCGAGGAGTGCACGCAATGCCTGCAGACCAGTGATGCCTGCAGTTGTGCTGAGACGTGCCCTTCGCTCTGTTCTAGCGGTCCGCACAGACGCCTCCGGTTCGCACCACAAAGGTATGGAGGACTACAATTGGCCCTAACACGTACGTCGTAGTCGCAGCCCACTCGCGAGTGCCGCCTTTGCACGTACCCACGACGCCACTGTCGCATGTAAAGCGGGCTTATGTGGAACTCCCTGTACACCGCACAACTGGTCCCGTTGTCGAGTATACAGAGACGAGCACGTGGGAGGGCTGCTCACGTGCCGAGCTAGTTTTTGGGGGCCCCATAGCAATAACTGCACCGAAAACAAAACGTGCGCCCTAAGCCAACCCATCACCCATGCACCTAGCCTCCCAGAGCTTATCTGTCACACCGCTCGGCTACCATTGTTAGGGATGTCTAGGGGTGAGGCACAATGAACCATATATAGGAACATCTGCAAGCAAGCGCGGGCAATTTTGACGTCACATGACAGCAAAACGCCAGCCTTTAATCTTCTTTAGTTTGCTCCATAAAGACTCGAATGTGTTACCCGGGAATTATGACAACTTTGCTATTGTGCGTAATTGTTAATTTCTGATGTTTGGCTGTTGACGCTTCGTAATCTCATGACTGGAAAGTACACATTGCTGGTGCATGCAGAATTGTCCATTACGAAGACGATTATGAACGTAACAAGAGCGGAGGCCCTGCATGCGTCCAAAGATTTAAAGGATAATTCGCACACAGTTCAACTTGGTGACCCTCAATTGCTTTCCTGCCATATGAAGCCCTACGTGGCTATGGCAGGCCAGTCTTGCTTCGATTACGAACTAAGCGATCTCACCATCATCTATATAAGGAGAGAAGAAAATCCTATGACCCGGATTCACCAAAACTCGTGAACCTGCCATGGTGGCGTGCTTGGGAGGCGTTCCTCATCGGATGTATACGCGCGATGTGGCCGCTGCGGTTCCAGGTAACGAAGGCGGGGGCAGAACAATGTCCCTGCGTTTTTTTAGTTTTCGATAAGACGTCAACATTACGTAAATATCGCTTATCTCTCTGCCACGGCGCATACTATGGCCCGAATAAAAACTTGGAAACCTTAGACGCCCAATTTAAATAAGTGCGGTGCTTCGTCTGCCAAGTTCGTAATGCGAATTCCCCTTCACCCCTGCAGAGACCATTTGGACAGCCTGCAGTGCAGCTTTGCAGTGCATGCAATGCCCACAGCGCTGATGTGGAGTCGCAGTTTGCACTGTTCCCAAGAGCGCGCTTCAACCACACCATGGTTGCATTAAGGCGTGCGGCAGCCGTGGCTATGCTTGGATATGCTTTCCGGTTTACTTATTTTATTTATGCATTATTTATTTATTTAAATATACTGCGGGCCAGTTTTTTGACCATGGCAGGAGGGGCTACACGACGTACATACAACATAATAAAGATCAACAACAACGATAATCAAGAGATCACGAAAACCATAGCAACCATCGATGTTCACAACGTGAGAGTCGAGTTCCTTCATAAAATCACCGGATTGAAAAATCTTTCGGGGAAGAAAGTGTGCGTCGGTTCTAGCGAAAATTGGCGAAAATGGCCATGTCTAGTTGGCCTTGTAGTCGAGGGTTTTACGCAATTAGGAAGTATTAATTCAATTTTCCCTGCAAGAAGTTGCAAAGAAACCCAAGACGACTCATTTTCCGGCGAGCCTCGAGAGTCGGCACACCGCGAGCTTCTGCATCAATAAGGATGGTGAATCGCGCCTTGTATATCTACCAAAAAACAAATCTCATTGCCTTTCTTTGAACTCTTTCAAGCTGCATAACATCCTTCTCATAATGGGGATCCCACACAATTCAGCGGCATTTTGAACGAGCACACGTATTGTAAGCTAACGTTAAGTGCCTCGAGGGATCGTTTTAAATGTGGCGGATTTTGCGAAAAGCACTTTTTACTGCTATCTACAGCTTACAGCGATCGTAGTTACCTTTGGAGTGTGACCAGCCGGTCAAAGTAACACGTGTCGCGGCTAAGCCTGATCTTTTCAGAAGAGTTGAAGTTTGAGACGGTTGGCGCATAACTTTGGTCTTTTGGTATACACGAGCGAACAGTGGATCGGGTCCTAGGCGCGGAATACCTTCTCGAAGAGGGGGAGGCAAATTTTGTGGCTTTGACTGTCTGTCGCAGCTTTTTCGAGTGTTGGCGGAGATTTGAGTTGTCGCGAAAACAGCCAGCAACAGCAATCCACGCTGAACGAGACATAGAGCCGTTACAGGAGTACAAGTGAGGCGTGCAAGTAGCGGTATAAGCAAGTTAGTATACGCCTACAGCAACACTAAGAGGTTGGTGAAGTTTTGTGCTCAGTGAATCTAGCGTTTCATGCATAGAAACGGTCTTAAAATGTGAGTGCTCTCAGCATAATCCGTTTCCTCCCTTTTGTGTGCATTGCCGTTCGCCTGCGTTCCCTTTGCGTTCCATGACGCTGCCGCGTGATTTCATCGGGTGGCTATTATATAGTGGCATCCCCTTTGCGTAGGTGCGATGACGTCTGTCACCATGCGAGTTGTACTAATTTGCATGCTGTTAGCGGCAGGCTGAAGTTGAATTGTGTCCGTCCCACGCTGTATTCTTTTTTTCTGCAGCGTTCTCTTTTGCGGCCTTTTAATTTACTTGCTACGCATCATGTTTGAAGGCTAGGGCTTCTGGAAGGCGATTGATTTTATATATATATGCATCTACATTCGAACGCAATGTGCCCAAACATTATTTGTTTTCTTCCCTCAGACAGGGCATACTCGATTTGTGGGCATTCTTTCGCCTTAAAAATCCAAGCGCTGTCTTTAAAGCTGTCATTGAGATTGGCCACAGAAAAGAAAAAAGAAACACGAAAAGGCCGACCTTTTCGCATTACTAATGCGCCCGCTGCTCGTTGAGGTCGCCACTCGCGAAAAAAATGGGGAATAAAGATACAGTTGCACTTGGAAACGAATTGCGGAACGATGACACATAATTTCCGACATTGTGAGAAATTCATTCCCATGGGGCAGGAGGTGGTATATCATTCCAGTCGACAGCAGCCCAGGCCGTCGAGCTCACTATTGGAGGAAGCGGGCGTGCCGGGGAGCGACAACACTGGGGGAGCTCACGTGGGAAGGAAGCTCCTCCCGGCCGGCATCGCGCCCGCTGTGGGGTGGTGCAGGCGATCCCGTCGCTGCAGCGGTACGCGCTTCTGTACATCATGCCCGCGCATAAGGGGCGACACCTGCAAAAGTTACGCGGAACCCACCACGAACCATTCGTGACATCATGTCAAATAATCTGCACATGCAGCTAAAGTTGCCCACGCAATTCACTGTTCGCCTTTTGAGGCAGCCTTTTATGCTGGCGCGTGCCATATTGTCAAACAATTTGCTCTTCCAGCTAGAGGTGCTACTTTTGTGCCTCTGGCTTTTCCGCACAGCCGGAGTGTTATGCAAAAAGCAAACGCTAAAATATGTGTTAAAGGGAAGAGCTTTTCAGAAAAGAAAATTGTTGGGGGCCTTATACCAGCCGTGACGCTATGGCCTTAGCGGTAGTGAATCGACAGGGCGATTGCATCACCTCCGGCTCGGTCCGAACGACGAACCCGGAGGTTGGCGAGGAGGTGGCCATTGCCCTGGCAATGGTCGCGTCCTCCAAGAACCAAGTTATAGTAAGCGACTCCAAATCAGCCATTCTAAACTACGCGAGGGGATCCATCTCATCTAAGGCGTTCCAAATTCTAAAATCCGGCTCGACGATGGAGTGAGGGGGAAAAATACAACAGATCTGGGCGCCGGCCCACTCTGGCCTGGCCGGGAATGAGTGTGCGCACGACGCGGCTCGAGGTTTCGTTAACCGAGCCGATGTCGAAACTCCTGACACAGACGCTCACTCGATACGACGGTCAGGCAGGGACAGGCTAGTGTACTACAGAGATATAGTTGACCACTATAGACTAGAAAGGGCACAATACCCAGCCCCAGACAAGACACTGAGCAAATGGCAATCAGCGTGGCGACGGCTGCAGACAGATTGTTTCCCCAATCCAGTGGCTTACAGCCGATGTTACCCAGGGCTCTACTCAGATAAATGCAAGGCGTGCGGTGACAGGGCTGACCTACATCACATGGTATGGTCTTGCCCTCTCCGGAGAAATGACCCGCAAAGCAGTAAGGCAGGACAGCCTGCACTCAACATAAGTTCGAAGGAGCAGTGGGAGACCGCGCTACTCAGCTCCGACCCGGGTGTCCAGACGCGGCTCGTCCAGATGGCCACGACCACCGCCAGGGACCAAGGAATCCTGACCGACGGTTAAGCGACAAATCTAGGCAAATAAAAAGCTGTTCACTCACTCACTGGGGTCATTTAATTATGGTTGTCTTGACGCGGAATTCGAAAAACATGTTTATTTTATGTGTAAATACACCAGAACCACCTGTTTTCGTCAGAATAAACGACCCCTGCCCGGGGGCGCGGTCAGAGCCCTGGCTGCCTTTCGTGATTGGCCTGCGGCAGATGACGTCATATTCGGAAGTGTCGGCGCTGCGGTGACCGCTCGGCCTGAATATCTCATTCTGTTGCGCTTCAGCTACGGGCCAGAAGGTCCCCTGGTGAATGGAAGGCTCACAGAATCTTTCCTTAGAATGGGAGAACCTGGGGGAAGTATAAAAGCAACAAGCTTGCTCTCGGCGAGCTTTAGAAAGGGGTTCCCCCCGACGCCTCATGGCCGACTTCTGTTTCTCGGGTGCAGGGAACTTGTGCAGATAATGGTCGCCACTTTCACTACCTACGCTAGTCACAACTCCTAGCACAATTTTTCAACACACCATCATCCCGTTCCTCGAATGGAGGACTTTGTTTTTACATTCGGACAGGCGGCAACAAGCTCTGTGCAGCGGCCTGCGATGCAAGCAGGCAGCAGCTGCGGCCGCCGCCGGTCGCCGCGGAGGTGCTGGTGCCAGGTCGGTGCTCGGCGGGTCAGCGCAACGTGCAATTTCTGCACATACGCAGTTTCAAAATAGGGAAACCCCCCATTGCTGGTGGCCCCCCAATAGGTAGAGGAATCAAAACGCAGCACTCTCCTACCCGACGAGCTTTGGAAGAACGCCTTCCCCAACAGCTCCCGCTGGCTTGTGTTGCACGGACCGTCTCGGATGTTGGAAACTTTAGGCTTAGTACTGAGGCCGATGTTGTAGCGTGAGATACACTGGCCGAGGTCGAGCAGTTTCGCGTGGCTCCTGGAGAGTCGTGCTGCGCATGCGCGAGGAGCAGTGACGTCACACGGCGCACAGAACGTTGCTCGGTGCCGGGCGTCTTTCACACACCTCACGCGCCCAGCGTCTTCGCCGACCTCCGTTTCGCACGTGGCGGCATGGTCCACTTGATGACCGTGCGACGGGTGGCCGGGTGTGGAACCGATGGCTCGTGGGCCGCAGCAACACCAGCGTGCGCCTGTGGAACCAGCTTAGCTCTGGGGCGATTGGTGACGCTGCGCGGAAGCCGCTTGATAAATATGCATGCGTCACATAACGCGTATACTGTGTGAAGCAGCAGTATGATAATCAAGCTATCATAGACAACCAGGAAAGTTAAGAATAACCAGCTGAACCTTAGCTCACGCTACGTATATCCTGACACAGCCGACCTCAGCCTCTTCTAATTTTTTGGTCGCTGCTATTTCTACAATTGCGAATGACTATCGTTAACACAATATTTCACCACAGTATCATACCCTTCCTCGCTGGTGGAACCTTATTTTCACGTTGATAGGTCATTCTAGCGATCGGTGCTGTGTTCATTCTTGAGCGCAGGTAACGCCATCCATCGGCCCCTCGCCGCATCACGCGTGCTCGAGCAGGTTCATTTGCTGCCGTCGATGAGCATCCGCAGCCGGTCGGCGCTCCGCATCGCGATGCAGACTCCGTCGCCTCTTTCAAAATCACCTTGGATGACAATTCCTAGCAGAATTTTTCACCAGACTATCATCCACTCTCTTGCATGCCTACCTTGCTTTTCGCGACGGCCTTGATTCTGTACGGCAGCGAAGAGCAATTGCTGCCGGGGCATGCGTGGTTCGAGCCGTTTCGTAGGCCGTACGGGCATGCACGACCGGCGAGTGTGCGGAGCGCTTCCGCGAGCAGAACACGCTTCATGCTTTTCAGCTTGCTGTAGTTCTTGTCAAAATCTGTCGTCATAGCCAAAATGTTGATTGGGAAACCAACAGCGCTGCAGTCCCACAAATTTTCTAATCCGCTTTAATAAGGGATCAGGAACTTGGGGTACCTCACATTTTTTTGAGCCCGTCGCTTCGCGTATGAAGCTCAGAGCACCCGACCACACGGCCGGCACCGACTACTCGTGAAGGCAATGTAATAGGTACACTCTTCCACATAATATTCACTTAGTAACTGGAACTTTTTGCAAAAAAGTTACATTTATATATTTGGAACCGTGTTCCACATACCCTGATAATTAAGTGGAACAGTGCACCACATATTTTTGCAACTAAATTATGTGGATCGGTGTTCCAAATAAAAGTACGCGGATCACTGTTCCAAATAAAAGGGTAGTTTAATCTTAACAAGACAGCGCAACAGAAACAAAGACTTAAGCTAAGGCACACAGGACGATCGCTGCCTCAGCTTAAGTCTTTGTTTCTGTTGCGCTGTATTGTTAAGATGAATCACCAACTAGTCCAATACTACACACAGGGTACTTTAAGTTACTCGAATATTGATCCATGTAAAATGATTATGGATTTATCCGGTGCGCCGTTCCAGGTACCTTCAGACCGGCTGTTTATATAAAACGGTGTTCCTGTAGACATTGGGAAGCTGTCTATGGGACTCCTCTTTTCTAATATTCCTGCTTTCCTGTCGGTATACACCGAGGTCATATGCCAGCACCATTTTAACACAGCCTTGATATATGACCCGCAGTGATACCAACAATTGGAAAGCAAAAACCACCGCAGCAGTGCGGTCCCTGACAGTTCCCAACAGCTGCCTATAAGAGCACAGTTCTATATAAAAGTTGGTCTGAGGCACCTAGAGCGGCACACCCTCTTTGGCTTCACCCGCAGAATCCTGTGCTGGGTTTCAGCTGCATATAAAAGAAACAATATACTTGCATTAAAATACGCACGAAACAAACTATTATGACTCATACACTGATTTTCAATATACTATACCACTTTATTGGGTGTTAGTAAGCATTTCAGATATGGATGGCTGTCTATTTTAAAGTGCACAAGAAATAACCAACGTACAAGTAATAAATACCATAACGATAACACTAGGCTTCAAGTGGCATTTTCACATATTCTCCTTTACTCAAAAACATGGGTAATAAAGACGGTTTTACTGGCAACTGCGTCACAAATAAATAGACTTGTGTGTCTACCGCGGCACTGACACAGACATTCCACAACAGTGAGCTTCAAGTATGCTGTCTTATCAATAAAACAAGGTAATTTAAAGGCGGAAGTACCCATTGCACTTGCCTTACCATGTTTACGCATAATTGTTTGGGAAAATGAAGTGTGCTATTAAATTGTAGGGAAAGGCCTAAATACAAGCCATACACGGCTGTATTACCACAAACCTACAACAGTGCAGTGCAAGAGTTTGGAAAAGAACGCTCGAGCCAAGATTAACGATAAAACATTTCGACACGAGAAGTCACATGTGGCAGTATTCCACAATTAAAACATGAATATTAAAGATAGTACAGTTTCCTGACACCAGACGTGAGTAACAACAAGCTATTTGTAGCCAAAACAGACTTTATGAGCGTCCTGAAAAGGCCTTCGACCTAAGGCACGTTACTTGGCCAAACAATTTGTAGTTTTGGCAATAATTCAGCCCAAGAAATCCCATAAAAGCCAGCGTGAATCTTATATAACATTGCAAACCAGGTAGCGGGGAGCTTGTTACACATATTAAAATTTAACAAGCAGACTACTTATATACACGTCATCAATTAAAGCGGGAACAAGTCAGACATCCTTAAGAACCAAACAAACCAGCGTTGAAAGGCACAGGTGACCAGTTTTACAAAGCAGACTTGAAAGCATTCTTTCCAGCCTCCACATTTTACCTGAAGTAAAATTCACAGTTGCGTGCTATAAAAACCCTCCTGTCTCGCTGTCAGTGTAATTGTGAACAAAGCCCTGGTTCGGCCAAGCACACACACTACGAAAATTTATCAATGAAGGCGGAAGCCGTCTGCGTAAATAAGCACTGCCACTTTTGCATCTGCAGCAGCACTGCCATGAAAAAAAATCTCATGGGCTACATTTGAGTAATAAGGACGTTACATTGCGGTGCAATTAACTACATCCACACTCACTGCAGATTCAAAGGCAGCCTGCTAATTGTGTCAATGATGAAAAATCGTAAAGCACAGCACGACTTCAGCGTTCAGTTGACATACAACTTGCATGTGGCTGTAACGTAATCCTCTTCATCAGACCTGACTCCCTTCATGCCTTTTACCTCACCTCCTCCATGCCTTTCAAGAGATACTTTAACCTCTACCAATCATTTAAAACCCCAAGTAGAGCTCGGTGTTGTACACGTTCCTCTAAAACAGTAACGAAAGCTCGTTCCTCGCTCCTTCCCAATTTTGAAATGAGTTCCCGTTACAAGTTCCTTTATTGCGAAAGGAACGCGTTGCAGTTAAATTTCGAACATTGGAACGTGTCGTTACTATAACGTTACATTTCACTTTTTAAATTAAAATATGGTGTCGGATCCGTGAGGCGAAATAAAGAGACAAATTTAAAACTCTTATTGAACAACGCGTATTATACGTAAATAGTTCCTCCAAAAAGGAACTATCCAAATAGTTCCTTTATTATAGTTCCTCCAAAAAGGAACTAGTTCCAGGAACGCCGTTCCTTCGTTCTGTACAACACTGGTAGAGCTTCCCACTTCAAGTATTTCAACAGAGACTCCAACTTAAGTGACACCAGGCCACTGTCAAATTTCTCATTCTTAACAAGAACTCCCTGCAAAAGTCCCAAGAACTCTCCAAAGGCACATAACCATAAGAACATGATGACACGAAGAAAAAGATGACATATGCGGCGAAGAGGATGACCACATCCTGAAGTGACAATGCAGACGACAAATCCGTGATGTGTTTCTTGCAGACAATATTGATGCCGGCATTCCCTTTTCTCAGAATAACCAGGCCTCGAGAAGTCTTACTGCTCACCTCATGTTCCTTTAAGGAAACACGTAATTTTTTACATCGTTGGTTTAAATGAGTGAGTTGCTTAGGCCCTTTTATAACACAGTAATTGATTTAAAATCAGTTATTTCTTGGGTTTTTTACTGGGAGTGCTGCTAAAAGTGAAAGTGCGGGAAATAATATCAGCACAGACAATAAATGAAATTGCCCTGATTCTGGAAAGTATCCTCCTTTGATGCCTCGGTATCCTGAATAAAAGGTTTTTTATCCTTGAGAGGTTTCGTTTATTAATCAAATAATATTCATATAATCAGCTTTCAGCATTATATTTTACACACCTCACTGCAAAAAATGTTCTCTGTACTGTAAACGTGCTCTATAGAATGCTATAGTGAGGCTGCCTTAAAGGAGCCATGAAGACAAAATATAAGTTGGGTTTATTAGAAAGACTGCTTAGTCCCGACAACAATGATACCAATATCATCGCAATCCCCGAACAAATAACGGAGATATTAAAGAAAACGTGTGCAGCAGTCGCGACACGTCACGGAACCTTGTTTGTGCGATTGGCGGCCGCATAACTGACCTATCGCGAAGACACATGACTGGACGTCTGTAATGGGGCCTCTAGTTCCATTTGACCGCATCACTTGAATGCTAACGTGCAGTTAAAGCACTGAAAATTATGTTTTATTGTTGGCCCGTACGACGTCATTCTTGCTCATAACACGTCCCTGTGGCGCAAAATTTGAAAGTTTTTAAATACTTCTGGCTTTTTTTTCGTTAAAAAACATCTTTTGTGGCTGTAATGGAGCTGAGTGAGATACTGAATCCTAGTTTTTTCAAATTAAACGAAGTTGTATTTTCTCTTCGTGGCTCCTTTTATATAACTTATAGCTTAAAGAAATAAATGACCAGTCATAGGAAATCATAAATATCGCACTGTGGCAGAAATTTTTACGGGGTTATTTCCACCTAAAATATTTCCCTCTCGATATGTATTACCTCTATGGTGACGTAGTGGTATGAGCCAGAAGTTGAGCTGACTAATAATGAACTAGGCTGTTGCACAATTTTCATATAAATCACAACTGTAGCACATTTTATTGCAGACGTCAATTTCAGTGTTCTAAACAATTCCCTTCAAGAAAGAATTTCCACTTATTTAGCCACCTATCGGAATCCAATGTAAGCATTACTCATGCTACACCTGTATTTGGGAGTATTATTGGTACAACGGGAGTATTAAAAGCGGGAAATTTAAATCTTCAGTTGCCACCGTATTGTTGCAGCAGCAACCACGGTGGGCGTGTGCGCGGTGTTGTCCTATCACCGCAATAACTCTCAAGGTGTAAAAGCTAAATATTTACAAAACTTAAATACAAATTAGTGGTCTTTTTGACCACTGTTGGAGCATCCGTAATAGGCGGAATGTGAACACAATGGCCAATATTGGCGTTCACAATAACTTCTTGACAGTGAGATTTTATTAGAAGGAACACTACCAGAAATGGAGTCCCACAAAAACAAAATGCCAGCTCACCCAACCAACCACAACGAAAATTCCATTGAGTTCTCAATGTGTAAACTCAATGAACGTTAAGTTTCTGATGATTTTCCGTTGAATCAATGAGAACTCAATGAAACGTCAACAGAAATTCAGAAACCATTTTTGTAAGGGCACGGCCCTGTCGATATCAGCTTCCTAATCACTGCTTAGCACAAGAAAGCTAGCACTCCGCACAGTACACACTTGAATGGCAGGAAGAAACGACGTACAAAGCGCCTGCTTCTGCCGATGCCTCCAACGGCTCTAACTACGTTTTACCGCCAAATTGCTCAAGCGAGCGCCATGAAAAAATAAACAAAAGAAGCGCGAGTCGCGGCAACATGCAGCAGTGCACCTGACGACTCCATTGTGGATGTGTATCTGTGTGATTAGGAGAGGCGCGAGATCTGCCCTAGCGTGATTTTTCCGGTTTACACGCATGCATGCAATTTCGCATCACGCGTAAAAGAGAGCGAACGGGCGTTTTCCCGACCCGCTTCACACGTATATGGAAGAAAACCATGCACGCGTATTTTGAGTCACGTGGTGCTCAAAACGAAGTTTACGGCGCCAAGGAGCGTGTTTCACGCCTACTATGTGTGAAAGATTTTAGAGTGTACCCTGAAGTACTGCCGGGAAGCCGGCTGCGCAGCGCCCCCTGGGAAGCGCGGGAGCCCCTATTATTCAAGCAGATTATGCAGATGTTTGACGCCTGTTTTAATGCATTCTATGCTGCCGTGTTTCGTGAGGGTGCATGTGGGCCCAACGGGAGCCTCTTCTACTTCACGCAATTTGTGCAAGACGTTGCTTCGGCGGAACTCTGGACGTAGGCATAGGGTTTCATACTAATATATACTAGAGGGAAATCTGGCGCCACTGTCTATGGGAGCCGCGCTTCAGCGAGCGTTAAGTCATGTACCCGGCAGGGACGTTCCATTTGTCCTTGGCATGGCTCATGAACAGGCTGAAATGTTCGCTCTGGCTGCAAAAAAAGCAACAATATTACCGTAGATGGCTCATAAAATTTGTTTTGTTATTATAAAGTTGAACCTCCAAAATGTCAGTAGTTTTTTAGATACTTAATGTACGATGAACCAGAAAAAATATAACTTTTATTGTGGACTTTGGCTTCGAGGCAAAAAGAAGCCGTACGCCTAGCTAAGCCAAGCAGGCGAGCAACGTCGCTAGCAGCAATGGCGCCGCCCACGGCGGCCCGCGACTGCAGCGACATATTTCCCTCTAGTATATATTAGTATGTAACTGTATGGACGTAGGGACACGACCAATTTCCGAGCGCCGCCTTTCGTCCGCTGCAGCGCTGGCCAGCACGTGTTACGTCAACTGATATCACATTAGCGGAGGCTGTGATAACGCTGTACAAACCGGACCACGCTCGTACGGAAAAGTGTCGTCGAAGCGGTGCACCAAGGGAAACAAACGACCATTTCGACTCGAAACGCCTGCTGCAGACGGCTTGCGTCGACAGTCCTTCAGCGCGCAAGAAGTCACGCCGCCGAATTCGCACTCGCAGTTTCATCGACGGAGGAGAGCTCGGCTGTGCAAACAAGCGACCGCAAGATGTCGCCGATAGACGCGCAGGTGGCAAAAGAAGGAAGAGCACTCACGCCGGAGCCGTTCGGCAAGCGGACGGGACAGGGCGTCCGATTTTTCCTACTTGTTCGGCAATATTTACGAGGGCGCCGGAAGCGATCGTTCGGAAGAGCGCTGTCAAAGACCTGCCGAGAGGGCCACACACGCCGGTCACGCCTGGGAGCGGCACCACCTCGGTCGCCCCATTGGCTGCCGCCGCGCCGTGGGCGGAGCACAGCGCCCCACCTGTGGACGCGATGCGGGAGAGGGAGTCGGAAGACGACACCCGAGCCGCGGCCGGGGAGCGCAAAATAAAAGCGTGCCGAGGGCGCATTTGTAATTCCATCGGCTTCGCGCATCAGGCGCTCGTTCGATTGAATTCGGCTCTCCCTTGTTTGCGAGGCACTCACGAGACGGTTAAGCGTGTTACTGCCCCGCGGGGCGTACGCCGCATTTCGTGGGCACGCTGGCCGAGTGGGACCACGCGCCTGCGCTGCGCTGGGCTTGCAAGCCTGATTGGGCCTTCAGAAGAGCACTCCTCACGAGTCAAGAAGGATCTGAGGTAAATAAAAATCTTACACCTCAAACCAGACACTCAACACAGAAGTATAAACAGGGCACGGTCCACCACAAAGAATATATTTCTTTGTAATGGACGCAATCGTCGAAGAACGCGTCGTGGACGGAGCAAGCAGTTCAGGCGATGTTTTCAATCTGCCCAAAACAAATCTGAACAAATGTAAACAGCCTATATCTACCGCAGTAAATTTTTATGCACATCAATGCCTGTTTGTTTCTCATTGTGCCCTTTACAGGTGCCGCAGTTCTTTTTTTTTGTATTTTTTTTTGTTAACGCCGCAGAAACTAGTGCAAGCTTAAAGGAGCCATGAAGAGAAAATGCAAGTTGGTTTTATTCGAAAGATTTCGTGTTTTATAGTGCCCCCAGCGCTTGTCCGGATACAAACGGTGCTTTATTCACTGAGAAATTAAACAATTTAGGTTAAAATTTTGATTTTCCCGCTCAATCGTGCGTTATCGTGGTCCCAAGTGACATCACTGGAACCGACCGCTCTGCAGCCTAGAGTACCTTCATTCACGCATCCGCCGTACAGGGTAGAGACACGTATACGCTGGCGCCGCCATTTTCGGTTGCTCGCTCGCCGCCGAAGCAAGTCAATGTGTCAAAACCGCGCTAAAATTATCGCCGCAACGCGGTTTACTGAAGAAGTTTGAATCATATTGTCTGTTTCGCGTTGCTAGGTCTCGTGGGAAACGGAAAGAATAACGCGTTGAGCCCGTTGGCCCAATTGCGGCGGCACGGGACCGTTCAAAGGTTGTCTCCACCCTGTACAGCGGTGTTGGTTTGTTCCCGCGTTTCTTTACGTTCCGTAACCTAGATGGCGCCACCATACCGTGGCAAGCGTTTGGTTTGTTTTTGCCCGCATTTAAACCTGGCTTGTTTTTGTTCTGGGAGAAAATATTCGTTCCCTGAAACAATGCTCGCTCGACAAATGGGGTCACGTAAGACACCGTTGCTTGCGTCAATCGGCCAGTGTCGTCTGAGACAACCCCAAGCCCCGTAGTGCTGTGCAGCTAAACAAGCATGCTGTGCGCAGTACGAACAGCAGAACGCATCAGCACTTCTATGTTTACATGTGCATTCGTAACTTCCACTGTTTGTCCCATCATTCTTATTGCTTTGTAAAGAATGTGCCCTAAATTTAAGCGCAAATCGCTCGTTCGTCTAGTTTGTAAGTTCTACCTAATTTGCGTCTGCTTCTGCCAGCCTCCGCCAATCGCAGAGCTTAGCTCATGTGACGACATAGGTTCTGTTGCGGGAAATGAGCTGGTGGGTCGCATGACCGTACCCGTTTTTCCTAATTATGTAGCTTATTTGAGCGAAGTTTACGTTAAAAGTGGTGTCAGTATGATTCTAACGAGACAATCTTTTGAATGAACCAAACTTGTGTTTTCTCTTCATGGCTCCTTTAAACAGCTTCACTGGAAATAAATTATGCCAATTCATATTGCTATAAACATCGTGAGGTGCAAAATACCCCCCGCTTGTAGAAAATGTTCAGTCCACATGTACAAAATGCCTCCAAGGTTGGAGGTCTCTTCACCTTTTTTCTTGGCGGTCTTTTCTTACACCCTTTTTCTTAGTTACGAACACCCTGATTCGTACTTTACACCCTTCTGGTGTTGGGTGTTGAAATTATGAACACCCTTTTTGAAGGGTGTTGAGCTGGCGGGGAAGATTTGTTTGGTATATAATAAAATTCAATCAGTTAGTGAACATAAAAACTACCTCGTGATTAAAAAGTTTTTGCAAATCCGCGTGTTGATTTGTATATTCTCACAGTAAAATCCATAGTTCCAAAATTAGCGCTAAAATGTCTGTTTTTTGCGACAAGCCCACCGACTCGATCGCGGGGCTTTCCTCTGCTGGATATAAAAGCAAGAAGTGTGCAAGAAGGGTGCACGACAGTTTATTGTGTAGCGAAGAAGCCGTCTAGAGGGTCAGTGGAAACACACCCGAGGTATCTCAGTCGTTTGGCGCATACTCGTGAAGTCACTTCACACGCACGGGCCGGCGACTGCGCGCTGGCGCATTCACGAACTGATGCGCGTAGCCATGGCTGCATGTGTAAGCGCTTGCCAGAATGACACGTTTGTCAAAAACACATGCGGGAAAGGAGCTGATAGCATGGAAGTCGCCAGCCGAACTTCTATTGACAACGGCCACTCACCGCAATGGTAGGCACGTGACGCCTTCAGGCTGCACACAGCTCAGCCGCTCAGAATCAGCGGCAACCTAGGCAGTGTTTTGACGCCCGCTCGAAACCGTGGAGACACGGCTTGCTTCGGTCATACGGCTTGCTTCGGTTTGCTTCTGGGCAATAGCAATCGAAACTGATGATTTTCACGAAGTTGTACGTAATTAACAATCGCACGCTCAAACATGTGAAGTGCAGTTTCGGTATGGCCGGTATTCTACTCTGTAAAAAGACTTCACGTATTATTTTTTTTAAAATCCCACGCTGACCACCAAATGGCACGTTTGATTCTTTCTAAATGGGCTAAAATCCGCAAACCAAAACTAAGTCAGATCAAACTGCACTGCCAAAAACATCCCGGCAACTTGCCCCTATTAAAAACATGGCAAGAAAATATAGTTGAGACAAGGCCCATCAAACGTGTACGCAGATCGCAGTCCGTATTTCAAATGATTTATATCTTGCTGTGCCACGCATCAAAGTGAGCCACATTCATTTGACCAATGAGATTTCGCTTTTGGCGTGACTGTTCGGGCTGTTCTGTGAGTGTTTCCATATGATTTTTCTGTTTTCCGCTTTTGCGAGCTATCTTATTATGAGTTCAGGCAGCACTTAAGAGATCGGCGAAAGCTCTGGCGCCAGACGTCCACGACAAAGTGAACCGAAGTGAACGAAATAAAACTGCGAGGTTGTGACTCTACCATTTCCTCTCGTCTGCCTCGTCCTTACGGAGTAAATCTGGTTATTATAATTGTTATTACTCCCATAATTACCATTTAGGTACCTAACAAATTGGCGCCGCTTACAAGCCATGGCGAATCCGCCTTTCTGTGAGTACGAGCCATTTCATTAAGGTGAAGGCTTCTTCTTGTGAAACGTTTTGGAAATTTATGGCAAGGCAACGAAGTGCTTGATGAGTGTCTTCAGGCGTTCCCAATAAAGTGTCCTACAGAACAAGTCGTAACATGCTGCCAAGACGACTCGCCAGTTTGTTTTACTCTTCTTGAAGCCTTGTTTATCGCCTCTTATGCTTAAAACTCCATCGTGCCATTGTTGAAAGTCTGTTGCAATAGTTTTCATAAGAATGCCGCACCAACTTGAGCCAAATCCGAACTTATCCTAATATTGCTCAAATTCTCCGCATAATGGCCCTTTTTCCAGTAGCGATCTGCGCATGCGCGGACTGCTGCTCCGCCATTCTTGGCAGGCGCCTCGGGTAAAATAAACAAAAGGGCGCCCCTCAGTTCTCTGCCTAGGGAGCGGCTGCAGGTTTTCTTTTTTTCTCTCTCTTTCGACACCTCGTGGTGGGTTCGTACGTGCACACAATAATGGCTTTCTAAAAAAAGGGGCAAAGACGTTTGAGGCTGAGCACATGGCTTCCATTGAGGGGGTAACGATAATGAAAAAAAAAACCAGAAAAGGGGCGCTTCGAACACTGAAGATTAGTTACGAGAACGTGCCCCTGCTTTCATGACATTCATGTGAAAGGTAGGGGTGACGGGTGAGTGCGGGAGAGACTGCAGGGCCAGGATATTTTGTGGACGAGTTCTCCGAAAGCTTAAAGGGACAGACAACCGATTTTTGTCGCGTATACGTTCTCTAGCTCATACGAAAGCCAGCGTGTTATATAGCCCGGTAACCACAAGCAATTTCTAAACAGATCGGCGGAAATAGTTTTAATTTGGCAGCAAACTTTCTGAAATCGGAAGGGTGGCGGTTCGTCGTGTCGAAACTTGGCACTACAATGTGTCCCTGTCACGTGACCTGCAAACCTAGCAGCTCTGGAACTGCTAAAATGTTTATTTACGTATTGAAAACCTTTTGACACAAGTATTTATGCAAGGTTAAATTGTATATGTATTTCTAAACATTATTTTGAAAATTCTAAAGACACGCCGCCCGCCTCCGCTCAACGCCGCCGCTGGGTTGCTCTCAGTGTGGCTAACTGAGCCACCATGCCCAGAATCAACGGCAGCGTTCAATAAACAGACCCAGCGAAGGAGCTTTGACGATCTTGTCTGAGTCAGGGGCGTTTGTTCTGCCAAAATATTTGATTTCAGTCTCCAAATACGCCAACGGCAGCTTAAAAAAAAAAAAAAAAAAAAACGTTGCGCTCGGGGAGAATTGAACTTCCCGCCTCCACAACGTGAAGCCAGATTCTACCTATATCGTCTATCCCAACAGATGGCGCATTCGTGCCCAATAGACCGTTAACGTTAATAAACACATAACGGAACAGGAAAGCCTGCACTTCAAACTTTTTTTTCTTTGGACAAGTTTTTAAATATAGATTTTCATTTCGCATACAGACAAAAGTATGTTGCCCAGCTGCTCTATGTCATGGTTGCCAGCATCATTTTTGAGAGGCATACATACGGATCGCAGATCAAAAAATTTCGATTTAAAAAGTTCTAGGGCATTATCAGCAAAACCGTTTCTCGTCAAGGTGCTTTAAGTGATGCCCTTTCATTTGGGATAGAGAATATATACTCGACAAAAATCGGTTGTCTGTCCCTTTAACTTTGTTGGGGGCGTGCCTTACTGCCATTTTTAGTTCGCCGTGGTGGCCGCTAGAGGGACCGGTACTGGAAAAAGGTCCATTGTTAATTTCTTGTCGCCATAAAGTTCTCCTATAGATGACATGTAAAACACGTCATTTAATAGCGTTGACAGCATTGCATTTAGGTCCGCTAGCCAACTTTCGTTTTTTTTTTCTTAAATACACCTAGGGTGGATTTAACTCATTAAAAAAAAAAAAAGACGCCTCAAATAGCTATCAAGCCCAGGATGGCGGCGCTGTGGAATGTGTGCGACAAGAGGAGAGGTGGCGTGGGGAAGGGGGGGGCTATGGCGCGAAAAATTCCGGGGCCCCCGGGCCACCCCCCTGGGTACGTTCCTGGTCCTGTAGGTATAGTTGTCGAAACTGTCTGGTGGAGGGTTATATTGTTGTTGTTTGTAATAACAAACCTGTGAAAGTAAAACGGAAATATATCGTGTCCAGCAATAACATTGGATGTGTGGGAAAGTGGGCCGGAATTTTGTGACCATTTTTTGATCGATTGGTATGTGTAACTTTTATTTCCTTCTTGATGCCACTCAACGTTCCAGTGTTTTGTTGCGTTAATATTGATAGCTGTTTTTGATAAATTGTCCATGTTTTCGCCAGTCCATGTTTTCGCCATCGCTCGTGCGTCGTAGCAACACCGCTATCGAGGCCAACATGGCCACTGGGACCTTTAACCCTTTCAGCCCTGGATTTTTTATTTCAAGCGCTAATTGTTTTTATGCATTTTCTCGTACAGCTTTGGACATCAGAAGCACAGAAATGAAAAATTACGCTAATAGTGCAAGTATTTATTAATTTACAGGCACGTTAATTAATTATGTCATTAAGCAATTAAAATTTTTTTTTGTAAAAAAAGTGTCTTTTTCCTTTTTTTCAGAAAGCCTATGATACCCTGATCTTACAGAAAAAATATCAAGCTGGTAATCCAAGTATTTACAGATTTATAGACATTTTGACGAACCGGAATTTCCGTTTCCTTACCCGCGCGGTCGTCATATCCTGTGTCCACTCAAGCTTCGTCTTTTTCATATCGTCCAGCCTCGCGAAATCGCAACAATGGTGGTGTCTATCGCAAGACGCGTCCTTGAACAACCCTCAGCCTGAAAACTAGCAGTTTTGGTTTTGTGGTTAAGGCGCTAGAGGATATTATGTGTTGTGTCGTCAAATGACGACGCCAGGGCCGAAAGGGTTAATGTAAGTTACTGTTATTTTGTCATGGTTTAGATTTTATTTTGTTTATTATTTATTTATTTTTAAATGTATGCGGTTCTCGATTACTTGGATTGCTAATTGCTTTTAGGATGGATATATGACATCAGCAAATCACTGTACGTTCCTTTCTCTGTATCTCGTTTGAAGGTTTGAAGATTTGAAGGGTTGCTTTTAAAATAACGATTCCGTCTGGCTCGAAGTTACTCCGGAAGTTTGTATTGCTTTGTTCCGATTATTTTGCCGGCTTAATCTAAAATTATGAAAGCTGCTCCTATAACTGTCAAGCCTGTCTGCGAAATCGGCTGAGTAAGATATGTGAAAGGTTTCTTACCAGCTGAATTCGGCTGCCGTGTATCCACCTCATTGCTTATTTGGTCTCGTGTGAAAACGCGGTCTTTCAAGGGGAACATTTTCCCGGCGATGAGTTCGTTAAATATTTCAATTTCTTTTTCGATCGTTAAGTGAATTGGTGGGACATTTGGTGCGATGTACAAGGGCGAGTGGAACAGTCTGTTAAATGCTTCAGGCTTGTTCTTTGAAAATTTCTCTTTGTTTCGATCTCTTTACGAACTGTTTCCGATACCAAATTTGAGTGGCGTAAACGGTAATCCTTTCTATAACTCTGATATATTTTTTGTAGATGTTTGCTGGTTAGCTCCCAGTTGGAGGCTGTGAATTTTCCTAGAGGCAGTTTATTGTTTGGTTTACTCTTTTCTTTATATATTTAATACGAAAACTGTGCTTGTTGTCGATACGGATGCCGCTATATTTGCGATGTTCTTTTCCCCTGAGCTTCTCCTCCAAGCCGCAGCAGCGCTGAGGATCTGACCCCGGGCATCCTCAACCGACCAACTCAGCCTCCGATGCAAAAACTGCACATTTATTTACAGCCCCGCGGGCGGCTAAGAAGCAGCGCTCGGGCGCAGCCCGAAGACGACGGGCCGAGAGCTCCGGCGCCCGGACCGCGTCTGTCTGTCTTCATCTTCCGTTCATCTTGCCGCTCAGGGCCAGGGCGAGTGCCCCTGTGGTGGCCGTTAGGACATCCGGTGCGAGCAGGCGCCGCGCGACACGTTCTTTCCATTTCCGCGCTGCTCTTCCCAGGGCCCGCGCCAGTTAGTGCGTCGAAGAGCCCGACAGATGCCTGATATTTTGCTTGATTTACAGCATTTATGATTTCTATTTCCGAGTTTGATGAGGGGGGGTCTTGTCAGCTATTACAGTTTTATTTTGTTGTATTAAACGTAAGTTGTTTGTCTATTACGCAGTCTTCTACTAATTTGAGCGCTTGGGTTGCCTTTTGCTCAATGTTATCTCTTGAGTTCCATTTTCTTACTAAGGTTATGTCGTCAGCAAAAGTCTGGATATATACATCGCAAATTTGATGTTTAGGAGCTCTAAAGTGGTGATGTTCCAAAATAATGGACTTGAAGGTGACCCTGCGGAGAACCTGACTTAACATCTAATTAAAATCTTCATGTTATAGGAATTTTATGATTGTTAAAAATCATGAGCATTATTGATCAGATTACTTGGGCAGCCTGATGTGTTGAGAAAGTTTACGACGACAGATGTTTTGATACAGGTAAATGCATTGTTTATATCTAAAGAAATGACAATACATACCGCTTTATCTGATCTCGCTTGAGCGATTTTCTTTTGTAGCGTGAGCTACACTGGCCGAGGTTGAGCAGTTTCGCGTGGCTCCTGGAGAGTCGTGCTGCGCATGCGCGAGGAGCAGTGACGTCACACGGCGCACAGAACGTTGCTCGGTGCCGGGCGTCTTTCACACACCTCACGCGCCCAGCGTCTTCGCCGACCTCCGTTTCGCACGTGGCGGCATGGTCCACTTGATGACCGTGCGACGGGTGGCCGGGTGTGGAACCGATGGCTCGTGGGCCCAGCAACACCGGCGTGCGCCTGTGGAACCAGCTTAGCTCTGGGGCGATTGGTGACGCTGCGCGGAAGCCGCTTGATAAATATGCATGCGTCACATAACGCGTATACTGTGTGAAGCAGCAGTATCAGGAAAGCTAAGAATAACCAGCTGAACCTTAGCTCACGCTACGTATATCCTGGCACAGCCGACCTAAGCCTCTGCTAATTTTTTGGTCGCTGCTATTTCTACAATTCTACAGTCGTTAACACAATATTTCACCACACTATCATCCCCTTCCTCGCTGGTGGAACCTTATTTTCACGTTGATAGGTCATTCTAGCGATCGGTGCGGTGTTCATTCTTGCGCGCAGGTAACGCCATCCATCGGCCCCTCGCCGCATCACGCGTGCTCGAGCACGTTCATTTGCTGCCGTCGATGATCCGGTCGGCGCTCTGCATCGCGATGCAGACTCCGTCGCCTCTTTCAAAATCACATTGGATGACAATTCCTAGCAGAATTTTTCACCAGACTATCATCCACTCTCTTGCATGCCTACCTTGCTTTTCGCGACGGCCTTGATTCTGTACGGCAGCGAAGAGCAATTGCTGCCGGGGCATGCGTGGTTCGAGCCGTTTCGTAGGCCGTACGGGCATGCACGACCGGCGAGTGTGCGGAGCGCTTCCACGAGCAGAAAACGCTTCATGCTTTTCAGCTTGCTGTAGTTCTTGTTAAAATCTGTCGTCATAGCCAAAATGTTGATTGGGAAACCAAGAGCGCTGCGGTCCGACAAATTTTTCTAATCCGTTTATAATAAGGGATCAGGAACTGGAGGTACCTCGCATTTTTTTGAGCCAGTCGCTCCGCGTATGAAGCTCAGAGCACCCGACCACACGGCCGGCACCGGCTATTGGTGAAGGCAGTGTACGTGGGCTCGGGTAGGAAATCTCTGGTATCCAGGAGTCGCTTTAGGGAATCTCTAAAAAAACGTGGTAACATTGCGGTTAAAGATCGACGGTAAGCAACTCTAGACAATGATGATTAAGAAATTGCAGATTACACGCTTGCTTAATTCGGAACTTTGCCCAGAAAACTAGGACACAGCGAAGCGGCGGCGCACGTCGCTGTCCGTCTTCCGAATATGACGCTACTTCCGGTCGGAGCCGCTGGGTTTCTCGCTTTTCCGGCGATGCGGGAGGGAGAAGTGGGCGGGGCGTAGGGTCAACTTTATCGACCAATACCGCTGTCCCCAAGCTAAAATTGCCGAAAAAACGTTTACAGGCATAACCTGACGAATGTAATGTAGAGTTTTACCCGGTTTTACAAGCGGTTAAGCATGCCTTTAACGCCGAGAAATTGCCCGCAAAATTATGCGGCGAAGCCCCCTGCCTGCATTTGAGGACGCCTCAATTGGCCCCATCCCCCTGCAGGGTCGGCTGCCGCCCTTCGAGAAGCACCGGGGCACAACTGCCCGCCACTTGCGAAAGATTGTGCGCCAATGGAAAGGGTGGCAAGGCGGGTACTTGGCATTGCATTTCGGGGAGAGGGTGTCACTCTTAAAAGCAGAAAAAACTAGACAACCAGGAATGCTAACAATAACCAGCTGAACCTTAGCTCACGCTCCGTGTATTCTGGCGTAGCCGAGCTAAGCCACGCTAGTTTTTTTTAACTCGGTTAAAGCGACAGAAGCCGAAGTGTTGAGTGAATCCAAATTGTTTTGTGCTAGGGATCTTTTACGTTGTTAAGTTTCCGGTGATGGTTTCACCGGTGCGTGCCTTTTACTGCAGTGCATTGACTTCACTTTGCTGCGAGGCTTGAATGCCGAATATTCGAGCGAACACTACATCAGACCTTGTCAAAGGGAGTTTTTAGGCGCACTTCTGATATGCCCTGAAGTGATTCCCTCGTTCGCGGTGCATAAATTCCCTTTTCAGGCTGTGGAGGCATGTCGCCCACTGCTTACTGTTCGAAAGCAAGAACAACGCCCCTTTGTATGCGCTTCATTTGTGCGGCCGACAACACAGCAAAGTCTTTCGCCGGCAATAGGGCAGCCGAGGCTCGTCTGACTCCGAACAGAGGACGCGTGGGCAAAGAAAGAATGACGAAGCAGGCGTGCCCGTCGTTTTAGCGCTGTTCGAAGTATGCAACCTACAAACTATAGTTCGGCTTTCTTTGCGTATACAGATCCCCAGGTGGTCTACATTGATCCGCGCCTTCTCGTGGCCTAGGGAGCGCAAAACCCCGTCATATTTTCCGTATATTCACCACCGCAAAGCATCCTAGAACGCGCCACTCACCGGAAGTCTTCGGTTAGTGTCCTCCTGTTACAGAAGGGCGCTACAAGAGCGCTATTCCGTTTACCTGAAGCGCGGCTGCCGCCGCCGCATGCATCGGGGCTGTCGGGCGAGCTCCACCCTGGCGAAGAAGCGGAGGCTCCCCGTGGGAAAGAAGCGGCCGGGTGGCGCTTATCGGCTCGCGCCCAGCGCTGCAGCAAATGGCCCGGTAATGGCCGCTCCGGGTGGCAAGTCCGGGCTGGGGCCGCGTGTCCCGCGATGGCCGCTCGCGCACTCGGAGGCCGAGCTGCAGGCCGTCGCGGAATGAGGCCTAAAGTGGCCTCGTCGGGGGCAGTGCGAGGACGGAGTCTGCAGTCGTTGCTTGTGTATATATAATATGCTCTCGGCACAGCGACAGCAGGGATGAGCACCTGGGAGCCCTCAGCAATATTCGTCTTCCTTTCTTTCATTTATCATATTTTCAAGTTGACGTAGACTGGACCACACTGCCGTGAGAAGAACACAAGGGCAGGAAGTGCCCCGTGAGCCTTATGGTTTTCTTTAAGCGGCCAACACGAGCGCGTTCCGAAGCGGTGCTTCTTCACCGAAACACGGAGAGCCAGGCTGCACGCAGGGCCACGAGATGGCGCTGAGCAAAAGTGGCGGGAAAACCGGAGCCTGTTTCACCGTGCTACGTGCAGAGAGGCATGCGAGCAGCTTTCCGAAGTGCGAAGCATTTTTACGCCTACTTTGACGGCTTTCTTCGTCGCTGAGGAATACGCAGCCTCTATGAAGGTTCGAAGAACATGCTACTCCAAACAGATCTGGATATTAGAGCGCGATAAGAAAGACGCCACATAAGAAGCAACGAGGGAGAACTGCTCGCGTGGACGGAACAATTTTTACAGCAGGAATGCGCAATCTTGCCAAACAGTGTGTTTTAGTGCATAAAGAACCACGCCGTAAACGTTACGTGATTCCTAACCCAATCGTTTTATTGCACAGCGCGTGTGCCCGCAGTTATGCCTTTGCAGGCATAACAATTATCATCGACATGATGAAGGCGTTAAATCTTTGAAGAGAGTGTTGTGTGATATATATATGGCATTTTTTCTCCACTTTCTTTCTTTCTTTCCAAATTCTTTATTTGTTTCAATGACTTACCACATCCTCCCCTTTGCTTTCCGAGGTTTTCTTGACTCCCAACTCTTATTTCTGTCCTATATATATATATATATATATATATATATATATATATATATATATATATATATATATATATATATATATATATATATATATATATATAGCGTATGAATAAAGTACGATGGGGCCGTAAAAATGTACGGTAAAAGAGAAGACTGAAGGGTAGTAACGAACTAACATGTGACATATATAGTAAGGAAATGAGGGGCTTGTTGAGGAAATACAGAAAGATAGGTCGGCAGTCTACAACGCCAAAGGAGGCATAGGGGTGTGGTTAGGATCTTTTTTTTTACTACGGTTAATGAAGTTAACATTTTTTTATAATATACGGAAGAAAGAAAGAAAGAAAAACACGCGCCCAGAGTGGGGACCGAACCCACACCTTTCGATTAGGTCTCGAATGCCTTACCAATTCGGCTATCTGGATGACTGTGTTCTCCTTCACTTTCTGGGCTATTTATATTTACTAGAAGTGTATCTGACGCTTGAGGGTGGTAGCCAGCGCCACTCTGACTGCACTGGGGGAAGGGGACCTTCTTTTCAAACCCCGGGGCGTGACTCGAACGTCTACAGCCTGTCATGAGCGGGTAATTGGTGGGAAGCCCTCTTATGCTACCTAGGCATCAACGCTGCCAGAACCGAGACCCCCGCTAGGCTTTCGCAGAATAATATAGTAAGGAAATGAGGGGCTCGTTGAGGAAATACAGAAAGGTAGGTCGGCAGTCTACAACGCCAAAGGAGGCATAGGGGTGTGGTTAGGCTCTTTTTTTTTACACCCCTATGCCTCCTTTGGCGTTGTAGACTGCCGACCTATCTTTCTGTATATATATATATATATATATATATATATATATATATATAGATAGATAGATATATATTGTCGCGAAGCGGAGATCTCTTGATGTTTTCTGGTTGTTTTTTAGTTCTGTGCCGCCGCCGGGGCTCTTCCTCCCAAGTGTTTGTGTGAAAGCGCTTCGGACGCGGCTGGGCCCTGCCCCGTTTTTTCTAAGAAGCGCATGCGAAGTGTGTCTCTGCGACTGACCGAGAGAGAGAAAGAGAGAGACCGAGAGTCGACGGCTGTTGAGGAGAGCGAGCCGCCGTCTCGGCTTCTGTTAGCGCGGCCGCGGCGCCCCCTTCCCCCCCGTGGCGTGCGCGCTGGACGCGTTCGGGCTCCGTGTCTTCAGTGTTCTTCCGACGACCTTCCCTTTTCCCCTGTTTACTTTAGTGCGTTTTTTCTAACTACTTGCTCTACGCCCGTAATTCTCCAAGCGCGCGTTTTCGAGTCGAAACCTTGTGTCTGTGTTTTTGGTCCTTTTTACTTTGGCGGGGACATGTCTGATTGGAGCTAAGAAGCGTCTTCCTGATTGGCTGCGGGTGTGCCTTAGCCTTTTTCCACGCAGTCCGCACACGCTAGGATGCGCTTTGTCCCCCAATGCGTCCCCCCAAAGCAAATATAAAGCGGCCCCTCTGGCGATTGAGGGCGAGAGGGCGGCCTGCACCAGCTCACTTCAGAAACTCTGCCGCCCGTCGTCGTGCCCTCCCGCCGGGAGCCCTTCGCCCGCCAGCTATGTCCCGCTAAGTACCCTTAATCTTTTGACTGTCTTTTTCATCTATGTAATAAGTGTAATTGTTTCAAGTTTGTATGTGCTAATTGCATCAATGTTACAAGTAAAGTAAACAAGTTAACCTTTAAAACTTCTTCGACGCCTCGACCACTTCATTCCGATCGGCATGCAACAGTAGCGGCAGTATGCGACCAAAATACTCCGTTACAATATATACCACCTGGCTATAACCCCCAAGTACCGGAAACAAAAACTACCTTAACAATAAATACCCGACAAAGTGGTGGGGAAAGAGCCCCGCTGGGAACGTAGTGATCATCACACCAGACGCGTATTCTGGAGGTTGTGGGTTCGGATCCCAGCCGGCGGGCATTTTTTCACCACTTTCTTTCTGACTCAAACAATTCTTCATCTGTTTCTATGACCTACCGCATTCCCCCCTTTGCTTTCCGAGGTTTTCTTGACTGCCAACCCTTATTCTGTCTCTCTCTCTCTCTTTATATATATATATATATATATATACACAAGGAAAGAACTTCGAACAACGTAGAAACCACGATTGTTGCCTTGTTCGAAGTTTGCTTTTCTTGTGTTCTCTACCATATTCAAAGCTGTAAGCATAAATGTTTCTTGGACACCGGCAAATATGAAGAAACAAAAGACACTCGTCGAAAGTCGGGAGAGGAATGGTTTTAACGTTTCGGCCGAAGGACCGGCCTTCGTCAGAGTAATAGTATATGGCGGTTGTGATAAATCATAAAAAGGGGTTCGTTGCAAGATAACGTGAGGGCAGAAACGATGAAATTCAAGTAAAACAATCAAACTACAGTAAATCCGCCGTGCGGCAATCTGCTCACTAAAATTCAACATGACGATGGGTCCGACCCGTGCAGTACAGAGTCAGCAATGCCAAGCACGTACATGCACAAGAACAACAGGAGGGGGAAACGCGCAGTAGCATTGACTACGGTTACTGACGGCCACTCAGATTTCCTGCACTTCCTAAGCGAAAGTGCAGGAAAACTGTTGATAGTGTTGAATTTCAATATAAGAAACGATTCGCGAACTTCCATATCATGGTGCGTTGAATTTCGCTGGCAAAGCACGACTCAAGTATCGTGGCTTTGATATGGTCAAATGAGTGGCCCATCAATTGGCATGCTTTGACATTGGAAGGCGAGGGAGCTCGTACTGATGCGGGTTTTGTGCACATGGTTGAACATTTTCCTGAAAGCTGCTTTGGTTTCTCCCTGTATTTTTATAAATATCGCACTCAAGGAGATAAACCGTTTTCTCGCGTCGCAAGTATAGTTCCCAGTTATATTTCCGCTGAAATTTGATGCGGCGCAGCATGCGCTTATTGTAGTGGTCATTTGGCTGCAGAAGCAAAAACGCCCGTGTGTACGAGATTTCGGCGCACGTTAAAGATCCCCAGGTGGTCGAAATTAATCCGTAGGCCTCCACTACGGCGTGCCTCATTGCCTGCGTGGCGTCGGCGCGTTAAACCCTACAATCAATCAATCACTTGGTTGCAGACATTGCAACGCAGTTTAATGTGTTGCAAGGGGGGCAGCCAGTAGGCACTTCAGATTTCTTTTGGGTGGTATAAGCACGCCACGTAAATTGTGGGTTCTTATAGGTTACACGCCATGATTCTCGGAATATTGGTTTCAATCGCTCGCTCTGTAACAGCATGTTGTGGTGCTTTTTTAGAATGACATTTACATTTTGTACATGCACGGAAAAGGTACGAATTAGGTTCGAATGCCAGTAAGCCGGCTGCCTCATTTTGCAAAATAAAAGTGCTTTATGGTCATGGCTGTCATAACGCCTAAAGGCGCGGTCCATTATCTGAGGTGGGTATTTCTACTTAACTGAAGTACTTCGAAGCTGAGCACAATTGAAATTGAAATCACCTTGTTCGGAATGAATTATTTTAAATCGAAGGGCCTGACCATGGGGTATACTAGCTTTGCTGCGATTTACATGATGACTATTGAAATGAAGGCATTTCTGCTTGTCAGTAGGTTTTCTATAAAATTTTGTGGTTGGTTGACCATCATACGTCGTCAATATTACGAAGTTCATAGTTTGTTCCGAGTAGATATGGAAAAAATATAAATAGACTTGTGGATGAGCGTTATCAAAATTATCAATAAACGATAATTTACTGCCAAAACGTAAAGATATCTTCACGTACTGCGGTTTTAGTAGAGCGGTTTTGGGGAATGGCTGCCAGAAATTCATTTTCAAGTAAGCACATGAAGATATTAGCGTAAGTAGGGACCTCCAAATTAAGGGCATCAAAATGTTATTAATTTCGAGGTAATGAACGCCATCGAATTCGCTGTTGTTAAACTCTAGGAATGTCTTTAAAAGGGTGAAAAGGGCCAAAGGCCACCTGGCGGGCGTATTTTTCTCCATTTCCTTTCTATTTTTCAAACATTTCAAAAAAGTATATCCGTTTCCAGAATAATAAATGACCTACCGCATTTTCCACCTTGCCTTCATCGGCGTCCTCGACTGCCCACCCTGAGCCCCACGTGGATGCATACGTGCTGGCTCCACAGTGGGAGTTCCCGCTGCCCGGTGCTCGGGCACAACTCACCAGGAAGGCTCGTGATCGTGCTCTCTCACAGCCGCCCGTTGGCTCGTGAGCTGAGCACGCACGCTGCCACTTTGTCCTGCCACTTCTCACTGTGACGTGCCCCAATGTTTCTTGAGAAGGGAGGCAGGGGTCGCATCTCCTCGCTCCCGGAGGAGTGGCAGTGCATTTGCAGCCTGTCTGACACACCTGCTCTTCTGTCCCTGCGCAGGTCCCAGGTCGCGGCGCATGAAGAAGCGCGAGAAGAAGGCGGACGAGAAGCGACCGCGCACCGCCTTCACGGCCGACCAGCTGGCGCGGCTGAAGCAGGAGTTCCAGGAGAACCGCTACCTGACCGAGAAGCGGCGACAAGACCTGGCCCGCGAGCTGCGCCTCAACGAGTCCCAGATCAAGATCTGGTTCCAGAACAAGCGCGCCAAGATCAAGAAGGCCACGGGTCAGCGGAACCCGCTCGCGCTGCAGCTCATGGCGCAGGGGCTCTACAACCACGCCACCTCGTCCCAGCAGGGCGGCGACGACGACGACAACTCGTCCTCGTGACCCCCATGACGAGGACGTCGCCGCCGCCGCCGCCGCCACCGCCGGGACCAAGGGCCGGCAGCGCAGCTGGCCGAAGGGAGGCCAGGCCGCTTCGCGCACAGCCTGCTCCGCTCGGGCCGCTCACGAACCACGCCCGCTCTGGCCGCGCCCTGTGCCGTCGGTGCAGAGGTGCCTCGTGTCAGGACCGTTTCTCAGGGTCGCCAAAGGAAACCACGGCGGAGAAAGTAGAGTGGAAGCCGAGTAGTCATGTCGGACCATTCGTGAAGGATTTGGAGGCTACAAGTTATGACAGAAGGCAGTTCAGTATAAATAGGAAGTAAGGCACCAAAAGGTGAAACCATTGTATGGCTGGGACGAAAGAGCAAAGTATGGCAAACGTCTATGATACGAAGGTGTAACCGCTTTGTCGTCTTGGATTGTATAAAGCTGTGAAATACCCTATTCGTGGTGAGAGAGAGAGAGAGAGAGAGAGAAACAGTGAAAGCTGAAGAGCCCTATCTGTGATCACAGTTTTGATTTGTTAAATGGGTTTCGGCAGCTTCTAATATTTTCAGTATGGGACTAAGCGTCTCGCCAGCCGCGTAATTACAGGGATCGACATGATAGCGTATAGTTGCCAGTATAAGGGAAAGAAGGCCTACAGAACGAATACCTTTCTGGAAAGAATATCCCGCGGTGCTCGCGAAGAGTTCTCACGCATCTGCCGCACAGACTGGAGGCACCTAATGCGCCGTGTAGATGCCACAGCTTTTCCTGCAGGGCAGAAAGCAGGCTTTCGCAGTTTACATAGCAATTTTTCTGGAATGCTGGGAAGCGTAACAGGCTACGATGTCTTCGGCCGTAGATTATCTTTTGTGTGTCATTGTAGCCCCGAATTGCGTTCAAGAAATGTCTGTCAAGGTTACTGTGGTTTTGCGAATTCTCCGCTTAGGAGATTTGGCCATGAATCTGCAGCGCCAGAAGAGATATAAGCTGCATGGCCATAAGCAAAGCTGCACCGGTGCGCAGAGGACCCTGCCAGAGCGGACACAGCTGGTGTTCCCGTCTCAGTACGCCCTCTGTGTCCACAGGCAGCTGCACGCGAGCGCGACGTGGCTGAATACGAGACCTCCCAACCGCATGAACGCACCAGAAGAAATTTGAGCACATTCTGCAAGTGTCTCGAGCCCTTGAAAGCAGTGTTTAAACTTTGGCTTTGAGCTCCAGCGCTAGCGAGAAATATGACGTTGTCAACAACAGGTGCTTCGTTATCCGAGCACCAATTACTGTCCAGAAAGTCAGCGACAGGATCTCTGAGCCCCCCTCAAAGCACACGCAGCAATAGCCTACCACCAGTTCCTGCGCTTCCGAGGAGCGGATAAGTTCGCTTGCATTCACCCACAATCTGCATCCCTGGTGGTTCTTCCTGATGTTCTGAATGATGATGCGACGTTGCAGTGCAATTATGAAGAGAAGAAGAAGGATCCCGAGTCTCCCGCGCCACAGGGGATCACGACGGCGATGGGAACACCTGCACCTGCCCCGAACGAGACCCAGCACAGCACTGAGATGTTTGCGAGTGAATGGCCCCTATTCCCGTGTTTGTGAAGTGCACGTAGCTCATGAGGAGCACTGGAGCTGCCTGATCCGCGTGGCGATCGATCTGTGCGTGCAGTGTGCGCTGTCTTCAGCTCTGGAGGAGGACGTTTCGAAGACTACCAGCCCTTGGGACATGTGTGGCGACGAACTGTGCGCGCCCCGAGGATTGCGGCGCACGCGTGCCGGCGTGCGTGTAGTGCGTGCGCGCGCGCGTGTGTGTGTGTGTGTGTTAAATAGTCACCTGTACAGATACTCAAGACTCACTCGCGAAAGGTAACCGCCGGATACCTGTGCCGGCGGCTACGGGCTCTATTCTCCCTCATCTTGTGTACATAGTTGTCCGCTGTCCCTCACTGTCGTCTGGTCCTCGCACTGGTGGCAAGGACTCTGTCCTAGCTCACGAAAGAAAAAGAAAATACCGCGAACGCTATTGGAGAAAATACACTACCCACAGTTCTCAACCCCTGCCTGGTGTGTCTGCTTCGCGGCCTGCGGGCCATTCTCAGTGGCGTGTCGCGCACAGCCGGCGCCTCGCACACGACAGACGGAAGCAGGGCCGGATTAACGGGGGCTGCAGCCCCGGGCCCCCAGCTCTCGGCGGCCCCGCTCGATCATAAGAAAAAAAGATATCTTGAGTGTGCTCGCTGCCTGCATTGAAAGTTGAAGGTAGGAGCTTCAACCTCACCGTCACACCGAAGCTGACTAAACAGGGGGGGGGGGGCACACGTTATGGTTGACAACCTTCGAGTCCATTTCAATTTAATTTAGTTATTCCTACTCCTCTTCCTTGTTTTCCAGAGGTTTATGAGAAGTCGTCTTGGACCAAAATACGGGGGTACAGAGCTTGACCGGGCCTAAAAAGCCACATAAAAAAGGCCCCGAGCTCGGCTCCGGTCTTTTTCGGCACAGGTCGTTTCGGTAGCCTTTTCGGTACATGGACTTCTAAGTACGCGGACGTTTCGGCGCGCGCACGTTTCGGTATTAGAAAGGGTCAGGCATGCGAATGACGAAATAATGTCCGAAGAACATTGTAAATTGTTTAAGCCTGAGGGACGGTATATGTAATTATTGACAACTTAAGCAATGCCCTACGGGCTCATACACAGTTTCTGCCACAAATTTCAATGTATAGCGCTTGAGAAGGAAGTTCATTGCGATGACGACCCGTTTAATAAAGCTAGTGGATTAGTTGAATCGCATAAGCGTGATTGATACCGACTCGATATTTCTCGCTGAATAATCAGCGTACACTCTAAGCTGGGTAACCCTTAATAGAGGTATACATTTTCGAATTTTTGTAACCTATAATTTATAAGGTACAAATGTAACCTATATCTTCGTAACCTTTATATACGGATACACGTAAGGGTTACGCAGTTATGGGTTACTTTGCAGCTTTCAGCATGTATACCTTTATATAAGTTACATCTACCGCCGTCCAAGGCCACATAAATTGGAAGGTGTGATGTTGCGCGCCAGGCGCGCTTTCGCCGGCGCCGCTGTGGCGACACCCCGAAGGCGCCTTTCCCGCGTGGTGAACTAACATAGCGTTAGTGGAAGATATGTGCGACCATGCTGTCCATTGCGCCGTCTAAACTTTTGCGTCGGGTGTCTTTTCTTCGTCCCTTGAATAAACTGCCGGCCACACGGTTGGGGCTAAAAGAGAAGTTACTTTTATAATTCCTAAAACAGCAGTGCCAAAAAGCTTGAAAATGTTCTCTTAATATATATGCATTGCATTACCTGTTCGATAATTGTTACCCAGGTTGTCACCCAAAAATCTTCGTGAGTATTGGCAACGCTTAAGTCTTATAAACAGGCATAACTAAATTTGATGTTTGCATCAGCTTTGTGCCGTTTAAGAAACCAGTATCAAACATGCATCATAGGTCTTTTGCTAAATTGAGCTTTAGTTAAACAGCATTAGGCTTTAGTGAAACCAAGCTTGAGTGGAAACATGCACTTGATAGCATACTTCAAAAGGACGCCAAAGTTATGATAACATAGCCTTAAGCCAAAAATTATTGTCTGACAACCAAGGCCATGATTATCAAAAGAGAATTGCAGTACATGCACAGATATTTGCGCATTTACCAGGAGCACATTTCCAGAAGTTTGGCATCGGTAGTTTTGAACATTCACATTTATTATTATGAAACACCTGTGGGCTATTTATTAAAAAGCAAAGCTGCGAACCACCCCAACGTTATTATCGTTCCTTAATGAGTATTAGACGAGTGCGGATTCCTGGGCGAATTGGTGTTTCCTATATTGCTTTAGACTTCCAGGTAAAAATCGGTTTATTCATATATCCTTATTAAACCAATTTTATTAATGTTGCGTGAACAGCTTCACAAACATGGCCAAATATACAAATTCTTTACCTCAATATTTGCACGGATGTATGCAAAGCATTCCGAATTGTTTGGATACTGCCATTGAACAATTTCAGACGAATTAGAGTTTGAGCTACATTTATAAGATGGTTCTCAGGGGTGCACTTTCCCGGTACAGCGTTGTTGTCGTGGTTCCCCACAGAAAAAACGCAGAATGTGGGAAAGTAGAAAGAACATTTATTACAAATTCACTTTTTCATACAAAGCAGTGTTTATGGCTATGTTCCCTACTCAGTCTAATATGACACTTGGAATTCACTCGTCTTTAGAATCCATCTTTACACTTCCCTCTTAGGTTCCTCTTTACAGTTCCACATGAGTTGTGATTCCCACGCCAAGTTATCGTTTTTTATGCAGCACTAACAAGTTTCTAGGCCGATTGCAATCTGTCTTTTGGACAAACTTTAAATGGTATGTATAGTTTCCTGCATGAAAAAAGGCGCTTGGAAAAATTCAGAGATAAGCTTCGCAATTTACGTAGTATACAAGCAGGCACAAAATCAGGGCACGTTGAAGATTTCCCTGCTTGTTTCCTGCTGCCGCAGATGGAGGTATATATGTGAGGGGCCGTCACTTGGATTTCCCCACCTTGAAGAGCCATCTACAGAAAATTTCAGAAAAAGAACAAAATCCAGTGCAACCATAAGCCCCTCACACCAAACCACAGGCATGTGAAGTACGAAAAATATATTGCACGGAAATGAAGACGGAGACCAGAGAATGAAATGAAAGGCCACACCAGAGGAGTGATTTACGACCTTTCCTAATAATTTCACATCCTTTCAGTAATCATTACACAGAGTAATTTGGCCGCATTGTTCAGAACAACGCGAAGCCACTATAGTCATACCGGCCAACCTTCCCGAATTTTAATCGTGCCGTGTTCCCGTTTATCTCGCGAAATGTTTCTGCATGCTCACCCAGAACAGGCAGAAACTTTGGGCTACGAGATAAACTGACATACATTTGCAAAAGAGAAAACAAAAACGTTTCCGCGCCTTCATGGGGAATCACTCGTACACGCAACAGAGCGAACGTCGCACTAAACCCAGGAAACGTGCTTTCACGATGCTGACTCCACCTGCGTCACATTTTTGGCTGTACTTAAACATCCTCCTCCCCCTCCACCCCCCCCCTTGTACTGGCAGTTTCATTTTGAACAAGGATCCCACGTGGAAGCCGAAACGTTTTTCATTTAAGTAAAGTGTTCTTATCGGTGGTTTCTTCCTCGGCTATCAGTAAAAAGGAATCGCCAACTTACATTTTTTCTTCGTCCAGATGTGTTGTGGGAGAGGATACATCTAGAACTTGCACCGATCTTCAAGTGGCATTCCCAGGAGGTCTGTACCTGCAATGACTCGAAGGGTTATTTGGGTTAAAATGTAATAGGCTTTAGAGCTGGGCAGTTGGTATACATTCATAATGAAAGAACACCTCAAACTTGACAAGACGAAGAAAAGAACACAGCAAAAGCACTCACTTACAATTGGAGATTTCTTACAGAGCTCTTTTCGAAAAAGAGTTCTTCTTGTTGGCTCTGCAAAACCACGCATCCTATAGAATAGCTAGAGTTGCTGAAAAACTACAAAGCTCCATGCTGAGGAAATCGTTATGTGAATTCACAACGTCCATGTAGTAACTAACTGATAGAAAGAGTCACTAAACATGAGGCAAAATAAGATACGAAATATAACATCATAACACTTGAAGAAAGGCCTCGCATTTTTACAAGTGAATCATACTTTTGTCTGTGCAGGCCTGGGTGCCATCTTTACAAAGAATATTTGAATGAATGTGTTTTAGTTATCGCATTTTCATACCGTTGTTTCCGCTGAAATCAGACTTCATTTCAACTTGTGTCATACGCAGGGGAGTCCTGGTTGTCAGCTCAAGGAACACTGCCTGCAAGAAAAAACAGTAGTGCTGATAAGTCATAGCATAGGTAGCCAGATGCAACCACACTTTTTGAACAGCCAGGATCCGATGAGGGTGCAGAACCCATTTTTACACCTGCACCTGTCTCTGTGTAATTCGTCACAATTTCTGTATCATCAAAAAACATCAATCAAGCAGCCTGCATGCTGGCTCATATATACCACCATTCTGTAAAGTCGCTTTACTGCACTACACTAGGATCGCGCGAGACAATCATTTGCCCTGCAATACCACGCGAATAAATAAACGACTGATTTGTGCGAATGAGAATAATAAACCACTTAACATGGTGGAAATGGCCCGCTGTCTCAAAATGACTAACACCAAATTTACCCACTCAAGGAAAAGAATGAAAAAAATTAGGAGTGTTGTACATACGAAAACATTTTATTGTGCCGTAAGGCAAACTTTCACAAAAAAGAGGCTTGTGCTGGACAAAAGTGAGTTTAGAAATTTCGGGCAGCATTTAGTGGACTACTTTTCTGCAGCACACACCTTGTGTTTATTCGGATAATTACTACAAGACCAATAAAATGAACACCATTCCGAATATATGTAGCGAGAAAAATGAACATTTTCCGACGACTGAAACAAAATGATAATACCCAGAGAATAGCGCGATAATATAAGACTTTAATGGGAAAAAAAATTCAATTATTCAAACAGAGCTACCTGGCAATTACATGGTCCAATGACTCGTCAAGTGCGCCCGATGCAGCGAACAGCGTAAACAAAACGCTCAACACATGACGAAGGCACGCAGAGCAGAAAGCAGGTCACGGGCGCCGTTATCTGTGCTTTCCCGATCGTCCGCTCTAGTCTGACGCAACAAACGCAAGCCCGTGATTTTATTCAATTGCCGTCGCGGACAACAGAAAACGTCCAGCGAAGCAACCAGTCAGGTAACGAAAATCCCTCTCGAATGCTGCAATTTCAAATTGAAAAGCCCCCAGCGAAAAGATACATCCAATGAAAACACCCAAACCCTCACCGGAATATACTCACCGAGTTCGCTTTCACTGGCGCCGGGGCATTGGTCCAACATGCGAACTTCATGCTGGTCGTAGAAGAACGGGCCGTGAAGCGCTGCCAGTCACAAATGGGCTCGCCGCAGCCTCCGCGACTCACGCCGACAAATAAGTCTTGTTACAGCAATCCTCGCTTCATCGTAGGGGTATCACAGCTTTTAAAAGGCTCGAGTGGCGCGAAAACGCGGCCACCGGGCCTGCCGGCGCCGCCATTTCTCTATATCCCGTCATGCAACGGAGAAATCAACGGCCGCCGGGAGAGAAGGCGCGACGAGCATCTCTTAGATGTTACAGGGCGTTTTATAGGTTACAACGTAGAGGTTACATGTCAGATTTTGTTGATGTAACCTATAAATCATTATTGTAACCTATAAATCGCTTTTAACCTCACGCTTGTAACCCTTAGAACGGACTGGGATAAAGAAAACATCAAAATGAATCCATTGTAACCTTTATTTTATAGGTTACTTCCGTTTAAAAGTTACATTATGGGTTACCCGGATTAGAGTGTATATATGGTTATTTAAATGTTCAAAGTTTTTGTAGGCCACTCGCGGGGTCGTTCGGCTTCAGCCTGCGCCTCTGTGCTGTAGCCTCTGCAGGCTGTCTGAGCATTAAGCGTTGCGGAAGCTAAATGTCGGCACGACTCCATTCGTAGCGTAAGTCTCTAGGCGCCACTCCGTGTGGACGCAGACGCCGCCGGGCCAGCCCGACCCTAGCGGCTCCCTTCGAGCTGAAGAATCAGCAGGCCTAGGCGGTGTGAAGAGCTCAGGCGTGGACACCAAACAAAGCAACAACAACACCGTATGTTTCCTTTCGGGATGACGGAAGCTGTGTCCACTTAAAAACGTATCCTGCGTGCGGCCCCTTCGATCCCGTCTTGAAAACGGGCCTCCACCGCGACTAGGGGACGGTAAGCTGTTTGTCCCCGCGGGCGCTTTTCGCTTTGGAATGAGCCGACGGACGGCGCGGAATAAAGGGCGGCCCGCACATCTGGTACCGCTTGGGCGCGGCGGCAGGAGGAGAGAAACTCCCGAAGGAGCGCGGGAAAACAGTGGATGCGGCAGACGTGTTGAGGACTGGAAAACGAGAGGTCCTCCGTCGTAGACCCCGAATCTAGACGAGAAGCTTCAGCGTGGTTCCACTGCCAGTTACGACCGAACAACGTCTCGACCGATCGACAACGAACTACTGACTGCTGGAACTGTTGCGAGGCACCGACGGGAGCAGAAGCGTGGGAGTGAGCAGAGACATTCTATCTCTGTTAAACTCTTGTCTGATGTCATCTTTCGTGCTCACCTGTCGCTCTCCAACCCAAAGACGACCCGTTAATGTATAACGGCTTGCGACAAGCAAGGCCATCACAGCTGCGAAACAGGAGTTCATCGCCGCTGAAAGTTCGACTGCCATGCGCAAACCCACGCACGAAGCGGAGCGCTCCCAAGACCATAAAGCGACATTTTTCTGCTTATCGTCTTTGTGCTAATCGTGCTGCGATTGCGCGACACGTTTGAACCCCCCCCCCCCTCCCCTCCGTCCCCTCCAACCTCCTTCAAAGGCGGCGTGTTCTATTCGAAGCGCCGCGTGCTTTCTCGTCTGCGTGGGTAACCTACAGGATTTTGACCCGTAAGCCGTGGCAGCCGTAAGCCGTTTGGCACATGTCTGTGAGTGACACGTGCCTGCGCGGACTTTGAGCCCTCCCGTATATGCACGTGGAGAACTCTACAATAGAACTAAGACCTTACAGGCTTAATAAAATATGCTTCTTGTAAGAAAATACTCTTCTGTACCATGGCGTGTGCAGGCCGACACGGCGCTTCGATTAAATGTGAATCTGTGATGCACCGGCAATCAAACCATGCTAACTTTTACGCCTTATAAAATCGGTTCTATAATACTAGACGTGAAGCCAAGAAATCAGTTTCCGGAAAGCATAAAATTATCTCTAATTTACCACTGATCAGAAAGCATAACATGGGCTTCGGAAATTTTCGCATAATAAAGCGTAATCATTATCATGATCATCGTCATCATCATCATCATCAGGGCCCCAACGACGCAGTAGCCCCGGGCCCCAGAGTTTTCTAATCCGGCACTGGACGGAAGAGGAGCCGGGCGCGCGGCCTCGGTCAGCAGGGCAGGGGTGCTGTCTCTCGCTCTTGCGTGAGCCCGAGACATATGGAAAAAGGGACGAGCCGCGAAGACCCGTTCTGATGAGTGCTTTAACAGGACATGCTAATGATGCTGATGCTGGGCACGAGGGTGGCCAAGCGTCTTCTTTTGCAACATCCTCCCCCGCGCGAAAATGACTAAAAGCGCATACGACGCGCTCGAGCTTATGACCAAAAAAAAGGTCCAGTCGGCATGCAACAATAATTCATGTCCACGTAGAGACAACCAGTGTCGAGAACCTCGCCGTTTCTGCTTCCACCGATGATAACGGTACTTCTTAGCGTGCCGAAGCGTACACCTTCTGATCTGGTGAATCACCGTTGAACTTATTTTAATGAAAGAAGTCCACGAACGAATTCGTTCGTTGCCGCTCTTGCGTGGAAACCTCCGCGTTCCGCAGCCGGCAGTCGTTTTGTCCATCCCAGACTTTCGTCTTCTTCGCATCCCCTTGAAACGCCTCGTAGATCTCCTTGCAGTTAAATGGACTACTCTTTGTCTTTTCGTTCGCTTCACCCTCGCTATCGCACTTGAGCTGTCTGCCACTTACTGTTTCCGCTTTATCAAGATAATCCGCACGATCTGGTGCCGCTTGCGTCTTGAAGCTATTCCATTGCACTGCAAAACAGTCTTCCATTGACTTTTTTCCCGCATGGTTTTCTTAAAAGTACACGTAGCGTTCGTTGATTTGGATGTCCGGTGAACAACGGTCAACGTTGATTTATGGTCGCGCATGTCTCATTTCAGTCACGATCATTTCTGTTTTTTCTTAGATGTCACTGCACGTCGGATGGCACGAGGTGTCTTCCGCACAGAAACCAAGACAGCTGTTGTCGATTGGTGGTATATCTTGTCAATTCATTTCTTGTCTATGGTGTTTGGGTTGCTCGGCTACGAAAATATTCTTGCCGTCCAGAGTTTTCGTATTTGCTGTATTACTTATAACAATATCCAAGTGCCAAGGAAATCCCATCGCTATAACCGATGAGTGTTATATGCGGGTTGCTAAATAAGACGGAGCAGAGACCAAAACATTTTATTTGCAGGCAAGCGAGGGTGTACTGCTATACTCGGTTACAACTGAAGAACGGTACCACCTCGTGTAGTGTATCACTCCGCCAAAGCGCCGGACCCGTAACGTCAGTGCGCGCGCGTTTTGAAAGGGGTTTGCTATGAATGCGTGATATCGTCTGCCTTGTCTCACGCAGTTTGTTTGTCGTCACTGGAGTCGTTTATAACACCCGCCGCGGTGGCACAGTGGCTAAGGCGTTGCGCTGCTGAGCACGAGGTCGCGGGCTCGATTCCCGGCTGCGGCGGTCGCTTTTCTGATGGAGGCTAAAAGCAAAAATGCCCGTGTGTACGAGATATCGGCGCACGTTGAAGATCCCCAGGTGGTCAAAATTAATCCGGAGCCCTCTACTACGGCGCGCCTCATCGATCGCCTGCGTTGCGTCGGCGCGTTAAACCCTACAATCAATCAATCAATCAATCAATCAATCAATCAATCAATCAATCAATCAATCAATCAATCAATCAATCAATCAATCAATCAATCAATCAATCAATCAATCAATCAATCGTTTATAAGCATATTAAGTCCAAAAAATCACGGGAACGGCTCACGCCATGTTCAAAATATTCCCAGTAACGCCCTACTTGCGCCGCGTGGAGAAACATCCGGCTACGGTGATAAGGCACAGCGGCAACTTCCGGTGCCGTTCTTAAGTTGTCACCGAGTATACCTATTTGTGGAAAAGAAGCCATACTCGGTCAACTTTGTTTGCTGCACATGAAGCTCAGCGCACATCTTTTTCAAGAGCATCTATAGGTGCTTCACCTAGCTGAGCGAAGGCTTCTTGGTGGAAACGAATTCCCTGAGAGGCTATCATGCGTTGGGCCTCCTGCGAAGATGCTACCGGACTAGGCTGTACAACCACGTGGTCAGAGGTGTCACTACCACCGCTGTCCGCAGCACGTATCCGCGCAACGATCACCTCTTCAGTGAGGCACTCAGACGTTTACAAAACATCGGCCCAGCAGCAGGCATGGGGGCGGGACCAAAGCGGTGACATCGGGAGGAGTGTTTGGAAGAACTGTTCCCTTCCCCGTCTCGCTTCCTCGTAAGTGGCGCAGTTGACTCGTTTTCTGAGGGGTGGACGGGATGCGAGGTGTATCGCGGTGCATGGTGTCGGCGTGGTTGGCGCGGAGAGCCGGCGGCAGCTCGCATTTTTGGTGCTTGCTGTAACCGGATTCAATCGTTATATCCGATATCACGGCACTTGAGCATTGTAATAAGCGGTTTATTTTCCCATGAAAAGCATACAAAAGCCGACAGCGCCATACCTGTTCATCGTTATATCCGATATGTTGTTATAAATTGTATCGTTATAAGTGGGCTCGACTGTACTTTGTTTCCTGTGTAGTCACTGTGTGAGATCTGATCTAATTAGAGTCTTAATGGATGTAATGAGAGCTGGCCGATCAGTTCTGGCAATGGCTATCTTCATTTGTAATTCTTCCTTTGCCGATATCATTGTGCCTTCGGAGTCAAATCTGATTCCAGGTTCTCAATTGCCACGGTATTTTCTGCATCTCTGTTAATCTGAATCAGACAATCGTTTTGGTCACTCACTGTTTCAACAGATGAGTCAACTCCCGTATAGGTGGTTGCTCCATGCGGAAAATGTCTTGATGCTTGCCGATCACAGGTTCTTCCGGTTAAGGATAGGACTCACAGGGCAAAGTTCGGCGGGATCAATCCAGGAGGTACGCAGCCGTGAAGGAGTGTCTCATAGGCATCGGGATGTTCGCAAACTTTCTCCATGGGTTGGCTTAAACGGCGGCTTCGTTCTTGTTCCCCAGAGGTGCGAAGGCGTCAAAGGTACGCAAAAATCCGCTTGCTGTGGCTTTCTGCTGGAGGTCCCTTGGTCCCGGGTTTCTTGGGCAGGCTACAATGGAAAATGCTTATGATGATGATGATAATGGCCACGAGGGAGGCGATCTTTTTCAACAGCTATTGTTACATTCGGGAAGGCGTCCCCGAACCGGGCTCCGTCGCTTCCGTCATGTGTGGTAGCGTGGTGGTCGAGGAGCCAGCAAAAGTTGCAGCCTTGATGATGACGACATGAAGCCGAAGGCAAATCTGCTGGTCTATGGCGTGGCCAGAGATGATCGGCGACGATACTGCGACGATTTCGGGCGAGCTCACTGCGGGACTCGAACAGAGTGACCGCGGGATCGGTCGCTGTCCATCGAATGTCGTTCGGCGCTCGGAGGAACCGCGTACTTATCCCCGAGGCGCTAACGCTCAGTGTTTTTGCACGCGGCACGAAAATAGCACGGAAAAACGTAAACACTCTTTTCAGAGTTCATGAGGGCTGGCAGTAGCGGCGTACGTGAGCCTGAGGGAGCGGTAGAGGAGATCTCGGTGAGCGGCGTTCGCTTCGCAGGCGCATGTCTTTGCATGAAAAGTTTGTTTTTGTATTTTGTAACTGCAACGGCTTGAGTCATCACCAGCGGTCTCTGCGTGGCTGGCGCACGTAACAACATGCTCGAGGATGGCGGGCTTTGCCGTAAAGCACAGGAGTACTACACAAAACTTGCACCATGGCGAACAGGGTAGCGGACTGCTGAATAATAACAATACACTCAACTCAACAATACACCCAATAAACTCAACTGTGATGGTCGGGATTCTCAACGTGACCCTTGGTCCACACTGGGCGTAATAATGCCTTTATTTTCCATCCACAGTGATGTAGGAAGAGAGGAAAAAAAAGCTAATCTGGTTAGCTTGACGGCGCTCCCTCGTCCTCGAATAATACATAGATAATTCAAGAGGCACGCACCGCAGCACAAAGCTCAAAAAAAAAGAAGTAACAAAAAAAAAGCAATGTCGCTGTATTTACAGGTGTTCCGAAAAAAAAAAGAAACAGAAAAGAAAAGGAAAATGGAAATCGGCCGCAAAATTCACAAACGCTTTCTTTAACACTGGAGAACTAGCAGGCTAGTAAAACAGCAAAGCAAAATATAAAAAGAAACAAACAACAAAAAACACCTTCAGAAAAAAAACTTCTCCATTTCACACCGCAACGTAGGGCTGACACGAACAGTTCAAAACTAGAACTAAACATAAACAAGAAAACACTTTTTGCTTGGCAACGCAGCGTTGATAGTAGACCAGAGCACGGTTCAGAAATATACAAACAACATTTGCAACATTTAAAACGCTTCTTACACAGAAAACCACTTTTGGCAGTGAGATAGCGAAAAGGAACAAACCATCGATTGCACTCAATACAACAAAAACAGAAATAGAGAACAGCCATGATTGGCTTTCGTTACGGCTGCAAATAAACACTCGTAAATCCCTTTTCTTCACAGTATTCAAATTTATATTTGAATTTATGTAAAAGGTTAACATCTCCGGAATTTTATGCCTCAACATTTCTTGTCCGTAGTTAGTTCTAAACGAGGGAATGTTCCAAACACCACGGCTGCGTGTTGCGGGTATCGCGGGTCGTTTCTGTAAAGCGGCTAAACTGTGAAAGAAATTACTTGGGATTTTTATTGCCATTTTATAGCCCATGCACATACGGTAGGCATAAATATTATAGACAGTCATTATTTCGTATTTTCGAAATAACAAATGCCAAGGATAATCATACGAGACGTTTGTTACGTTTCTTTGCATTTTTTTTCTGTAAGACATGTAATTTGTGTAGATTGACAGCTCCCGTATGTCCCCAAATTAAGCAGCAGTAATTTAGGTGCGAAGCAAACAGGGAGTTATAAATAAGAAGCTTCACTCGAGTAGGGAGGATCTGTTTGTTAGCGAAAGTAAGGCCAGTAATGCGAGATAACTTCGATGCGACATACTCTACGTGCTCGTTCCATTTCATGCTCTCTGAGAAAATTACACCCAGTGTTTTAAATGCTCTGACTATTTCTATGTTCGCGCCACATAGCTCAAAATTCATAACGCGGTTAAGTTGCGTATTCTTAGTGCGAAACACAATAGCTTTAGTTTTATTAGTATTTATTTTCAGTCCATTGAAATCTGCCCATTTTCCTAGGTCTACAAGACTTTTATTTGCTTTCAATTCTAGTTCATTTGCGATGAAGCGGAAAATAGCAAAGTGGTGTCATCTGCATAAATGACAAATTTCGCTTGGTTATCAATCTGTGGGATATCATTAACAAAAATATTAAATAAAAATGGGCCTAATATGCTGCCTTGTGGCACACCTGATAGGATAGGTTTCACTGCGGACGTGTGCTCATTTATCTGAACGAACTGCATTCGGCTGCTTAAATAGGATTGTAGAAGCATCAAAGGCGTTCCCCGGAAGCCGTAGTATTCTAGCTTTTTCAGTAAGAGTGAGTGATCCAGATAGTCGAAAGCTTTGGTAAAATCCGCGTATATACCAACAGCCAACTTTCTTTCTTCAAAAGCGTTCAAAATAAATTCTATTTGCTTTAAGAGCGCAAGCTCTGTTGAGCGGTGCTTCCTGAAACCGAATTGAGCGTCGGCCAGCAACTTCAGCTTATCGCAGAAGTGAGACATTCTAGATAAAATTACCTTTTCCAGTCCTTTTGAAAATACAGGCAGTATTGACGCTGGCCTGTAGTTTCCGATATCATTCCTGTCGCCTTTGTTGAAGAAAACACTGACCCTGGCGAGTTGAATATGTTGCGGGAAAACACCTTGGGATAGGCAAAGGTTAAATATATGTGTTAGGATCGGTAGTATAAGATCTAACACAAACTTTACGGGTTTTACTTTAATTCCATAGGCATCGCAGCTTCCGCTGTTGTTCAATTCTAGAAAAACTGGTTTCACCTCGTTATCGGCTACCGGGCGCAAAAAAAATGTTTCATCACTCCTGAATTTAAAAGTATTCAGTGCATTGCTACTAATACCTCCTTTTACTAAATTAACAAAATATTCATTGAAAGCGTTGGCCAGACAACCACCTGACAGTTCGTTTCCATCTTTATTAATCTTTGTTACCGAATTGAAATTTGGAGCACGGTTTAAAACTGCGTTAAGTTTTTTCCAACTAACATCCGTCCTTTTTGAAGTAGCGTTAAAGTATTAGCAAAAGTAATAGTTTCTGCGGTTTTCAGTTCTTTCGTGACTTTGTTACGGAAAGACTTGTACATCTTAAACTCTTTGGGATTGCGAGATTTAATAAACTTTTTATACAGTTTATCTTTCGTTTTAATTTTATTAAGCAGCTCAGGAGTGATCCAGAGTTTGCGGATCTTACCAGATTGCCGAATTGTTTTGAATGGAAAACACTCCTTGTACAGAGCTAAAAAAGTATCAAAGAAGGAAGTGTAGGCGCGTTCCGCGTCCCCTATATTAAACACTTGTCGCCAGTCACAAGTGCGCACCTTATCTCGAAAAGCGCACAGATTAGTATCCGTTACTGCTTGATACAATATTGGTGGCACAAACTGTTTCTTTTTTAAACTGGTTTTATAAAAGTATAAGTAGATGCCATTGTGATCACTTATGTCGCTGATAATCACACCCGATTTTAGTTTTGTTGTATTCACATTTGTAACGAACAAGTCAAGTAAGGTAGCGGTTGTGCCGGTTACATGTGTAGGAGCCACAATTACGTTTCTGCATCCAAGCGACTGTATAAGTTGTTCGAACTCATTTTTCATTGGAGTATCAGCAAGCATATTGATATTAAAATCACCCCCTAAAACAACATCACATATCATTTTGTTTGCATATGCTAGCAAGGATTCGACAAAAATGTAAAAATTACGCAGGTTGCCATCAGGAACCCGATACACGACGGAAATGATAATGTGATTTGATACTAGGGTTAGTACTTCATAGTCTTGATTCTGACAACAGTATTGCGATATATAGTATTTCGCACGAGATATGTTTCCGCACCATCAATGATACACCTCCCCCGCGGCACCATCAATGATACACCTCCCCCCCATTCTGTATGAAATTGTCGTGCGTTGGCAAACTAAACACATTGGTACTGTCAACGTACCAAGTTTCAGTTAACAAGATTATATCAAATACTACTTGAAATTCATTGAAGAGCACTTGAAGTTCTGCGGTTTTATTTTCGGCCGATCGGGTGTTCAAGTGAAAGAAAGTTAATGAATTTGCTAGTTCCTTGCGACAAGCATTTTGAAAATCCCTTGGCAGTATGTATTCACTGTCCATTTTACTGGAAATCACTGCCAAAGACGCATGCGCGAAGTCGTAGGCTAGCGAATCTAGATTCCGTTCATTGCGTACAATGAAAGCATTATCACCGTCACCACGTTTCACAAGTATTTTGTTGTTCCTGTGCCAGGCATATCGGTAGCCGTTGTTCTGAGCCCAGGCCTTTGCCACTGCAAGCAAATGCCGGCTTCTCTTTGTCAAGTTTTCTAAAATGAAGAAATTGAATTTTGATCGATTCAGTTCAGTTTTTTTTTTCAGAAATGAGTCCTTCACAGCGTGATTTGAAAATCGAACGATAACGCCTGGAATCTTATCTGTACTTGCCGGTAGCCTATGCACAGATACAACGTCACTAGAAGTAAGATGAGGAACGTTGATTTTTGTAGCGACTTCATTCACTTTTGCCAACAAGTCCTCATCCTCTGCAACAGGAATTCCATGAAATTCCAAGTTTAACTTCCTACTTTGCCATTCCAGGTCATCAACGTCTTGCGCAATCTGTTCAGCCTCACATGCGTGCTCTCGCATTTCAATTCCTGACACCCTCTTTTTGAGTGGAGCTATTTCTTTATCCTGATTGCTCAGCTGTTCGAGAATTTGGTCATGCTTGTCTGACATCACTTGCACCGACTGCTCGATTTTTTACACTGTAAATTTGAGCGTCATAAGGCCGTCCAGCTTCAAGTGCAAGGCCGCAAATGAGGCAGCAAAATCAATGGGCTCTTCGTTTTTCCTACCGTTAGAGTTCACGCGCTTGGAAGAAGGGCAGCGCCATGCTTTGCGCCACGACTCTACTTTGGATCTAAACGCTTTTTTGGAAACGCCAGAGCAGCTGCCGAAGGGGTACCAATCGCAACAACCCCCGCACCTCAAGCCCTCATCTTTGGCGCCCATTTCACTACAGCACGGGCAATTATCCCCCTCTTCGGACAACATGGCTGCAGTAAATTATACAAAAAACAAAAAACGATCAATGTGCACATGAACAACAGAACAGGTGCAACAGTAATGGCAGCATCAGCAGCAGCGGCTAGTATATTGCAAAGTGCAGGCCAAACAAGTCTTCAAAAATAAACCTGCAACAGTGCAGTGTCGTTGATTAGGTCACGCCGATGTGCTGCCGCTGCTGCCTACTGCATCGATGAGGACGATGTTCGGCTTTTTGTAGTGGTTTCACAGGAATAGGTACCGCCACAGTCGATGTGCGGCTGTTGCTGTTGACCAAGTATGCGCAGAAGAGTCCGATGATCTTTCGAAGAAATTCAGCGTGCCTCCATCCTGGAAGTATGGGCGGCTGGATCCATGCCTGCAACAGTGCAGTGTCGTTCACACTAAACTTTTTTACACCCTTTTGGGCCGAAAAGGGTGTAAAAATCTTGTCCCATGGCTAACACCCTTAAAAGGTGTTTTGGCAAAAAAAGGGTGTATGGATGAAAAAAGGGTGATGAGCTCAACACCTTTAAAAAAGGGTGTTGAGGATGCTCAACACCCTAAAAATAGGGTGTGGAGTCTCACACCCTTTTTTTGAGGTGATGGCATGCGCAGAGGCAATGTCAAACGACGGAGCGCGCAGCATTCAACACAAACAGCCAATACGTACAAGTTACAGTTGGAACACGGGATGCAAGCGGTACAGGGAGTGCATACTTACTTAGCAATACATGTGCTGTTCTTGCTTTTATACCCAGCAGAGGAAAGCCCCCAGATGGAGTCGGTGGGCTTGTCGCAAAAAACTGATATTTTAGCGCTAATTTTGGAAGTATGAATTTTACTACGAGAATATACAAATCAACACGTGGATCTGCAAAAACTTTTTAATTACGCGGTAGTTTTTCTGATCCGTAACTTAAAGAATTTTATTAAATATCATACAAATCTTCCCTGCCACCTCAACACCCTTCAAAAAGGGTGTTCATTATTTCAACACCCTTTTTCCCAGAAGGGTGTAAAGCTACAAATTAGGGTGTTCGAAACTAAGAAACAGGGCGTAAAGAAAAAAAGGGTGTGAGAAAAGACCGCCAACGAAGAAAAAAGGTGGAGAGACCTCCAATTTTGGAGGCATTTTGTACCTGTTTACACGGGTGGACTGAACATTCTCTACAAGCGGGCGGGGTGGGGGGGGGTTGTGCCTCACGATGTTTACAGCAATATGAATTGGCATAATTTATTACCAGTGAAGCTCTTTAAGCTTCAGGAGGTAGTTTCGGCAACATTAGCAAAAACATACAAAGAAAAAACTGGGGCGCCTGTAAAGGGTGCACCACCGCAGATAGGGTATTATGACAGTGAAGTCGGCTTTCGAGCTTGTTAGAGTGTGAGCACAAGGGGCGTATGCGTATCCGCACCTCTTACTGTACCATTTCAAAGGTACTAGTCTTTTTTGGATTCTAAAAGGTAAAAAAATTCGGGCAGCTTGCAATAGTGGTGCAAGACTGGAGAAACAGCAACGCTGGGGGCCGACCTACCTTGTTTCCCTCTTGGATCTCCTGGAAATGGGGAGGGGGGGCGGGAGGCGGGCACACTGGAACAGCCTTGTAAAATCTGGTTAAATTTGGCCCCATCCCTGAGCGGTCATCCTGGCTTAGCAAGAACATTGTAAACCTTAGCAAACATAACAAAACCTAGCAACACCGGAAGAAACTAGGTCGACCCCCAGCTCCGCTGTTCTTTTTTTGCAACTGAACACCTATTTCACACCGTTTCAACAACCTACAGAAAGCCAAGCGTGTTGCAGTTCGTAAACATCTTTTTCGCCACACGACTACAGTCTTCTTAATTTTGAAGGTTCAAATTGGTGTTTCACGTGCCAAAGCTAAACTTGGGGCATGAGGTGCACCCAATAAGGAAACGAGCGATCATTGCATAAGAGCAATTATTTTTTTTTGTTGCGTTTGGAAATTTCTTGCGAGTAGAGGAGTATATGAGGGGATGTCTTCTTCTTTACAGTGCTATTATGCATCCGAACATGGCCTTATTCAATGAACAGCTGAACACCTTTTCCACACCCTTTCAACACCCTAAGAAAAACCAAGGGTGTTGAAGTTGATCAACACCCTTATTTTCAAACAAAAAAGGCGTAGAGCTAGAAAAAGGGTGTTGAGACTCAAGAAAAAGGGTGTAAAGGCCTCCCAACACCCTTTTTCCACCTATGCTACGCCCTTTTTGGCTAAAAGGGTGTAAAAAAGTTTAGTGTGTTGATTAGGTCACGCCGATGTGCTGCCGCTGCTGCCTACTGCATCGACGAGGACGATGTTCGGCATAAGGAGATGAAGGCAGAGACACATGGAGATTTTACATAATATTTAATAGGATGAACTGGCTCGATCTCGCTCACGGCTCGGCGTCGCTGTGCTGCTTCGGCGTGATGCGGCACGGGCTTGTACGAAGGGCCTGACGTTCGCCGCGGTGGCGAGAATGAAGGGTCCGCCGTGATGAGGCTGCTCCCCCCTATCTTCGGCTTAACGAATCTCGCGAATCGTCGAGTCTGCCCCGGATCGCTGTCCCTCGATCTCTTCGGATCTGACTGCATGGATTTGACGGTCCGGCTCTGCCTGCTCTCGCCCTCCGGTCGGCCTCCTCTTTTAATATCATTCGTCGTTCTACCACTCCACCTCCCACGCCCTCAATGACCGCTGTCCCCTCGTGTCCTGCGTGGGCATAATGAGCCACTTAGGGTTCACAAAAGGAGTTCTTATCGGGGCGACGTCTTCAAGACGGCACCAAGGTGCCCTTTGCACTGTGAGTCATTGGCACTTCCCAATACACTCACATTCTCGAAATTCCCATCGCTAGGCTGATGAGGCCGTCCCCGTGTAGATCGCGCGAAGGTTTTTCGGAAGGGTCGCGTCGCCGATGCAGAAACTGGTCCTGTACAAGATTAGAACCAGCGGTAGTCTCTTTTAGCGCCGTTTCGCGGGATTGGTGGTGCCGCCGGATGACACCGTACCACTATGGCGCCATGCAAAGTTTCTTGAGTGCCAGCCACCTGCCGAAGTCTTTTCGGCTAACTCGAGGCGTCACACCCCCCCCCCCCTGTAATGCAATAGAAACGGAAATTGCTGCAAGTGCAATGCAGCCGAAGCCAACAGTATCATGTATACTCAATACAGCAAGGAACTCAAATTGACAATACAAGTTGATCATAGAAACCAAAGTCGACAGAACGCTGGTCACAGAAACTCAGGTTGACAGCAAGAAGGTTAGGCTAACAGGTTTAAAAAAATCAAGCCTTAGTCTTTTATGCACGACTTAAACAAAAATAAGATTCGTTATCAATTCAGCTGACTCTCACACAGGAAAACAACGAAGCACTACCAACAACAGCAACAATTGTTGAAGGCGAACGATTGTGGAAACTGTTTTGGTAGAGAATGAATTTCGGAACGATGCGGTGTTACATTGGCACTTTGTGAATGCCATCGACCCGTCCAGATGCGTAGTGTAGTGGACAAACGTGAGTGTGACGAGGAATACAGGTTCAAGATAAGTAAATATCATGGAAGAGGTTCAGGCGCTGCTTAGCTCGCCGTGTCACCAACTGTTTCCATTTCAGGAATTTCAAACTTTGCTTGCAGAGCGCCATGCTGAAGTTGTGACTGCTAACAATGTTTCCCAGGACATGTTTCCCAGGCTTTGGGAGAGATGTGAATGGCTGCGGGCAAAAGAATCCGGGCCTGCCAGGGGCAAGTTCGGAAAACCATGATGTTAGGGGGCAACAGCTAGGTCCCCAGGCGGCACAGAAAGTGTGCCCCAAGACCAGCCCGTCTATGGCCGCTTTCTGGCATGTACGGCCAGAATCCAGGTTCTGGCAGCCACTGATCATGCGTGGAACGGCCAACATTCGGCAACCAGCGCTTCGGCATTTTTCCGTCCGCCCGTGTCCGGACGCACAACGGCAGCTAACCGGCTGCCAGATATTCAGTTCTCTTACGGCTGCCAATGTTGAGAAAGAGAACGGCCGAACTACGGCCTTAGGGCATACGTTTTTTCTTCGGGAAGCGGTAATCGGCCGAAGCACGGCAAGCGACCGGCCACAGAATATGCGTATTCTTGCGGCAGTTGGTGTTCGAAAGGAGACCGGCCGGAGCGCGGCTGCCGTGCATTCGTTGTTTCAACGGTGAACCGCACGTCCGGCGGACGTACGGCCCCAGAATATACGTTTTTCGTTCGGTTAGCTGTCCTCGGCCGAATTACGGCAAGCGAATGGCCACAGAATATTTGGCAACCGGTGTTCAAGAGGAGACCGGCCTACGTAAGGTATCTGGTTATACGTCATTTTTTCGGCAAACGGCATACAGCCGAACAACGGCTCGCGCCTGGGCGCCGAGAATTCATGCACAGACGTGTTTGGAAGGAGACCGACCGGTTTTTTCCTGGGGGGAGAAAAAGCCGTTACGGAGCCGAACGACGGGGACGCGTTTTTCATCCGCTCCGTGTTTCTACGTTTTAAATGAACGAACATCGTTTGTCAAACAATAATGAGTGTTCTCGGTGAACGGGCAAGGTGCAAGGACTCACTGAACATTAGCAGGGAACCTTTTAGGCCATCGAAATGTCATTTATTGCCACAAGAAGATTGTGTCACACCGACGGGTGAGCTAAGCCTCGCCAGTCATCGCCGCTACCACGCCTCTCCCGCCGGCTTCGTCGACGTATCAGCTCGAGGCTATTCGCCCGCTCAAGAAATGGAGAGCATTGGAGACATCGACCCGCCAGAGATGTCCGATCTGAGATGGAGATGGTTCACCAAAATAACTGGCCTTCAAGGGTGTCGAGCAAGCGGCCACCACGCAGGAGCTAAACCGCCACCATGTCAAGGACTCCCCACCATAAAAAGGCAAGTGCGAGCAAAAGCGCAAGTTATTCTGCTTACAATTAAACTGCGACAAGCAATGTTGCACTATGTTGTTGTTGATAAACTTAGAAGAGACTCGCTCGTGCATTGGTAGGATCAACTTCATGCCCTGCACTATGTTACTTCATGGGATTTTACGACTGCCTATTTAGAAAACAAACTATTTTAAATTTGCGATAATAACAGAGCCTTGTCACTGACGAAGCCTAGCTGTTAATTTAGTTCCGATGTTTGAAGGTGAGCTTAGCTACTCTTGGGATATGACTCATTTGGGTAAACATAATCGCCAGCATCCTAGCAAACACGGATTTTGTCAGGATTTTCTTGCTCAACGCAGATTGTTGAGTTCACGCACGATTTGGCTCTTGCAATAGATAATCTTAAAGTGGTTGACTGTATATTCTTGGACTGCAAAAACGCAAATGATAGTTTGCATATCACCTTCTGCGTAGTACATTTCATCCTATGTACTGAATGAATCGGTTTTTGCATTGTTATTACTATTGGCCCTATAGCTTTGTTCAAAAGTACTGTGTAGTTAACCGGACTATAGCGAATGAACGTGATTCCGTATACCTGCAGCTTTATTCGAATTTAATAACATCCTGGTGTGCTGATTCAAAAACGTTTTTGGATGTTAAACAGTGTGTTAACGCCACCTTCAGAAGAAAACCTTCATTCCAATTGGATACGTATACCGTAAATTATGCTGCTGTGACAACGGCCGAGGAATATAAATACCTAGGAGTTTATTTAGGGAGTGGTTAGAGGTTAAATAGGCAGGTTCACACCATAAAAGTTACGGCTGCATATGTTTTTGGCTTTCTGAGACGAAATTTCAGTGAACATCCATTTAACTGAAAAGAACAACCGCATTTCATTCATGTGCGCTCAATCTTGGAGTACGCATGTGTTTTCGTGGATCCCTACACCAAAGAGCTGGTTGATACGCTCGAAAACATACAGAATATGTCAGTGCGATTCGTATTAGGTAATTGGCACGCAACTTAGCATGAGAGAAAGTAAAAGTGAACTGAAATGGCAGGACGTGAAAGATCACAGACGAAACCACAGGTTGAACTTTTTTCGTAATATCTATCATTAGAAAACTGTTGTAGAAGGGGAGAGGTATGTCCAAGCGCCATTCTACATATCGCAAAGTGGGACCGCTAGCTTAAAGCAAATTATTAACTTTCCTTTAAAGGTGACGCCTTGGGTGATTCATTTTATTTCACATCAATACTGCAGTGTAATTATCTTCGACGCATGATTGCGTTAACTGTTTATATTGACGCTTTTCAGCGCGCTTTGTAGAATTATTTTATTATTCTGTCTCATATTTAATGCTTAGTGTTATGTATCTCCCTTCTGTAAGGCATGCAAAGGCAAGCAGGCATCACATAAATAAATAAATAAATAAATAAATAAATAAATAAATAAATAAATAAATAAATAAATAAATAAATAAATAAATAAATAAATAAAAAATAAATACATAAATAAATAAATAAATAAATAAAACAATGAATAAATAAATGAAAATAAATAAATAAATAAATAAATAAATAAATAAATAAATAAACTTCCAGAGGCGCAAGTTTGCCTCCGACGGGTTGAGAACCCTACGCATTCAACCTTGACCAATAAAATATTTATTGCCCTATTCGTTGCAGTATGCAAGGTTTCCTGTATGTATGCTACCATTGCTATGTTATTGGTTTGAAACAAATTATGTAACTCTAATTTTACGCCTTTCCTTGCGTGAACACAAAGGGATACAACTGCAGCCACCTGAAGCAGGGCGTCATTCGCGACGCGTCTAGAAGTTTTTGAACGTAGTATGACATTAGAAGAAAATTAATATCTTTTCGACTAAGTGGTGTGGACGTATACTCATGAAAACAACATTAAAATAGATTGAAAATGAAAGTACCTGTTCGCTCCTTCTTAGGCTCAGCCCTGCGCAAGATCATCAGAAAAGTTGATCGAGTAGAAAATGTCTTTGCAAGAAAAATGGGCAAAAACTGGACATACTTTTTTCTGAAGGAGTTATATTAAATGCTCCTGAGTGTTTTGTTGAGAACCAAAACGCTTCGTAAAGGCATTCACACCGGTTTTATATACATCAAAATTGGTCAAGCAACTGTTATAAAAATAGTTTATGTAGTCATAGCATGAAAGTGTTCCGGAATATTGCCCTAAAAGAAATTGGCTAAAAGCGGCGCAATTTATCTCTCTGAAATTCAACCCACTAAAGTATGCGCCCTCCTCCGTCGCCCCCCCCCCTCCTCTTTCCCCGTTTATTACAGGTAAGCCGCCCCACAGAGGATATCAGGACCTGGATAATACATCTATTCAAGCTCTACAAAGAACTGAATATTTTCTGTGTTCGGCAGTGAATGAGGCACAGCAATTAAAGGAACGACAATTTGTGAGCACTGTTTAATAAATGAATTTTGCTGTCAACTGAGGCTGGTAATTAAGCAAGGCTGCGATGAAAGCTTGACTACTGGTGGTTGCGCGCGAGCTCACTTTGATGTGGCTGCATTGGACCCAAAATGCTGTGTTTGTGCTGCTTCTGCACTGCGCGAATGAGTCATCTGCTTGCGCGACATACAGTGACCGGCCTGAGTACAGCTAACGTCCTGTGGCTGAACTCCAATGCCCGTAGCACGGCCGTATTTCCGGTAGCTGTAGTCCGGCTGGAGTCCGACGACCGCATCTCGGCTGTAATCCGGCGGCCGTACTTCGGCCGTACACGGGTGGCTTTGGAATGGCCGGAGCCCTACGGCTGGAATCTGGCCGTATGACCGTAAGCCGGTCGACTGGCCGACGGACACTGGCCGTTGGACAGCCATGGGAGTACGGCCGTATACGGCCAAAAGGCCCACATTTGGACATGGGCCGAACATGGCTGCCGGAAAACGGCCGGACAGAAAATCACCGGCCAAAGTAAACCGGTCTGTTTTAGGCCGAACAGTCCTGTGCTACCTGGGTCTCCGACGAAGGGAGAGGGGGCTCTGCTGTTTCTCCAGCCTGCACCACTAGTGCGAGCTGCGCGAATATTTAAAGCACAGCTTTCTACCTCTACCAGCCAACGGTTCTTTCGTGGCGTGCGGGACAACAAACTCAACGCGGCGGAGTCAGCGGCGGCGAGAGGGGGGGAGAAGGAGAAGGGGGCGGAGGGTTTCACTCACTCATGGAGCACACTGTAGATGGCGCGGGGAATTTACTCAACGTTCCCCGCGCGCCGGAACTGCTCACGTCGGCGGCCGCGTCGAAGGAACCATTCCATCAGGTTGGTCGTCTGCTTTAGCGACGATTGTTATGGGCCTGTTTTGGCGCAGCTTCGTGTCCATTGCGCACTTCCTTTGCACGGATTGATTAACTAGTTCGACAGCACCTCCTGGGTAACCCGGACCGGACGGATTTAAGTGGTAGTTCGGCAAAGATACTTTAAGGATAAGTTTCCAGGGCGGGAAAACGAAATATAGAGACCCCATACAGATACGTGGCCGCTGGAGAAACGCAAGGGAAACGCCCTGCCTGCCACGAATGGGACTCCGTTTTCTAAATTGGTGAATACCAATGCGGTTGTGTTGAACAGGTATTAGAAAAAGGCCGAAAGGTGCTACTGGTTCTGACAGATAGCGATTATACAAGTTCTCTCACCTTTCTCGCAGTTCCCAGACTTTCTAAACTAACTAGTTTTAATCAGTGCAAATGGGAGTCGCTAAGCTCGCACGCCGAATTGTTTCGGTGTCTGCGCTTGTATCGCGTGGTGCTGTATCCCCAAGCGGGCACATAAGAATGGCTAGGTTCCGCTGCGGTGCCGGGTTAGGAAATTTTGGGGCCCGGGGCTACCTATTTTCTTGGGGCCCATTCAGATAATCGTGGGGGCCTAATGACGATGATGACGATAATGATGACTGGATTAAGATCCTGAAACCCTCGAATTGCAAATGTTACGTTCACTGATCATTGAAAAAAAAAATACATAATTTTAATGGTTTCCGGAAACTGATTCATTGGTTTCCTTCGTAATATTGCTTAAAGGTTATTACCTGATATGCATGTCAGTATGGTTTATTCGCCAGTCGATCACAAATTCACAATATTCGAAATGCCGCATTGGCACACATGACAGGCCAAAGAACGCGGGAGCATTTTCTTCGGAATAAGCATTTTAAGCATTCTTATAAATGCAAATAATTTAACAAAACGCATGAGTCGCTGTCTTTGAACATCGAAATAGCCATCCGAATTATGTACAATGACTTCGCATCTAAACAAATACATTCATTACATTAGGAATACCAGTTACGTCTGACTCAATCACTGGTGACAAAAGGGGAACAAAGAACGATTTCCTTCAATCTGTACACTGGAAAAAAAAAAAGCAAACGGGACAAACTAGCACAAAGATAAAACACAAAAAGTTGAAAATTGAAAACGGCACGTTATACCTTTTCACACTCGCAAATTCAAACATCGGTTTATCAAAAGAAATATCTTTGAGCAGTTCCCTTACAATTGACATAATGGCTAAAAACTTCGATTCTTCGTGTAGATAGTATATAGCGTAACTAGTTTTTAATTAAAACAGTATTAAAAATTAGTGTGCCATCTCGCAGTTCTTTATAAAAAGTTACACAATCACGTTAGATGAGTAGACACATTACGATAAACCCATTTTGGTTGCTGTAAAAATTTGAGCAGTCCGTCCGCGCTCCTGTCATGGAAAGTGCAATTGTCCACGTAGTGAAAAACCTCGTCGAGGTCGCACTTATGGGCTTTCACAAACAGGTTACCTTGATTGACAAGGTCGGCATCACTATGAACGTCCTTGTCAAGTACTATACCCTGAAATTTCTTCCAAATACTAGTGTTCTCAGAATTCGGAGCCAGTAAGCCTGTGCTCAAGCTGTCAAGTATTATATTGAATGTGCCTTGGGTTTAAAGAGCCCCGAATGTTCTACGAAAATAGCTCAAAAATGCTCACAGCCAAACCCCTTCTTGGCCCAAACATCCGTGCACAGAAACGTTCGTGTGACAAAAAGCCAACGGAATTTCAGTCGTCGTCATATTCACTCGGCTATGAAGGCGAATTAGTACCGGAGGGTCAAATGCCTTACTCACTCGGCTGCAACTGTTGGGAGAGGAATCACGCCACCTGATTTGATAGAGAAAACGTGATAGGGTACACGTTGCACCTGCGGGCGCCTAGTTTAAGGGAGCGCGTTCCGTTAGTTCCTTGTGCTTCTTCCATTTGCTTCTTCTCCGCCATTATAGCAACTAAGATATAGTAAAGGTTGTTGTGGAAGTGAAGAACAACCAAATTGGCTGCAATCCTGAACTTAAACCATCGTGATGGTCGTGAAGGTTGCGTACAGCTTCGCTACCTTCAAGTCTTACGCATTAGTGTGAGCTCCCTTCATTTTGTTTTATTCCGGGAAGCTTTCTCAGAAACGTCTGAGCAAAATAAAGAAAATGCATTGAAATAAACGTCCGTGCTGTCAACCATAATGTTCGGGGCTGCGCCGGCTCTTCCCTACATTTCACGGATTAGTCAGAATTTTCTATGAAGTTGAGGTTCAGGCCCTGGCCGTCGGATTTTTATTTGATGGCCGGGATCTCTACCAATCCCCTCAACGAAAGCATTCTCATCGACATTCCTTTTTTACAAATGGTTGAGCGAGGCCCGGATGCAAGGGGACCCTGGAAGCTGTGGGCCCGGGGCTGCAGCCCCCATAGCCCCCACCTTAATCCGGCACTGTTCCGCCGTCTCACCTATCGAAAGACGCTACTCTCCGTTTTCGTTCTCCCGACTCACGGCCGGGCTACAGCGGCAGCGTCCGCCGCTCTAGCCCCGCCGTGGCCGACACTGCTGCTGTGTTCGGAACGCCATCCTCACGAATTCCAGCTAAGGCTGGCAGAATGTCTGGTTTCACTCTTTGTAGATCCTCGTGTGTGAATTCAAGTGACGTCGTTTAAAGCTTTACTTTCCAACCTCCTTCACAGCGTGGATTAGAGCCAATTTTTTTACAATTTTTCCAATCTATCTTGGTCGAGTGCTGCGGGCGAGTCCTATAGACCTTATGCAAAAGTGCCGCCATCTACCGGAAGAAAAACGAAACGAGCCCGCGACGCCATGTTGGGGAATGGCGGTCGCCGGATTGCTTGGTACGGAGCGCTCCGTGTGAGGGGCTTTCGGCGATCCTTTTATATTCAGATTTAAGCGCAGCAAAATGAGCGACGAGTGATCTGTGGACCTTTCTGTGTTGCCCACATTTGCGGGCGACTTCGTAATTACGCGTTATACATCGAAAAAGCAGCCAGGAGGCACCGGCAGGGAAGCTGTTGGAGGCTGTCGCGTTTCTTCTCCTTTTTTTTTTGGCTTTGAGAACGCAAACATTGAAAGTACAAAAGTACATCCGTGTTGGTTCGCATCTTGCGGGTTTCTCAGGAGGTCATTCCTGAAACGCTTCGAAACTTCCGGGCTGCCCTCAGGTTGGAATGGGGGAGAGGGGGGGGGGCACTCGCGATATAGCTATACGCTAATGATCCTTTGGGACGCAGAGGAAACCTGTAAAAAAAAACACTTCACAAAATAAATTGCATACCTGGCATTTTTTAACAGCAGAGCTGCTGCAGCTGGCCGTAATGTGTAGCGCGTAACGTGTGGGGCGTGTAACGCGTTAAACATTGTCAATAAATTACCAATAAATTAGCAATGAATAATTAAAGTACCACTAAATTGCCGAGCGCTGGTGAGCGCGTGCCTCGCGGCGACCACCGAGCGTTCCCAGCACACGCCAAGGTTCTAGAAAAAAAAAAAACTGTGAAAACTTAAAAAGCGAGAAAATGCCGAGCGCTCGTGAGTGCGCTCCTCGCGGCGACCGCTGAGAGTCCTTTGCTCACGCCGTGGACAACAAAACTGGCTGTACACTACCGCTTAGAAAATTCCGCGCGAAAAATTTGATCTTGGGAAAATAGGCTACGGTCGAGAAGCAGGCGACGAGCAGTAAATGACCGATACACGGAATTACTACGTACACTCTAATCCTGGTAACCCATAATGTAACTTCTAAACGGAAGTAACCTATAAAATAAAGGCTACAATGGATTCATTTTGATGTTTTCTTTATCCCAGTCAGTTCTAAGGGTTACAAGCGTGGGGTTAAAAGCGATTTATAGGTTACAATAATGATTTATAGGTTACACCAACAAAATCTGACATGTAACCTCTACGTTGTAACCTATAAAACGCCCTGTAACCTCTAAGAGATGCTCGTCGCGCCTTCTCTCCCGGCGGCCGTTGATTTCTCCGTTGCATGACGGGATATAGAGAAATGGCGGCGCCGGCAGGCCCGGTGGCCGCGTTTTCGCGCCACTCGAGCCTTTTAACCGCTGTGATACCCCTACGATGAAGCCAGGATTGCTGTTACAAGACTCATTTGTCGGCGTGAGTCGCGGAGGCTGCGGCGAGCCCATTTGTGACTGGCAGCGCTTCACGGCCCGTTCTTCTACGACCAGCATCAAGTTCGCATGTTGGACCAATGCCCCGGCGCCAGTGAAAGCGAACTCGGTGAGTGTATTACCTTAACGGTTGCCGTGCTTTCATTGGATGTATCTTTTCGCTGGGGACTTTTCAATTTGAAATTGCAGCATTCGAGAGGGATTTTCGTTACCTGACTGTTTGCTTCGCTGGACGTTTTTTGTTGTCCGCGACGGCAATTGAATGAACTCACAGGCTTGCGTTCGTTGCGTCAGACTAGAGCGGACGATCGGGAAATCACAGATAACGGCGCCCGTGACCTGCTTTCTGCTCTGTTTGCGCGCCTTCGTCATGTGTTGAGCGTTTTGTTTACGCTGTTCGCTGCATCGGGTGCACTTGACGAATTATTGGCCCATGTAATTGTCAGGTAGCTCTGTTTGAATAATTGAATTTTTTCACATTAAAGTCATATTATCGCGCTATTCTCTGGGTATTATCATTTTGTTTCAGCCGTCGGGAAATGCTCATTTTTCTCGCTGCATATATTCGGAATGGTGTCTAGTTTATTGGTCTTGTAGTAATATATCCGGATAAACACAAGGTGTGTGCTACAGAAAAGTAGTCCACTTAATGCTGCCCAAAATTTCTAAACTCACTTTTGTCCAGCACAAGCCTCGTTTTTGTGAAAGTTTGCCTTACGGCACAATAAAACGTTTTCGTATATACAACACTCCTCATTTTTTTCATTCTTTTCCTTGAGTGGGTAAATTTGGTGTTAGACATTTTGAGACAGCGGGCCATTTCCACCATGTTAAGTGGTTTATTATTCTCATTCGCACAAATCAGTCGTTTATTTATTCGCGTGGTATTGCAGGGCAAATGATTGTCTCGCGTGATCCTAGTGTAGTGCAGTAAAGCGACTTTACAGAATGGTGGTATGTATGAGCCAGCATGCAGGCTGCTTGATTGTTGTTTTTTGATACAGAAATTGTGACGAATTACACAGAGACAGGTGCAGGTGTAAAAATGGGTTCTGCACCCCCATCGGATCCTGGCTGTTCAAAAAGTGTGGTTACATCTGGCTACCTATGCTATGACTTATCAGCACTACTGTTTTTTCTTGCAGGCAGTGTTCCTTGAGCTGACAACCAGTACTCCCCTGCGTATGACACAAGTTGAAATGATGGCTGATTTCAGCGGAAACAACGGTATGAAAATGCAATAACTAAAACACATTCATTCAAATATTCTTTGTAAAGATGGCACCCAGGCCTGCACAGACAAAAGTATGATTCACTTGTAAAAATGCGAGGCCTTTCTTCAAGTGTTATGATGTTATATTTCGTATCTTATTTTGCCTCATGTTTAGTGACTCTTTCTATCAGTTTGTTACTACATGAACGTTATGAATTCACATAACGATTTCCCCAGCATTGAGCTTTGTAGTTTTTCAGCAACTATTGCTATTCTATAAGATGCATGGTTTTGCAGAGCCAACAAGAACAACTCTTTTTCTAAAATAGCTCTGTAAGAAATCTCCAGTTGTTAGTGAGTGCTTGTGCTGTGTTCTTTTTTTCGACTTGTCAAGTTTGAAGTGTTCTTTCATTATGAATGTATACCAACTGGCCAGCTCTAAAGCCTATTACATTTTAACCCAAATAACCCTTCGAGTCATTACAGGTACAGACCTCCTGGGAATGCCACTTGAAGATCGGTGCAAGTTCTAGATGTATCCTCTCCCACAACACATCTGGACGAAGAAAAAATGTAAGTTGGCGATTCCTTTTTACTGATAGCCGAGGAAGAAACCACCGATAAGAACACTTTACTTAAATGAAAAACGTTTCGGCTTCCACGTGGGATCCTTGTTCAAAATGAAACTGCCAGTACACGGAGGGGGGGGGGATGTTTAAGCACGTTTCCTGGGTTTAGTGCGACGTTCGCTCTGTTGCGTGTACTAGTGATTCCACATGAAGGCGCGGAAACGTTTTTGTTTTCTCTTTTGCAAATGTATGTCAGTTTATCTCGTAGCCCAAAGTTTCTTCCTGTTCTGGGTGAGCATGCAGAAACATTTCGCGAGATAAACTGGAACACGGCATGATTAAAATTCGGGAATGTTGGCCGGTATGACTATAGTGGCTTCGCGTTGTTCTGAACAATGCGGCCAAATTGCTCTGTGTAACGATTACTGAAATGATGTGAAATTATTACGAAAGGCCGTAAATCACTCCTCTGGTGTGGCCTTTCATTTCGTTCTCTGATCTCCGTCTTCATTTTCGTGCAATATATTTTTCGTACTTCACATGCCTGTGGTTTGGTGTGAGGGGCTTATGGTTGCACTGGATTTTGTTCTTTTTCTGAAATTTTCTGTAGATGGCTCTTCAAGGTGGGGAAATCCAAGTGACGGCCCCTCACATATATACCCCCATCTGCGGCAGCAGGGAACAAGATGACCGCGGGAAATCTTCAGCGTGCCCTGATTTCGTGCCTGCTTGTGTACTACGTAAATTGCGAAGCTTATCTCTCAATTTTTCCAAGCGCCTTTTTTCGTGCAGGAAATTATAGATACCATTTAAAGTTTGTCCAAAAGACAGATTGCAATCGGCCTAGAAACTTGTTAGTGCTGCATAAAAAACGATAACTTGGCGTGGGAATCACAACTCAGGTGGAACTGTAAAGAGGAACCTAAAAGGGAAGTGTAAAGATGGATTCGTAAAGGCGAGTGAATTCCAAGTGTAATATTAGACTGAGTGAAACGGATAATCTAGGGAACATAGCCATAAACACTGCTTTCTATGAAAAAGTGAATTTGTAATAAATGTTCTTTGTACTTTCCCACATTCTGCGTTTTTTCTGTGGGGAACCATGACAACAACACTGTACTGGGAAAGTGCACCCCTGAGAACCATCTTATAAATGTAGCTCAAACTCAAATTCGTCTGAAATTGTTCAATGGCAGTATCCAAACAATTCGGAATGCTTTGCATACATCCGTGCAAATATTGAGGTAAAGAATTTGTATATTTGGCCATGTTTGTGAAGCTGTTCACGCAACATTTATTAAATAGGTTTAATAAGGATATATGAATAAACCAAATTTTACCTGGAAGTCTAAAGCAATATAGGAAACACCAATTCGCCCAGGAATCCGCACTCGTCCAATACTCATTAAGGAACGATAATAACGTTGGGGTGGTTCGCAGCTTTGCTTTTTAATAAATAGCCCACAGGTGTTTCGTAATAATAAATGTGAATGTTCAAAACTACCGATGCGAAACTTCTGGAAATGTGCTCCTGTTAAATGCGCAAATATGTGTGCATGTACTGCAATTCTCTTTTGATAATCATGGCCTAGGTTGTCAGACAAGAATTTTTGGCTTAAGGCTATGTTATCATAACTTTGGCGTCCTTTTGAAGTATGCTATCAAGTGCATCTTTCCACTCAAGCTTTGTTTCACTAAAGCCTAATGTTGTTTAACTAAAGCTCAATTTAGCAAAAGACCTATCATGCATGTTTGATACCGGTTTCTTAAACGGCACAAAGCTCATGCAAACATCAAATTTAGTGACAACCTGGGTAACGATTATCGAACAGGTAATGCAATGCATATATATTAAGAGAACATTTTCAAGCTTTTTGGCACTGCTGTTTTAGGAATTATAAAAGTAATTTCTCTTTTAGCCCCAGCCGTGTGGCCGGCAGTTTATTCAAGGGGCAAAGAAAAGACACCCGACACAAAAGTTTAGACGGCGCAATGGACAGCATGGTCGCACATATCTTCCACTAACGCAATGTTTGTTTACCACGCGGGAAAGGCACCTTGGGGGTGTCGCCACAGCGGCGCCGGCGAAAGCGCGCCTGGCGCGCAACATCACACCTTCCAATTTGTGTGGCCTTGGACGGCGGTAGATGTAACTTATATAAAGGTATACATGCTGAAAGCTGCAAAGTAACCCATAACTGCGTAACCCTTACGTGTATACGTATATAAAGGTTACGAAGATATAGGTCACATTTGTACCTTATAAATTATAGGTTACAAAAATTCGAAAATGTATACCTCTATTAAGGGTTACCCAGCTTAGAGTGTATACGTTACTTGCGCTACTCATGGCGCTACGTGAAGGTTGCGACTCTCGCGGATCCTTTATTTCCTGTAACGTTTGGCAAACGAAAGTATGCGTAGTACTTCCACCAAAGCCTACCGAATGTCCAGAATAAAAAGAGAACGCGGGCTCGCAAAGCACGAATGGCCGACTCAAAACTCTACCCGCACGATAAAGTACGAGCTGACCGATTCAGTGCGCCTTAACTACCAGCAGGGAAGACTGCTCCGCGGCAAATACAGGGCTAGAAAATAGTTCACTTTGGGACCTTTGTAGTCCTGAACATATTATTCGTTTCGTGGCTATGCATGCGATCTAGCTATAATATTACTGCGCGAAGGGAAGTCGACACCTGAAAGCGACTTCACGCAAGGCTCGAGTCATGCTTCCGTTGAGAAATAAAAAAAAATACGTTTAGGCTATTTACGTGGTCGTCATCGTATCATCTTTGTGGAAAGCAAGTTACACGGCAGTATTTGGGCATCTGACTTGTTCTCTGACTTGTTCTCTGACTTGTTCTCCAGCGTTGTTTGTGCAGGAGAGACCGAGGTGGTCTGTTTCTTGCATTTGTGCAAATTATTGACGGTCGCTAACAATAATACTGTATTAAAATTGTGATTGCTAGTACGAACTTATAACTCCACTGAGCGAAGAGAATGACTGTTGTCAGAAGGGGGGGGGGGGCATGATTGCGCTGTTGGGACAGAAGAAGAACAGAGAGCGACGGAATTTTCAAATGTTCACAGTTCAAGGTTGTGCCTGTGGTCGGTGAAATGCTGTAGAAAAAGAGTGGGAAGAGGAGGGCTATTGTGTCGAAGTTCGTAATAAGCAAGGGCTGATTTTTTTCCCTGTTTAACGTTTCCTGTTTAACCCTGCTGCATTATATTGGATTTGGCGAAGAGAGATACCATCGTAAGCGTCTTCATTTTCGGTTTTAAACTGTTTCATTTATTTTTTATTTTCCATTCGTGCGACAAGATTTTGATCAACAGTAAAAAAACAATTCGACGCTTGTTTGTTTCTCATAAAATGCGAAACCCTCATTCGAACGCTCCGCAGATTCGCGTCATCAGTGTTATCGCATAATAATACGGGAACAAATTCTTAGGTAAATTCGATTTCTTTGAGGACACCGATGCCTCGCATAAAAGTTTTATTTATAGGACTACAAGAGGCATTTTGTAGCCTTCCCTTCCTGTGCAACCAGACATCGAAACGAACCTTGTGATACACTCGAAGAAGTAGATTAGTGCAGCGTGGTATTTAAACATTCAGCACGTTTTGTGCAATTTACGAACAGCAATTTTAGAGCATTTCGCCTGGTCTATGGGGAGAGTTCATATTTAAACCTCTCAACGGGAGGTGAAATAGTGCAATGTGCGGTTAAAACATTCAGCCTGTTTTAAACGCAGAGAATTTCAGTAACTCGCGATGTCACCCGCGTTGACGTCCGTAGTCCGCACCGTCGTTGTCCGCACCCCTCCCTACTATATATGTAAAAAAAATACTATCTGGCGCCCGGTTTCGATCCCTCGACCCTGCGGGCGGAACGCAATGTACATGGTGCTCTACCCACTGCGCCACAAAGCCGACACAGAATGGGACGCTACGAACGCGCCTTATATCGTTGACTCATTCAAATTACTGCTGACGAGCGCTCTCTCGTCAGCAGTTGCCACAAGTGCAACAACATTAACGTAACGCAAACTACTTAACGTCGTGCGCCCCCGGAAATGCTCTGAATTTGATCATGCCCCTCGCGAGAGGGATGTTTCACTGCGTCTTCTCTCGGTCGCGGGACCCGTGGCGCCATCTGGCGGAGGCGCGGCACAACTCGTAGCACTTTGAAAAGGTGCGGCGCCAGCCAGCTGTGTGTGTGCGTGCCGCACTTGTACAAATGACGAGTGCATTGGCTGTCCACAGAGCAAAGCATTCGTGCAAGTAAGCCGTTGCAGTCAGTCATTTCTTCCTCCATGTTTTCTTCGCCGCGATGCACCGTTTTTTTGTGCAATTTTGCATGCTTGCATTCACACACCGTTCTTTTAGGCACCCTAATGATAGGGTGCCGTGGTAACACCCCAATCGAGAGAGAGAGAGAGAGAGAGAGAGAGTGAGAACAGACTTTATTGTCATCCCTTTTAAGACGAATGTACCGTGCGGAAAAGTCCGGTATCTTCGTCCCATTAGACGGCGGTCAGGAACCCGTGGTCCCTGGCGGCGTCCTCTGCCAGTTGGATGACAGCAGCTTGTATCCCGGGAAGAGAGCTGAGCAGTGCGGCCTCCCACTGCTCACTAATTCTTATATGTATTACTTGTTCAAAGGCCCGTGGTTTATTGGGACATTGCCAGACCATATGTTGTAGTGTGGCTGCTGCAATGTTGCACCACTTGCATCTGTCCGTGTACCTATCCGGATAGCTGCGGTGGCACAGGGCGGGGTGAGGGAACGTATTTGATTGTAACCTGACCAAGCAACTGTCTGCCATTTGTTTAGAGCAGTGTGGGCAGCCGGAAATTTCAGTCGGCTCAGCCTATAGTGTTGAGTAATCTCTCGGTAAGTTGCCAGTCTCTCCCTCACCCCCGTCACACACGGCACGTTGCCGGATTCGAAGTCAGCCTGGTTCGTGTATCCTCGGGCTGCTTCATGTGCCATCTCGTTCCCCGAAAGAGACGAGTGAGCTGGCGTCCATACCAGGCGGATGTGCCTTGAAACTGGGGTCGCGCTGTTCGTAAGGATTTTGGGGGCTGTGGTGGAGATCCTACCGCGCGCATAGTTCCGCAGGGCGGCCTTCGAGTCCGAGATGATGGTAGTAGCCTGCGTGCCCGTAATTGCAAGAGCTATGGCCACCTCTTCACCCGTTTCTGGGTTGGACGTAGGGATTGAACAAGATGAGGTTGCATTTCCCTGCTGATCTACCACCACGGCCACTACCGCACGTTGGCCAGGGTAGCCCGCCGTGTCGACATAGCATACCGCTGGGTTGGCACTGTACTGCTTGTGGAGCGCCTTCGCACGGGCAAGCCGTCGGTCTTGATGGTACTCCGGATGCATATTTCTAGGCAGTGGGGCCACACTTATTTTGTCTCGTAGGTCCGCTTCAATGACGCCTTTGGTTCCATTCTGGTCGGCGAAAGGTATATGCAGCGACTCCAGAATGGCCCGCCCAGTTGGGGTCCCCGCCAGCCTGTTGTATTGGGCAATGCGTTGTGCTTCTATAAGTTCATCCAACGTGTTGTGAATGCCCATCTCCAGTAATTTTTCTGTGGAGGCAGCCATTGGAATGCCTACAGCCGCCTTGGTGGCTTTGCGAATTATTCGGTCTTTTTTCTCTTTTTCTGCTTTCTTGAGTTTCAGGTACGGAGTAACGTAAGTTATTTTGCTGATGATAAAGGCTTGAACTAACCGAAGGAGATTATGTTCGTTGAGGCCATGGTGTTTATTGGCTATCCGGGCGATGAGTCTGCCAATTTGTACGGCTGCATTGTGGAGGGCCTGTATGGTAACCGTGTTGGTTCCTTTCCCATGTATTCTAAGCCCTAGAATTTGTATGCATTCAGTTCTGGGTATTGGGCTGCCCTGCAGCAGGATTTCTATGTTGGGGTCATGTCTTTGTCTCCGGCTGGTCCTAGCTGGGTTGTAGAAGAGGACTTCCGATTTTTGTGGTGAACATTCGAGGCCTCTTTGGGTTACGTATTCTTGAACCGCGTCAGCGGCTGCTTGCAGGCGTTCTTGTATGCCCCCATCGCTTCCTCCTACGGTCCAAATCGTGATGTCATGAGCATAAATGATGTGACTTACATCCGGAATTTGTCGTAGTAAAACAGGTAGCTTAATCATTGCCACATTGAAAAGAAAGGGCGATAAGACCGAGCCCTGTGGTGTTCCGCGGCTGCCCAAGCGTATGGGGTCCGACTGGAGGCCTGGTACGGTTAGTTGTGCGGTTCGTTGCGCTAAGAAATCCGCGATATAGTTATAGGCCTTCTTGCCCACGTGGAGGTCGCTCAGGTTGTGGAGCATAGCGCTATGTTGCACGCAGTCAAAAGCTTTGGTCAGATCTAAGGCCAAGATTGCTCGAGTGTCTAGTGGGGATACAGCGGAGTTATCGATGATTTGATGCTGTAACTGGAGCATGACGTCTTGCGTTGATAGTGATGGCCGGAAGCCCACCATGGAATGGGGGAAGAGTTGGTGTTCTTCCATGTACCGATGCAGGCGGTTCAACACTACGTGTTCGAGCAGTTTTCCCAAACACGAGGTCAAAGAAATGGGCCTAAGGTTCTCAAGCTTCAGTTGCTTTCCGGGTTTGGGAATAAACGTAATGAGGGCGCTTTTCCACGTAGGAGGAAGACGGCCGTTGTCCCATACTTTGTTCATGTAAGCTGTCAGGTCTTCTATGGATGAGTCGTCCAGATTGGTAAGTATCTTGTTAGTGATGCCATCAGGCCCTGGCGCAGAGCGAGTGTTCAGTTTAGTAATGGCTTCACAGATTTCAGCTTTGGTAATAGGCCTGTCCATTTCGGGATTGGGGTTTCCAGCATATGGGTCTGCTGACTCCTGAGGGGCTTCTTGTATGTAAAGCTCCTGCAGTTTCTTCAGTAAAGTAGATCCCTGTCCTTGATGTGCATGTAGGATGGTCAGAAGGTTGCTACGCTGGGTTACCCGCCTTCCGTCCGGGTTCAGAAGGCTGCGGATGGTGTGCCATGTTTTAGACATATTCATTTGTACGTCCATTCTTTCGCACAGTGCATTCCACTGTTGTTTAGTAAGATATGCCGCGTGCTTCTCGATCTCCTTGTTTAGGCGCGCTATCCGGCGGCGTAAGGACCGGTTGTGCCGCTGCCCATGCAGCCGTTTCTGAAGGCTGCTCTTCGCTTCCCACATGTGAAGGAGGCGAGAGTCGACCTTGTCTAGGTTCGCTTCCTCTGGTACGATTCGAGTAGCCATCGTGGCGTGTTCCTGTAAGCATTCGACCCATTTTTACAGATCTTCAATGCCGGAGTTTTCTACTTTTGAAATCTCGGCCCTCCGTATATTACGGAAAACAACCCAGTCGATAATTTTTTGTTCCCGGCCGCTGTACTTTGGCGGCCCCGCAATGAGTGCGGTTTCCACTATATAGTGGTCACTGCCTAAGTCTTGAAGAGTATTTGTCCACCACGCATCTGAGACATTTTTCACGATGGTAAGGTCAGGGGTGGTGTCGCGTTGGACACTGTTACATCTTCTCGTGGGATGGGCGGGGTCCGTCAGAATTGTCAGGTTGAGTTGCTGTATGGTGTCCCATAATGTCTGGCCCTTTTTTGTGGGCCTTGCATATCCCCAGGCGGGATGTGGTGCATTGAAATCCCCCACTATGGCTAATGGATGACCATGGGATGTGTGGAGGGCTTGTTGGAGGAGCTGTGTAAGGTTACGAGAATGTCGGGGCGCACTGTATACATTCAGTGTGTATAGCCTCCGCTTTTGCCTTGCTGATGTGGGAAGGATTTCCAAGAAAACATATTCTGGTCCTGTGCTGGAAACATGCAATTGATTAGCCGGAATATTCCTATGCAACAAGGTGGTTACTCCTCTAGCTTGTGGAGCATTCATGTTGGATACGGATGCATGGTACGCTTTGTATCCCGATAACTTGGCCGGTATTGCTGTCTCTTGCAACGCTATGACATCGGGTGCCGATTGGGAGTTTTGAACCAAGTGGTTAATCTGTTGTTGAAATGCTCCCCGCTTAGATCTGTACCCCCGACAGTTCTATTGCCATATGTAGTATGGATGCTTATCTCTGTTCAGGTGCATATTATCCAATGTTTTGACCTGAAACAACTTCTTGGATGGTGGCACTAGTATATGGCCCTTCGGTGCTGGTAAAGATGGACGGATGTACGAGCCCAGTTGGGTTGTTCTGCGCTTGCGCCAAGGTATATTCCAGGGCGGTAACCTTTCCGCTGATCATTTCTCTGAAATTAGCGAGGGCTCCCGCCAGGGTGGTAATGCAGTGATTCAGCTTGTCGAAACGCTGGTTGCGTTTCTTTTCTAATTTAGATTTAAGAGCATATAAGGCCTGTTGTCCTGTTGGCTGCTGGTCAGCGGTTTCCTGTGCACGTCTTTTCGGGGGGGAAGGGTTGGATTCCGAGGATTGTGAATGCTGTGTTGTGGGCAGCCTTACGGTAGTCGTCGTGGGGGTGCAGCTACTTTTAAGTTGTGCGAGTTCAGCTCGAAGCTGCCTGTTCTCCGCCATAACCTGCTCTAATGTGGCTCGTATGGTATTTAGTTCAGCAGAGGTGGTGTCGGGGGGTGTTTGTGAGGGAAGTGCGAATGTATGTGCTCCTGAATTTCTTATGTGGGAGGTCTTAGCTGCCCAGCTCACCTGTGAGGTTGCCGTTGGGGTCCTGGTGCTGCTCTGGTCTCTTAGTTGAGCCGCCCGGCCCTTGTCGTAGCTTCGTTTCTTTGACTGGGAGCGAGACTGTCGTTGGGCTTGAGCACGGTTGTCGTCTCACCTTGGTACTGTGTTTGAAGGTGTCTCAGCGCGGGACAGTCTTGGGAAGGAGGCGGAGCGATCTCGTTGCAGCCTGGCGTCCCCCGCATCGCGGCTGTGCTCTCGTTCTCTTTGCCAGTGGTGTTGTTTTACAATGAACGCAGGGCGGTGACGTTTCTTGCACTGTTTGTCCCCGGTAACATGGTCCTTTCCACATAGGGCGCACTTGACTGTGCACACATGCTCGTCCATGGGGTTCGCAAGTCCGCAGGAACTGCAAAAGGCTCGATCGGGCCAGGGGCAAACGTCCATTCGATGCCCAAGCCTTCCGTATGACGAGCAGACTTCGTGCTTCCTCTTGTGAATATAGCAGCGATATTCCGCTCCCCGGTAGTACAGAAAATAAGGAACTCTGTTACCGGAAAATGCAATAATGGCAGAGTTGGTGCGGCCCATGCGCCGTGCATGCAGGGCGGTAGGGTTTCTCGAGTAAACGACGCTCTTGACGATGTCCTCCGCCGAGTCATATTCGGGGTTGTTATGGATTACTCCTTTGACCGAGTCATCGGGTGTCGTGACGTAAGCCCGCGTAGAGTATGAGGCTTCGCCTATCTTGAGTTTCTCTATGCGCGCATATCGCTCGGCTCTGGCAAGGAGTGGGGTGCTCACCACATGTTCTGCTCGGGATTAGCCCGGAGGAGATCTTCAGTGGCTGTTTCTGGCTCCAGACCGGCAGCTAGCAAGATGCTGTCTCTTAGCGTGGCGTCACTAACTCGTGCCACGTTCAAGCCGTCCCGTGGACGGATGACGACTTTGATGTGATCCCTGGGTAGTTTGGGGCACCGAGGGCGTCGGGATTTGGTGGGGTGGACTCTCTGCGTGGTAGCTTGCGCTGTAGTGTTGTTCCTTGCTGGTGTGGAATTAGCTGGTCCGGTAGTATTTTGCTGCAGGTGGTGTAGGTCTAGACCACGCGTGCGCCGGTGGCATTGAAGCCAGCCAGTGGAGTCTTCATACTCCTCGGTGGTGATGACTTCGCCGTCCACTGTAGTCACCATCCGTAAAGCTCCATCGACTATTTGTTGCGACGTAGAAGGAGCGCTAGCTGCAACCACGCTTGCAGCCGCTTGGCCTGCTCGCGCCACCGCCAGTTTTTCTGCCATAGCACGTGCGGCCTCCCTGCCGCCTCGCCGAGGCTTAGCGAAGCTGCAGTGTAAAAGCCGTGCTTTCGGTGGTGCTGTAAAGGCTTCAAAGGGTCCTACTTGGTGCTGTTTGGCCTCCCTGGGTGCACGAAGCCATCAGGAAGGTCATACGATAATCTGGCAAACGATGTTTTGTACGGATCCGACGCTTGTTCTTGAAAACACAGAGCCGATGTGAGGATCGACCACTCCGCTCTGGAACGGCCCGTGCCTCCACACCCCAATCGAGAATACTTTTTATTACGCCTTTAACGATCGTAGCACCCTTTGAAACTGCTGATTAAACCCCTGAATTTTGGCACCCTCGAGATGGGGTGCCCGAGCAATATGTGGGCGCTTGAAAGGTGCAAAAAGGGTGCAAAATGTTCAGTACACCCTCTTAGCACCTTAAAGGGTGTAAAAATGTTAAGAGTTACACCCCTTAATTTGTGGCACCCTCATGATTGGGTGCCGGAGCAATGTTTTGGTCCCTAAAAGGTGCAAAAAGGGTGCAAAATGTTGAGTGCACCATTTTAGCACCTTAAAGGATGTTAAAAAGTTTAGTGTGTGGTAAGATCTCGAATTAGGCTACATCTGAGGAGGGACCGCAACAAGCTAGTACGAAAGAAGCCGATAAATGAGCTAACAGTAAGACGTAAAGTAGAAGAATTCTGGATCGCGCTGCAGAACCGATATTCAGCTCTTAACGAGGAAGCCGAGCTTACGGTACAGGAAGTCAGCGACAACCTTACACGTATTATCACGGAGTGTGCAGTAGAAGTCGGGGGAACTATGGCTAGACAGGATACTGGCAAACTTTCACAGGAGACGAAAGATCTAATTAGGAAACGGCAAACCATGACAATCTCTACCGCAGCTGACAGACGAGTCACCAAAGTGCGAACGCAAGTGGGCATGTTCCGGTAGATCACAGAACACAGTAGACTGAATAGAAATATGCCATTCTTTGCTTTTCGGGGGTTCGTCCTCCATAGAGAAACCACATTCTCCCGCATTGCACAGCCCACACCCGAAAAAGCGGTTTTTGCCGGCGGCTGTTTGCGCACTCTCAAGGTCCGTAAGCAGATTGTTCGGCCCCATTGTGTGCTGACCGAACCCTCGCCCCCAAGATGTTTCTCAAAAAAGACATCCTGCGTCGAATCTCGGCTCCAACCGAAAAGCTGAGATACGCTTTCCGATAACAGCGCTGGACAGTGGGGATGCACATATGTTTAAGCGTCACTGTGAGCTTCTTTGGAGCTTTCCGTGTCGCGTGTTTTTGCACCTAATTAATTGTCTGTCGATGGTCAGAAGCTTGGGCGAAGTTGGGCGGGAAAACAGCGCGAAAAGACGCAAACACACTGAGAGTAAGAAGGACACAAATACAGCGCTGACTCAGAAGTGAAAGTACTTCCAAGGGTAGCTATAACAAGCAAAGAACCTCTTTGCGGCCAGAAAATGTCAACAAGCTTGTTTGCCTCGGCAACTGGATGAATTATTATTGATAGTCTAAAATGATCTGTATTCAGAAGCATCGACAGCATGACAATGAAAAGAAAAATCAAAGAAAAACTTAACCCTTAATCTTTTCAGGCCCTATGCCTCGAAATGAACACACCCAATTAATGGGTAACTCATCAATAAAAGGAAGCCGACTAATCGAAATAAAGTTTTTAATTGACACCCGCTGACCCAGCCCTAGCGACACTATGAGTTGTCGATTAGCTGAGATTAGCTGCTACAACCAGCTATGTGACCTGTTAGGCTATCAGCCACCATGCTTGAAAATTGAGTGGGTATTATCGGCTCCTCCAGAAGAACTGTCAGCAAGTACACTGGCTCAGCGCTGTCAAGAAAGAACAGGAACTTTGAAATCCCCATTAAGCTTCATAAAACCGGCCGCAGGGCATTTTACCATGTAATAACATTTATGCAACAAAATGGCGTAATTATGGGGTTTGTCTGGCTTCAGACAGTGAAACTGGATAATGTTGAATGACTTGAGCTCACCTGTTAAACGACCTATTCAAATGACTCGAGCTCACTTGAGCGAATTCGGAGAAAAGGAAAAGGCCCAATGTGGCCATTTCAGCAGCTGCGTCGCCGTTATAGGAGCCATTAAGAGATAGTGCAGTACCCTCACCCCTTATAGTGGTTGTCGCCGACCCATGCTGTTTTTCCTGCATTTTTGCCCTGTGGTGATATCTTATTTCTACTATCACCTCCAAAACAACGCATTTTTTATTTTGCGCACAACGAGCTTGAGTTGCAAGCCCACAAAAACACAGTTATCTGTATTTTTATTTGCTTATTTCTCAGCACTACTTAATCACGCAAAGAAGGCTTGCATCAGTAGTCTAAATCAATTATTTGACTTTTGTTCGCGCCGGCACGAGTGTCATTCTGAAGGCGCAATCTCTTGTGTGGAGCTGTCCTTCACGGTCCTCTATAACGTTGCAAGAACGTGCGTTATAAGAGACGGCGCCACTCTTTGTGCCACCTCGCAGTTTCTCACTGTAGCAGGGCCCGTGCTTCAGTTCAGCCGTTGTGCGATGGAAGGAAGGAGTGAGGGCGCTGGTCCATCTGTGCCGACTCTACCGAGCTTGTTATGTCAGCATAACCGGGCCTAGCCGAGCAAAGCCGCAGCCATTTTTTGACCTTAATTTGCAGCCTTTAAAAGGCTAGTCACCACTAAAGGATGTAGGCGTTTAGCTGCCAAGCACTCTCACATGCAGTCCAAGGAGAAATGCATAAAACTGTCGTGTTTTGCCTTTAACCTTCTTCATTCATATGGCTAGTACAAAACTAGGGAAATATAGGGTGTCGAAATAAAACGCGAAGAGCCATCGCATAGTTAAACTAGGTCTCCTTCACATTTTCAAAAAAGCGAACTCTGCCCTCCCCTTTCCTCTGTCTAGACAGACGGCATGGGGGCGGGGTGCTCATGTGGAATCTTTTTTTTTTTTTTTTGGGGGGGGGGGGGGGGGCTGCCTAGGGGGCTGCCTAGGGGAACCTGCTCAAGGTCGGCTGGTTCCTTAAGGCCGATCCACACGACGGACCGAGTCCGCGGTCCGATCGGTGATGTGATGCCACGTCACGGCCCGCCGCGGTCCAATGCAGTGATGCGCGGACCACGGTCCAAATAATCGTTTTGGTCCGTCGTGTGGATCGGCCTTAAACAGAACCAATTCTCGCGCAATTTCTAGCCCTGTGTTTGGTGAAGTGTGTGTGTCCTGTCCTGTTTTGCTAGCCGAAAGTTTTGATATGAAATGAAATAAGGAAAGCTGGAGAGTGCGACTATATGTGTGTGTGCGAATATAAGTGCGTGTGTGCATTACACGCACATCGTGTACTTTTAGGGTGATATTATCTGCTCTTGGGTTTTTGTTTCGTTTTGCAGATGCTGTTTTTTCCCGTCATAATAGTTTTCGGTTAAAAAACGTGCACAATAAATTGAATGATTGCCGTGCGTGTAGCATTAGAATAAAATAATAAATCGAGTGATTTCCCAGCGTACAGCATTAGATTAAAATGCCATCATTTTTCGCGTTTCGATTGAACGATTAATCTTTTTGAACGCTCAGTTTGGTCGTGACATGTTGGAATGAACAAAGGGGTCTGGAACCCGAATTTATTTGTAGCGTCAGAACTACACGCATGTCGTAACTGGTACAGTAGTATGAGTAGCGATGCTTTCGCTTCGTACTCTTACGGCAGCATCGCAAACGTAAATTAACCATTCAGAACCAAGTAAAAATATTCAAGAATGGCTGTTAAATTTCTTTCACTTACGGAATTTGCAGCTTAATAAATTTTAGTGTGCAACACACCTTGGTGATCAGAGTAACGCAGCATTTGGGATTTCGCAGGTTTAAGGCAGAGTATGATTCTGGTGTCTGGTCTGTCGTTTGTTAATAACTTACATGTTGCAGTCTGCTGACTGGTGCAACTTGCATTCAAAATGACTTATTGGTGCGGCCTATTTCAAGGACCGAGGCTGTTTCCTCATCGGGCATCGCCGACTGTTTGGCAGTCTATGCAAAAGTGGGTGAACGCGTTTGTTTTATGGTTTTTACGGACCTCGTCTTGCTAGTACATGCACAACGGAATTTCAGTAATCTGAAGTCATAATTTTTTCGCTAGGGACTCTTTAGAAGGTGCTTAAGCAGACTTACACCAGTGCCGTTTTTGGTGACTATTTGTGCATATTAGATTTTTTCCGACACAACGTAGCACTGCGAATGCTTGATGTAGATTTACAATCTAAACAACACAAGGTACGAGCTGACTCTCGTTTGTTTATTGCACACTAATCGTTTTTATATACTGAACTTTTGTGGAGACGCAGATGTGGTGCTGAACCTCGAATGATGCCAACCATTTCGAGAGGTTCTTTCGGCCACGGCAGCCAATTTTGGAATGAAAGAAAAAAAAGCCAAAGTGCCAGTACTTCACTACTGCACCCCTCAAGACCAGCTATAGCTTCAGCGTGTAGAACCCCCAAGTTAAATTTATAAAGGCAGACCATCCCTCTCGTCAACCGAAGCAGTGTGCGTAATGATAAAAGAACTTAAATATGCATGAAAAAACTTCAGACCGCTTCAACTAAACAGTAGTGCCCTGCTGCGCATCCCTTCATAAAAGCTTTAATGACCTTGTGGGCTGGTTGGTATCTGCTTTGCCCTAAAATGCTAGCCCCACTGAATTGCTGGTCACGATTGCACGCCCCGTAAAGGGGAGGAAAGGGGGGGCAAGTGGGCCAAATCACAATTTTAACGGTCGCAAGTGGTCAGTGCCCATTTCGATGGCTATATCAATAGTGCATTGTGTGACGCAAAGAAAGAAAAATAAACCTTGGTTCAACACCTTAAACACAATTTTTTCTTTTGTATGCACATAGGGATGTCGGGAAGAGGCGTTGCCTGTTCGAAATGCCTGGCATTATTGAAGGATTTGGGCACCAGTGCGATATTTCGGTGCATATATACATTCTTTGTGTTGATGAACAGCTGAGAATTAGCACTTGTTCTTGTCCTGTGTTTTTGCAATTGCGAGCTTAGGTCCAATTTTCATGCTGTTTTTTTCATGTTTTACAAGCGGCAATTTGCCTGGTAACACATTCTTTTGCTGGAAAACTTTTTCAAGCAAGTTGTGGCTTTTTCTAAAATTTACTTGAAGGATTTATTGCTCTGTTTATTAGGGTTGACGGGATTTGTCTACTGTATTTACTGTCAATTGTGAACACTTTCTACTCAATCTTTTGTGCCAGTGTACGTTTGGCTGCTCCAATAAGAGCATGAACAGTAAGGAAAAGGAAATATTTTACATACATATTTGTGGCTGATGACTGTTCTGTGGGGGTGCGAAGTTTGGTTGGTTGTAATTGTCAGATGACGACTTATCCGTAGTTGTGCACGTTGATAGGGGCATTTGAAACCTAAAAAATTGCTAAAAAATTTTTGTCTTTTTTGCTGCTATTAAAGCTGTAAATATGACAACGTGCATTATCCATACCTGTTGCTGTTCAAACTTCCTTTCAGCTTACGCAGTAAGCTGTTATTATAGCTCCAGCTTTAAAATATTTGGTTCAATGCTTATTTAAAAATTTTTGGACAGAACTTCTTGTTAGGGACTTTCACGTAGTGTGTAGCAATCATAGTTTACTCGCATTGATTGCGCTTTTTTCAGTTGTGCATGTCTATATCCCCAGCACAAAACCGACAGGACAGAGGCAAAAGAAAACATGGGACAAGCTCTTAATGCCAACTAAAATAAACTTATTGGAGTTGCGCAAAAATGTATACCCAGCATGCATACAAAAAACAGGATAAACTTAAGCCAATAATGCCCGAGGCTTTCATCGGATTAAATTTTGTTTTTGTGCATCTGTTGGCTGCATATTTTTGTGTAACTTCAGAGCCTGTCCTGTGTTTTCTTGTCCCTTTGTGCTGTATGTTTTGCACTGTGGAGCTGATTATCTACGAACATTACTAGTACATTTTGGTTTGTTGGCGCTGTTTATGACAAAACATGTTGGCGCTGTTCATGACCCCATGGCTTATTTTTCCTCTGCTTTGGCTCACGTCTCCCCACACGGACAGCATCCTTTCTGTTTTATTTTCGTTGTATTTGGCACCCTTTACGGCAGCACAAGGCAGGGTCTTTTTCTGTGCCGCTTAGTCTCTCCTCCTTTCAACAGTTTTTTAACCTGCATTATTTTTTTTCCTTGAAACGACCCAAACATAATTAAGGAAGCTCTGTAACTTTTCCTTGTGCATTTTTGTTTTTCCATATGTCTGCCCAAGGCCGCCTTGCCAGCATACTAAGCAGTGTTGACATGAACCACGCAACCAATGGTAGTAGAGTAGAAGTTTTGCTGATATGTATTTCGTCTTCGGGCTAACTATTATGGAATGTCCATAATGGCATTAGTGGTTTTTTGTACTGGAAAAAGCTGCTGGGGTAAAAAACTATGAACGAAGATTTGTTCGAAGCCGTAGTGTTGCTAGCCGTAGAATACTATGCGTTCAAAATAGCTGACATCTGAGCCTAAATTGTCCATCAATTACTTCAACTTGTTTCCTGCACATCGTTCAGAACAGTGTTTTTTAATGTGGATAGAATTTTTTATTTTTCTCGTCTATCAACGGAATAAGCGGGGGATTCACATGTTCCCCCGCTTAAGCGGGGGATCAAACTTTCCTTCGCACGTCTCGGCAATGAATGAATTTGAAGGCTAAAAAAACTTCGAGGCATTGAAAAGGCATTCCAAAATAGCTGATGGTAATTGATAGAGAGCAGAAATCGAAGCTGCATAATAGGTGCTCACAACAAAATAATAATCAGTACTTTTTAGAGTTAGTGAGCCTCCCTCGTACAGCAGTGGTCCTGTGGACATCTATATTGCCTAAGACATTGTTGGGCTTCTCATGTGTGCCAGCTACTTACAACTGCACATAACATGACAACGGACATAGGCAGAGAATGAGAAAAACAACTGCATAGGTGTCCTGTGTATACAGGCACACAAGCTATTTAGGTGTCCAAACATTATTCGTAAGTGAACTTACGTCATTGGTGCTTTTATTGTACAGCTTTTTTGGCTGGTAACCTGGCCTTCTGGGGATTCAGATGAAACTTTCTTAGCCTTCAGTCATTTTTGCTGGTGCAGAACGTCTAGTGACATGAGGTGGCTTTTTATACTGAGAGAATATCATATATATGTGAGCAAAATCTTTTGAATCACTGCCACTGCTGGTACGGTTCATGCAAAAATAATTTAGCACACATGCAGGCTTAAAAAATTCAAGCAATGACACAAGTATTCAAATGAGAATTAGTGTATTCTTACTAAGAATTTATCATAAGATTAGCATTTAAGAAAATAAAAAATGGGCTAAACATCAGCATCGAGGAGAGTCGAACGAAAAACAGAACATAAGCAAAAAAATGATACTTTTTTTAAAATGTTACATTTGATATGTTGTGTCCTGATATCAGCTTGCTTTTTCTTTCTTTCCAGCCTGCACATGTGCCAAGTTTGCTGGGCCACAGCAGCTAATCAAGGCTACCCTCTTGTCTGTAGTGTCATGGGAAATCAAGGCTCAATCAGTCAGCCGCATAGTTCTGTCTCAAAATTAAACCAGTCGTGAGTCGCTGAGTTTTGTCTGCTTACCCAGGCAGCACAGGACTGTTCGGCCTAAAACAGGCCGGTGTACTTTGGCCGGTGATTTTCTGTCCGGCCGTTTTCCGGCAGCCATGTTCGGCCCATGTCCAAATGTGGGCCTTTTGGCCGTATACGGCCGTACTCCCATGGCTGTCCAACGGCCAGTGTCCGTCGGCCAGTCGACCGGCTTACGGTCATGCGGCCAGATTCCAGCCGTAGGGCTCCGGCCATTCTAAAGCCACCCGTGTACGGCCGAAGTACGGCAGCCGGAGGACAGCCGAGATGCGGTCGTCGGACTCCAGCCGGACTACAGCTACCGGAAATACGGCCGTGCTACGGGCATTGGAGTTCAGCCACAGTACGTTAACTGTACTGAGGCCGGTCACTGCATGTCGCGCAAGCAGATGACTCATTCGCGCAGTGCAGAAGCAGCACAAACCCAGCATTTTGGGTCCAATGCAGCCACATCAAAGTGAGCTCGCGCGAAACCACCAGCCGTCAAGCTTTCAGCGCAGCCTTGCTTAATTACCAGCCTCAGTTGACAGCAAAATTCATTTATTAAACAGTACTCACAAATTGTCGTTCCTTTAATTGCTGTGCCTCTTTTACTGCCGAACACAGAAAATATTCAGTTCTTTGTAGAGTTTGAATAGATGTATTGTCCAGGTCCTGATATCCTCTGTGGGGCGGCTTACCTGTTATAAACGGCGAAAGAGGAGGGGGGGGGGGGCGGAGCGCGCATACTTTAGTGGGTTGAATTTCATTTCAGAGAGATAGATTGCGCCGCTTTTAACCAATTTTTTTAGGGCAATATTCTGGAACACTTTCATGCTAAGACTACATAAAATATTTTTATAACAGTTGCTTGACCAATTTTGATGTATATAAAACTGGCGTGAATGCCTTTACGAAGCGTTTTGGTTCTCAACAAAACACTCAGGAGCATTTAATATAACTCCTTCACAAAAAAGTATGTCCAGTTTTTGCCCATTTTTCTTGCAAAGACATTTTCTACTCGATCAACTTTTCTGATGACCTTGCTCAGGGCTGATCCTAAGAAGGAGCGAACAGTACTTTCATTTTCAATCTATTTTAATGTTGTTTTCATGAGTATACGTCCACACCACGTAATAGTCCAAAAGAATAAATTTTCTGCTAATATCATTCTACGTTCAAAAAATTCTAGACGCGTTGCGAATGACGCCCTGCTTCAGGTGAGTTGTATCCCTCTATGTTCACGCAAGGAAAGGCGTAAAATTAGAGTTACATAATTTGTTTTAAACCAATTCCATAGCAATGGTAGCATGCATACAGGAAACCTTGCATACTGCAACGAATAGGGCAATAAATATTTTATTGGTCAAGGTTGAATGCGTAGGGTTCTCAACCCGTCGGAGGCAAACTTGCGCCTCTGGAAGTTTATTTATTTATTTATTTATTTGATGCCTGCTTGCCTTGGATGCATTACTGAAGGGAGATACATAACACTAAGCATTAAATATGAGACAAAATAACAAAATAATTCTACAAAGCGCGCTGAAAATCGTCAATATAAACAGTTACTGCAATCATACGTGGAAGATAATTACACTGCAGTATTGATGTAAAATAAAATGAATCGCGCAAGGCGTCACCTTTAAAGGAAAGTTAATAATTTGCTTTAAGCTAGCGGTCCCACTTTGCGATATGTAGAATGGCGCTTGGACATACTTCCCTTCTACTCCAGTTTTCGAATGATAGATATTACGAAAAAAGTTCAACCTGTGGTTTCGTCTGTGATCTTTCACGTCCTGCCATTTCAGTTCACTTTTACTTTCTCTCATGCTAAGTTGCGTGCCAATTACCTAATACGAATCGCACTGACATATTCTGTATGTTTTCGAGCGTATCAACCAGCTCTTTGGTGTAGGGATCCACGAAAACACATGCGTACTCCAAGATTGAGCGCACATGAATGAAATGCGGTTGTTCTTTTCAGTTAAATGGATGTTCACTGAAATTTCGTCTCAGAAAGCCAAAAACATATGCAGCCGTAACTTTTATGGTGTGAACCTGCCTATTTAACCTCTAACCACTCCCTAAATAAACTCCTAGGTATTTATATTCCTCGGCCGTTGTCACAGCAGCATAGTTTACGGTATACGTATTCAATTGGAATGAAGGTTTTCTTGTAAAGGTGTCGTTAACACACTGTTTAACATCCAAAAACTTTTCTGAATCAGCACACCAGGATGTTATTAAATTCGAATAAAGCTGCAGGTATACGGAATCACATTCATTCGCTATAGTCCGGTAAACTACACAGTACTTTTGAACAAATCTATAGGGCCAATAGTAATAACAATGCAAAAACCGATTCATTCAGTTCATAGGATGAAATTTACTACGCAGAAGGTGATATGGAACACCATCATTTGCTTTTTTGCAGTCCAAGAATATACAGTCAACCACTTTAAGCTTATCTATTGCAAGAGCCAAATCGTGCGTGAACTCAACAATCTGCGTTGAGCAAGAAAATCCTGACAAAATCCGTGTTTGCTAGGATGCTGGCGATTATGTTTAACCAAATGAGTCATATCCCAAGAGTATCTAAGCTCACCTTCAAACATCGGAACTAAATTAACAGCTAGGCTTCGTCAGTGACAAGGCTCTGTTGTTATCGCAAATTTAAAATATTTTTTTTTCTAAATAGACAGTCGTAAAATCCCATGAAGTAACATAATGCAGGGCATGAAGTTGATCCTACCAATGCACGAGCGAGTCTCTTCTACGTTTATCACCAACAACATAGTGCAACATTGCTTGTCGCAGTTTAATTGTAAGCAGAATAACTTGCGCTTTTGGTCGCACTTACCTTTCTTTGGTGGGGAGTCCTTGACATAGTGGCGGTTTAGCTCCTGCGTGGTGGCCGCTTGCTCGACGCCCTTGAAGGCCAGTTATTTTGGTGTACCATCTCCATCTCGGATCGGACATCTCTGCCGGGTCGATGTCTCCAATGCTCTCCATTTCTTGAGGGGGCGAATAGCCTCGAGCTGATGCGTCGACGAAGCCGACGGGCGAGGCGTTGTAGCGGCTATGACTGGCTTGGCTTAGCTCACCCGTCGGTGTGGCACAGTCTTCTTGTGGCAATAAATGGCATTTCGATGGCCTACACGTTTCCGTGGTAATGTCCAGTGAGTCCTTGCACCTTGCCCGTTCACCTAGAACACTCATTACTGTTTGACAAACGTAGTTCGTTCATTTAACACGCAGAAACACCGAGCGGATGAAAAACGTGTCTGCGCCAGTCAACTCCCTAACGGCTCTTATTTTAACCTGGGAAAAATCGGTCCTACATCGGCGGGTCTTCTTCCAAGCACGTCTGTGCATGAATTCTCGGATCCCAGACGCGCGCCGTTATTCGCATAATGACGTATAACCTGATACCTTACGAAGGTCGGTCTCCTTTTGAACACCGGTTGCCGAAAATTCTGCGGCCGTTCGCTTGCCGTAATTCGGCCGAGGACCGCTAACCAAATGAAAAACGTACATTCTGAGGCCGTAAGTCGTCCGGTCTCCTTTATAACACCGGCTGCCCTAAGAAAACGAATATTCTGCCACCGGATGCGCGGTTTACCGTTGAAAGAGCGGATGCACGGCAGCCGCGCTACGGCCGGTCTCCTATCGAAGACCAACTGCCAGAAGAATACGGATATCCTGTGACCGGTCGCTTGCCGTGCTTCGGGTGAACGCTGCTTCCCGAAGGAAAAACGGATGCCCTAAAGTCGTACTCCGGCCGATTTCTTTCTCAACATCGGCAGCCTAAAGGCAACTGAATATCTGGCAGCCGGGCCGCTGCCGTTATGCGGCCGGACACGGGCGGACGGAAAAATACCGAAGCGCTGGTTGCCGAATGTTGGTCGTTCAACGCATGATCAGTGGCTGCCAGAACCTGGATGCTGGCCGGACATGCCAGAAAGCGGCCATCGACGGGCCGGTCTTGGGCCACACTTTCTGTGCCCCCTGGGTATATATTTCAGCAGCTTTGACTGGCAGGCCTTTCAGCGGCGATGACTGGCGAGGCTTAGCTCACCCGTCGGTGTGGCACAGTCTTCTTGTGGCAATAAATGACATTTCGATGGCCTAAAAGGTTCTCTGCTAATGTCCAGTGAGTCCTTGCACCTTGCCCGTTCACCGAGAACACTCATTACTGTTTGACAAACGATGTTCGTTCATTTAAAACGTAGAAACACGGAGCGGATGAAAAACGCGTCCATGTCGTTCGGCTCCCTAACGGCTTTTTCTCTCCCCAGGAAAAAACGGGTCAGTCTCCTTCCAAACACGTCTGTGCATGAATTCTCGGCGCCCAGGCAAGTGCCGTTGTTCGGCTGTATGCCGTGTGCCGAAAAAATGACGTATAACCAGATACCTTACGTAGGCCGGTCTCCTCTTGAACACCGGTTGCCAAATATTCTGGGGCCATTCGCTTGCCGTAATTCGGCCGAGGACAGCTAACCGAATGAAAAACGTATATTCTGGGGCCGTACGTCGGCCGGTATCCTTCATAACACTGGTTGCCCGATGAAAACGAATATTCTACCGCCTGACGCGCGGTTCAGCGTTGAAACAACGAATGCACGGCAGCCGCGCTCCGGCCGGTCTCCTTTCGAACACCAACTACCGCAAGAATACGCATATTCTGTGGCCGGTCGCTTGCCGTGCTTCGGCCGATTACCGCTTCCCGAAGAAAAAACGGATGGCCTAAGGCCGTACTTCGGCCGTTCTCTTTCTCAACATCGGCAGCCGTAAGAGAACTGAATATCTGGCAGCCGGTTAGCTGCCGTTATGCGGCCGGACACGGGCGGACGGAAAAATACCGAAGCGCTGGTTGCCGAATGTTGGTCGTTCAACGCATGATCAGTGGCTGCCAGAACCTGGATGCTGGCCGGACATGCCAGAAAGCGGCCATCGACGGGCCGGTCTTGGGCCACACTTTCTGTGCCCCCTGGGTATATATTTCAGCAGCTTTGACTGGCAGGCCTTTCAGCTAGCTGTCGCTGTCTCACTAAATTTATGTGACTATTACTGCGGCCGATTTACATCTTGTGACACTGCCAAAAATGTCCCTATTTTGCCCAATAACAGTTGCAGCAAAGCGTAAAATTTGTAATTATGCATCAATTTGCTGGCCTAAACTATTTACATAGTTCAAGAATCGCATTACAAAAATGGCAAGAACACGTCAGGAAGTACGCAGAAACAATGAAGAAGCTCCGTAAGAATACGTCATAAAGTACATAAGATGTCATCATGAAAGCCATAGAGGTGCATCAAGAAGTACACATAAATCTACTTAAAAAGGCTGCAAAAATACATCAGAAGTTCTACAGAAAATCACTCGTCAAACTCTCTACAGAAACTCTATGAGAAGTACGCATAAATCTACTTAAAAAGGCTGCAAAAATACATCATAAGTTCTACAGAAAATTGCTCGTCAAACTCTACAGAAACTCCGTGGCCAAATACTTGTTGAAACACGCCAAGAGCTCGTAAAAAATTCTTCACAAACTCTACAAAATTTCTATACAAGAGGAAGGCAAAACTCTACAGAAATACATCAAAAACACGACAGGATTTTTTGTGAGGGGTGCATGTACAGCGACGTGAAAAGTCTATGCTTCCCCGACTTCGCAGCCGAATACACTAAACTGCACTTGCGGCGGTACGTTCATGTGCGAACCGAGTGAAAAACGCAGGCTTCCAATTCTGGGAATAGGCGCCAGAGAAGACTGCGATCAATCGATCGGGTAAACTGGAATTACAGAGTTGTGTCTCTTATTTCTCATTCGAACCAGAGATCGAGTCCCTCTAGGTACAAATTATGTAACTAATTACTACAGTAAATTAATCATGCAATACGTTTTTTTACCGGGCGCGGTCGTTTACAGCCGTTATGAATAGAGGCGCCTGGACAGAATTGTTCTGTGCTGGGATATATTCTGGCATATTTGTACATTGCACTAACAGAGAAATACACCCGAAAGAAATTCGAAAGAGAACCAATGTCACGATGATTATCAAGAGAAAACAATAAGGTATATCACAAAAATGAATTGATGTCACCAAATAGATATTTTATTGGAAGAAACATCCGTAATGACGTCGTGCAGCTGGCTTGTGCTGTGACGTGGCTTCCTGTGAGAAAAAAATGCAGGGAGTGGCTGGCATTTGGGTTTAGTTTTTTATTGCCAAGCTTCTCCAGTATCCGTTTCTCAAATTGATACATGAAATAATCCTACTGAGAAGGGAAAAAAATGTCACCACCGAGTTTGAAATGCGCCGCAAACACTCCGCAAATATAGGCAATAATGCACTGCAGAAGAGAGTTAGTGACCGTTCTACCGTAGCATGGTCAAATTCGTGTTCCCGCATCTGCTCAGTGCCGGGTCCACGCTCAACTCGCTTACACTAAACCCGTTCAACAAGCGCTTTGCTGGACAAAAATAGGTCTGCTGAAAATAATATAGTCGCCCAGTGGGTTTCGGTTCAAATCGCAATGACTGGATGCGCTGCGCCGTTGTCTACTAAGATTAAGTAAGCGCGCACACTGCAAATGTACGGCATCACGTGTAATGCAAACGTAAGATGTAATTAACATTCCTCTGTGCATACACGGAAGAAAGGGCGTACAGCTGTTGCGGTGCGAATATGCATTTCAAGTGCCCATTAAAACGTGCACGAATTTAACAAAGCAATAACAGAAATTGTGAATCAAACGTACGTCAACGGCGCGGGGACTAGATTAGTTGGCCTTAAATTGTTTTACCTAGCCGCATTTTTTTCTCGTAACAGCCTGAATTTGCGCCGCAGAGACCAAGCACATATTAGGCAGCAAATCACTCCAATGTCATAACTACGGGATTATAATAGCTCCCGGGTCGCTAACACACAAAACATGACTTCACGCCACAAAGAGCTTACACGCACTCGGAACGCACACGGTACATGGTCAGACGCAAGCTGCCGTCGGCCTAAACAAGCCAAGCGCGAATTCAAGTGTACAATTCTCGTGTCACAAAAACATTACGACAACCGATAAACATGCCACGCCGCTGATAATTATGCTGGAAGTTAAGCGCGCACATGACAAATACACGGGCTCTTATCCAAGCAAGCTTACGACGGGACGAACTCGCCGCTGCGCGCAATGCCTACTCAGAACAAAGGGTGGAAGACGATCGCGCAGGGAATACGCCTTTCTCCGTAAGTGACCGCTCAAGCTAGCGCAAAATTTAACAGAGCAAGAACAAGCATTGAGAAACTTACCTCGCCAAAAGTGATGGCAGCGTCGGCCTTAAGTATGCCCGTTCAAATCTATGCACCCAAACTTTTCTCCTTCTGCGTCGCGTTTCCGGGAAGGAATAACGAAGTCTTTTGCCCTCCCTGACGATATTCGCGCTGCCTAAGGCAGAACACATCGGCACAGAGAAGCAGCATAAAGCGACACTGACGCTACATTTGTTTGGAACGAGCAGTTAATTCTTACTTTGCTATTAGCTGGCGCCTGCGATAAAGCCGGCGCTGAAACTCCGTGGCTCGACAGCCAGAAATGGCGCCGCAGCGGCGGCGTTGCCCAATGTCATAGCCGGCGAGGCATTGGCGAGGCGACACGGAAAAAATACCACGTGACTTTCTGTTGGCCACTGGCGGGAGGCGCTGGCCGGAGAAAAAGAAAATAGCAAAGCACGGAGGAGGAAAGGAGCGCGGGTGAGGGCGAAAGACGGCGAGATCATAGAATGGCGCTACCTTAGTAATTTTAGGGGCCTTAGGAGCAGCGCGCCTGCAGCGCCAGCACGGTAAGCCGCCGGGTAAACTCACGGCTGGGATGGAGGAGTGGCAGGCGCGCATGCGGGCTCGAAGCTCCTCCAGTCCGGCCGTGGTAAACCGCGGCGTTTTGTGTCACGTGACCCGTCCTCCCGGCCAGATCACGCCACGCTCTCACTTCGAAGTCAGAGAGGTCGGGAGCGCTCCGAAAGAACCAACCGAAGGTAGTTCGAGCGTTCGAATTCTACCAACCGAAGGTGCGGCCGCTTTTCAGAGCACTCCAGAGCGCTCGTAAACGCCCAACCCAATACGCCATTAGTTAACCGTCGTCGACGGTGCGCTCCGGTACCGGCGGCCCGCGTAGCGCAACCGGAGCCAATGCCATTCGCGGCCAGGCGCGCCACGCGTGCGCAATGGCGCTGCCGCTTGCTATCGGAGCTAGAGCACTGCACGGGCCCGGGCCGGCCCGAAAGCCCGGGCCCAAAGTCGATTATCGGTGGGCGCGGGCCGCGCCCGGGTTTAGTGCAGCGGGCCTTGGCCGGGCTCGGGCTCGACGCCTTGGGCCCGGGCCGGGCTTGGGCTTGAATTCATAGGTCCGGCCGTTAATAGTTTCGACGTGAAGTGTAGAAAAGAGCATAAAAATGAATATTCCGAGTTTACTTTTACGCGCTTCTTGACGTTAGTTGTACACATTGTTTTAAAAACGTGTTTTGTTAGGTCTGATAGTCACTGTACTGTAATTTTAATGACATTTCATGTACTGCATCATTGTTTTATGTTTTGGTGTTTTGATGGTAATACGGCATCGTTTACTTGTATTTTGCCTTCATGGCCACGCAGGTGAGCCACGCAAAGGGGCCACGCAGGTGAAATATAAGTTTGTTTTATTGGAAAGATTTCATGTTTTGTAGTGCCCCCAGCACTTGTCCAGAAGCAAACGATGCCGTATTCACTGAGAAATTAATCAGTTTGGGTTAAAACTTTGATTCTCCCACCAAATCGTGTTTTTCGTGACGACTGCCATGATGGCACAGGGGTGGGTATTCAAGCGAACTACCAGTGCGTCATTAGGCTGTTCCGCCTTGCTTACCGTCAGTCCTCCCAGACGGCGCTACCTACAGAGCCGCGGACTGTTGTCAGCCGCTGCTTTATTTTGACCGTATTTGCACCTGGCTTGTTTCGTGAAATATGGGGTTTGCTCTACAAATGGGATCATGTAAGGAAGCGTCGCTTACGCCAATCGGCCAGTGTTGGTTAAGTAAACTCCAAAGCGGCGGACTGCTGTGCAGCTAAACCATCGTAGCGCGCTTAGTACCAACAGTAGCGCGCATTGGCACTTCTATGTTTATGTGTATTTTCGTAACTTTCATTGCTTACGCCACCATTCGTACTATTGTAAGATGTATATGCATTACATTTAAGTGGAAATTGCTCGTTTGGCAAGTTCATAAGCCCTGCGTAATTTAAATTTCGCGGCGTCAGCCAATAGCACAGCTGGGCATATGACATCTTAGGCTGTGTTGTGGGAAATGGGGTAGTGGGTCGCATGGGCATTGCTTTTTTTCGTAATTATATAGCTTATTTAAGTGAAGTGTGCATTAAAAGTGGTGTCAGTACAATTCTGACAACGCAATCTTTCTAATGAAGTGAACTTGTGTTGTCTGCATGGCCCCTCTAAGCTATTTTAGGTTAATGGGGCAGTATAGGCCTACTTGGAATCCATGCACGAAGTGCTTCTTTAATTCTGCGTGGGAACCTAGGCTCATTACTGCCTTTCTGCTGAGGCTTGATGGGAATGCCGCTTGTGGGTTGATAGAAAGGCAAGAAAAAGTTGCATATTCTGGGTTGAAACGAAAACTTGTTAAATGCTCACACAAAACAAAAAAAGAAATGCTCCTGCTAGTTTCAAACTGCTGACCTTCAGAACAAGAGTTGGGTACATTACCACTCAGCTAACAGCAAGAGCAGAGTAAAACTGAAGTGTTACGTTTGCACAATTTTGAAGTATTTTGCGCAATGACAAGGTTCATGTATAAAATGAGCAATTAGCTTATTTTTTATTTGTTTTCTGAAATTGAACCTTGCCATCTAAGCTATCACCTTTCCTCCATCTTTATCTTTGCACAACTTTTGTAGGTATTGCAGTAACGGCATACGTGCTCTAAGTACTTTATGTTTCCTGTATTTTTTTAGCAGTTCACGTGGAAATCCAGCCTCAAATTCAAGGCAAAGAACCCAAGAAAAACAATTCCTCCAGGCACCCATGCCAAAGTGGATGCAAACAGGGCAAAGGCTCAATTATCTAAGCAAAAAAAGCAGGCCGACCTGTGGACACTGGAGCAAAACCGAAGTTTTGCTCGCGACAGGTAAGGATTTGCCAGAAGTTTTCTTTTAGTACTAATTAAACAACTAGTAGAACTTTTATTGACTGAAGGAAAGATGGTGGGGACGGATTGAAAATTGGCTGGCTTAATCTGAGCAACCAAAAAAAAGAAGCAAAAATGCCCTCACGTACAAGATTTCGGCACAGGTTAAAGCTCCCCAGGTGGTCAAAATTGATCCGGAGTCTTCCACTACGGCGCGCCTCATCGCTTACGTTGCGTCGGTGCGTTAAACCTTACAATCAATAGTCTGAGCAACCGCCAGGAGCCCTGATGAAGTACATCGCGAGTTCATGCTGTTTCTGGCAATTTATTGCCCTTCCTCATGAGAAAGGGAAAACCATGCGGGACGTGAAGGGGTCGGGGCTGAGGTACAAATGGTCGGTTGAGTGGGTAGGGACATGTTTGTGCCTCTTGAATGTGTTTGCTCACAATGGGCAAGCTGGGGTAGGGTAGGTGGAAAAGTACAGAAGGAAGCAAGGTCAGCTATGTGAGGAGGGGAGAAGGAGGAGGGTCTACATCACAGGCGTCAACAGGAGGATGGGGAGCATATTGCAGGCAAGCTGATTAGCGTGTTATAGGGGCTATGCCCCGTAGGGGCTCGGGCTGCCAGCATTTTATGTTGCCATCGATGTAGTCACGCTACTAAAACACTGGGACACGTGTTGACGCCTCGCGCTAGAACATAACGCGTACTAAATAACTCACCGGGACACTCGTTTTCCAATGCCTCGCGCTATAACGCTTTGTGCTTCAAGAAGCTGTGTACCTCTACCCCCAATGGTTTCACCGACGTGGGCAAAGACGACAAGGCGCCAAGAATACATTTAGACACAGTATGCTTCGCCCCTCCCCAGGTTTCATGTTAGTGGAGATGGCCTTGGATTTTTCTGAGAGCGCAACAGAACACTTCATTTTTTCCCATTGCAATGCCGGCATCAGCAGGTATCCGCTGTTCATGTTTAGGCTGCTTAACGTTGTTCAGAAAGGAGAGGTGAGACCTTGACAGGTTATAACATGCTGACTTTGAGTTTGCGTAGTTGTCTGAGGGCACAGGTGCAGAGTTGTCAGGGGTAGAAAAGGTGATGGTGAGTAGAGTTGAGTTATGGAGTGGTAAGTGCCTTCTGAAGTTGTAAAAGCTAGCACACCAAAAATGCACTTAAAGGCTGCTTCACAGAATACACGAGTGTTTTGAGAGGTTTTCTTCATTCAATAAGCAGCACAGGTGGTTATATGGTTGTCCCTTTGGTAGGGAACAAGGGCCATGGGATTAATTCGGAGAATTTTGCTCTCTAGTGTAATGGGCTGAGGTTCGTTGGGTGTGTATCATTGATCACGAAAGATGAGGCAGCCTGTTCTATACGCGGCAACAAGTTAAGCACGGCAATAGGCCTCCTGCGCTGGAGTTTTGGCGACATGCAGCGCCCCTAGTGGCCGACGCCTCTGGGTAGTACAAAAGCAGACGACCCTCGCCGCCCTCCATGTGTTTTCAATTACAAGCCAGAGTGGAAGTTGGTTGTACTTAGTTTAGTCGCTTTGTGGCGCGTTTAAATGACTGCATACTGTATGAAATAGCCCTTGAAGTAGTTGTAGAGGCAAAACAAAATAATAACCCCTCAAACAAGCCGATTTATGGGCTTCTGTTTGAGCGAGCTGACGCGGGCGTCGCGGTGTGCACGGCACAGTATCGCCAGGTCGGGTGGTCTAACTTCCTGACGGCCATTACCGTTATGTCTACTTGCGTGCAGTCGACAAAGGAAAGTTCACGAGTAGCATAAACACGGAACGCTGCTGGTAACTGCAAAAGGTTGCGTCAGCGGGAGCATGCAAGCGAACCCAAGAATTGCGCAGCCGACTCAGCTGACACTGCTGGCCCGGCACGGCCTTGAAAACGAGTGGAAATTTTGTTTCGTATTTTGTTTCGCTGCACGATTTACGAACGGCAGGGTACAAGTATACTAGCGAGTAGGTGAGGCAATAGCGTCAAATAAACAAATTAAGCGCTATGAAGGACGCAAAACAAGAACCGAATTGCACGCCCAGTCCCTGCAGAGATGTGTACTTCTTTATTTGCAGAACATAAAACAGCCGCATACACGGCGCGGGGCCCCGAATATTTACATACGATCCTCACTGACTCTGTTGGTTATCTTATAATTGCAGGGGTCATCGCTAACAATCTGAACGCCGACACGCCAGTTTTGACCTCAAATGGAGTTAGACAGCCAGATAAGAACAGAGAATTGGTGGCTTCCAGTTGAATTGCCCCCATCTTCACACTTTGCCAGGTCAAATATTATTGGAAATTCGCTGGATTTTTTCTCTTTGCATTTAAAGCCCTCCTGCCCTTCCCACCCGATTTGCCGTCAATGCCCTCCGCCGTGTCGGCTGCATGCAACTCGGCCCTACACTAAAAACGCTGCTGACCCTCATTCTAGCCTCTTAAGTGCGAACTGGGAATAGATGATGCAAGGGCTTAATCAAATATAGTAAGACCAAACAAGGAAACACAACGGCCACTCTGTTCACGCGACCACTTTGTTTTGCGGCTACTAATTTCGGAATCGCAAAACAGATTTCACGCTTCTGACGGTCGCTGCATTTTGTCACTGAGACACGCAACAAAACGGCAAGCTAACGCTGCAGCATGTATTCGTAACGGTGACGCGAACGAGCACTGTTTAATGAAAGTGCACGCATAGTCCGCAGGTACGCAAAAGAACGGCGCACCGCAGCGGGCTAGCCAGCAGTCCGCCGGACTCGCTGGCTAAAAAGCGCGATCATCACCGATTGCGTCCCTCTCATTTTTTGAACGGCTGTTGTTGAAAAGTCCTTGTTACATAGAGTATTAGTTTAAACAATAAGTTTCACTTCAAATGGTCAGTGAGCCTACAAGTGGGAGAGCGCCGTCACCGTCCCGGCACTTTCGTCGGCGCTGTAAACGTATTTAGTGCTGCAAAGCTTTTTCCCCTAATGCCAAGTTCATCGGCGGAAGAGACCGGACTCGTCGGGGATGGGTTGGTTACAATGTCGCAAAACAATCGAAAACATCGATCTTATTTTGCTTCCGTCAACACGCGATCCCATGGGACCCGCGCAGCTTTGTACTACCCGGAAGTACTTCCCGGAAGCCGCTTGCGCAGCGCCCCCTGGGCAGCTCAGGAGGCCTATAGCTCATGTAGGGTGTCACTCCGCCTAAGCGACGGACCTGGATATCAACGGGCGTGCGCGTTTTGTTTTGAAAGGAGATTGCTATGTTAAGTAGTTTATTTGTCGTCACTGCAGTTGCTCAAAAGCATGTCAAATCAGGGAAACGGCTCGTACCATACTCAAAATATTCCCTGTAACGCACTACTTGCGCCGCGCGGAGCAACATCTGGCTGTGGTGATGAGGCACAGGGGCAACTTCCGTTAGAAAAGAAAAGAAAATGGAAGAAAGTCAAGTAGGGTTTACCCTAACCCATATGCTGCAAGGCGAAGTGGTACAACAGCATATTCCGGGAATGTTATACGCAGACGACATTGTTCTTTTAGCTGATAACCAAACCGATATGCAGCGGCTAATAAATATTTGTGGCGAGGAAGCCACTGATCTCGGATTAAATTTCAGTGCAGAAAAATCAGGAATAATGGTTTTCAATGACGCTACCACCGACGTAGTGTCTGTCCAGCAAGGCGAATTACCTAGAGTGAAGGAATATAAATATTTGGGAGTGTGGATAAACGAAGGGGATAACTACTTAAGTACTCACGAGGAGCAACTTAAGGTTAAGGGAAATCGAAACGCAGCTATAATGAAGCATAGAGCTCTGTGGGGGTATAACAAATATGAAGTAGTAAGAGGATTGTGGAAAGGGGTAATGGTTCCGGGTCTCACGTTTGTGAATGCTGTACTCTGCTTAAAATCAGACGTTTTATCAGGCCTTGAAGTAAACCAGAGAACGGTAGGTCGTTTGGCCTTAGGCGCGCATGGAAAAACAACTAATGAAACAGTTCAGGGAGATATGGGCTGGGCGTCGTTTGAAGTTAGAGAAGCTCAGAGTAAAATATTCTTTGAGATGAGGTTGAGGGCAATGGATCAACGAAGGTGGGCAGCTAAGGTTTTTAGGTACTTATACTTGAAAAGCGTGGACACGCAGTGGTTAAGAAAGACTAGAAGGCTAACGATGAAATACGGAAATAACAGTGGGGAATCCAAAACAGCCAAGGTAACCAAAAAAGAGGCAAGGCAGATTGAAACGAATAAATGGAGGGAAAAAATGGAAGCTAAAACGTCGTTAGAGATGTACAGGGCTGAGAAGATGAACATCAGAATAGAAAATTTCTACGATAATTCCCAGGGCAGTGCTTTGCTTTTTGAGGCTAGAGCAGGTTGCCTGCGAACTAAGAGTTTTGTAGGGAAGTATTCACAAAATGATGGGGTATGCGTGGTCTGCGGAAAAGAAACAGAGACTATGCGGCACATCGTGTTAGAATGTGAGGGTATCCATCCAAATCTACATGAAGGGAATATTCGGCTTTCAGAAGCCCTAGGATTTAAGGGTATCACAGAGGAAGTTACCTTCAAGGCTGTCGAGGGGACGAAAAGAAGATTAGAATGCTGGTGGACGAAAAGCAGAGAGGGGAATATTGCCTAGGACAGTTACCACCTGTAACGGAAAAAAAAAAGTATTTTGTGCCTAATGGGCTTTTTGTGCCTGCCCTAAGCAGCGCTAGTATTGAACCAAAAGTGTAAAACATATGTATATTAGGCCTTCTTGGTAAGATGACGTGTCATCACCCCGATACAAAGGGGAAACCAATAGAAATCATCATCATCATCATCATCATCGTTGCCGTTCTTAAGTTGTAACCGAGTATAGCTTGCAACAGATATGTGTCTGATTTTTTCGGTGTAGCAGAAAAAGGTGTACTGTGGAAGGGTGTCACCTGTTTCTTATGTCAGGCATTGTAGTGTTTCCTAAATTAGTACACAGAGCTCTATATGCAAAATAAACAGTGTTGTACGGAACGGCGTTACAAGGAACGGCGTTCCTGGAACTAGTTCCTTTTTGGAGGAACGGAGGAACGCCACCGTTCCATTAAGGGTCGGTGGAACTGTAACGGTAACTCGTTACGTTTTTGAAGGAACGGCAGGAACGGCGTTCCTGCCGTTACATCGCTAGGATTTGGCTGTTTTTGATGCCAAGGCTCGAGTTCAAAAATGCACAAGTCGCTACTGCGTTTCTCTTCCTATAAGCTGGTCAATTTGCCCGTCCTTCAGCCGTAAGTGCTTCGTCGAAGGTCAAAGGCAGAAGAATAACCACGCAGCAGGCCGCAGCTTGTGCTTACTTTCATGCTGGTTGAACTTACGCGGCGTTCAACGGGTGAATAGCGTGGCCGCGAGAATGCTTTTAACCTTTCATCGTTTGCCTGGGGAGGCCAGGACGCGCGTCTGGCTGATAGAATTGGTCCCTGGCGGGGAAAGATTGTCTAATACGGGTTCCAGAGACTTCGGTGTCGGACATTTAGGTGCAGGACGTTTCCGTGCGGACATTTCTGTGCCCGGACATTTTGGTGCACGACGTCTTGGCCCAGACATTCTGAGTCACGGATGTCCCAGGAATTCTTTGAATATTTTAGTTTTAACATTGTAATTTCGTGACTTGATACGATTTAACGTTTGAGACTTGTGCTTGCGCCGCCGTGTGTGGAAACGAACGGTAAACCCTGGCGGAGCAGTGCCACGTAAAACCCAATTTCTGTAGTAGATGGTAAAAATTAACGTTGTTAATTTGCATCCGTTCAACCTTTTTTTTTATTTTAACATTCATGTGAACAACCCTATTACTTTAAGGGTTACCAAAGCGCTTTGCTTTCACTTCACCCAACGGTGCAAGACGCTGCTGCTTTTAGTCCATCCTACCATCCCCCACAGCAAAACATCCGCGAAAAAAAGAACAGGAAACGAGGTAGATTAGGCGCGTGTGCATTCCGTTTTAATTATTTTCTCAATCAATCTCGTATTCGTTGCATTCGGTGTCGGTTCTTCTTAAAACTAACCAACCAACGATCGCTGTTACGGTGGCGTTACTGAGGGGAGGGGAAGGCTGAGCCCCGTCGGCTACCAGCTCCCTTGGCAGAGAGAGAGGGGTGTCACTTGCGTCAACTGGACTTCAAAAACTTGAAGACGACTGTTGCCGCTCTCGTCACACTAGTCTATTCAATTTTTTTCTCCTTATAATGGGAGAAAGCCATGTATGCCTGGGGTGTCCGTGATATGTGCGACTTGAAGAGTTATTTCTCAGTGGGGAGACTGAAGGCGAAGAAAGAGCGATTCCTGGAGGGGGGGGGGGGGCGCCATTGGTATGACCGCGACGCGCGGAAGGGCGTAGCCAGCAAATGATAGTGGCCATTGTGTTCTTAGCGGCTTTTTGGGTGGCTTTTTGTTGCACATTATAGAGGTTTCGTGAGCTCCAGGTGAATGTAAAGCTTTTTCCTGTATCACTGCGGTGAGGCTTCGGAGACCGTGAACTCCGCCACGTCTGTAGGATTTTCAGGGGAAACCGAAAATAATATGTCTGAAAAAGAAATCTGGTCGAGATTCGAGCGTGCAGGCGGGGAGGGCGGGGATCGCTAGGACAACGAATTAAAATATGGTGAATCTGGGCATGTAAACATAAAACGAAGGTTGGTTTTCCCGAACAGGATGGGTGCAATTTGTATGCACAACCCGTACGCGCTTAATCAACATTTAAGACATTAGAAGGTGCGGCTGTTTTCAAAAAGGCCCGACAATATCCTAGACCAGTGTTCGCAATAGACCCTATGCAAAATGCGCCCCGCCATCTCACGTCGACTCCGGTAACTAGGTCCGCCATTTTGGTACGGTCGTTTGAAACCGAAACCAAGTAGCAAAACATAGAAAGCGGGCATTGACCGCACTTGTTGATGGACTACAATGCCGTAGCATTGCTGCGTGCCGCAGTGCACGCAACGAGGAAATACCGGTCCAGATGGAGAAAAGGCACGTGAAGTTCCACGCTCTTGAACGAACTTTCTGACGCGAACTACGCCGGCGCGAGCAACTTTTGCGACACGCTGAGCGCGTTGCGCTGGGAGCGAGTATTTGTCATTGGTTCGCTAAGCGCGGGATTTCGTAGTCGCTGTCCGGATGAAAAATACAGCTGCGTTGGAGTTCCGTGGTTCAGCCTTTGTATTATAAATGAAGCCTGAGCGTGCGTCACCTATTTATGACTGACAGCGGCGCTCGAGCGGGGAAACAGTACCACACGTTGTCAAAATTAGGCTTTATTTCTTCACTCGTCCCTGTGGCTCTACGCCCGCTTCATTTCATTGTTAAATGGTACCGCTTAGCCCCTACACGAGCCTTTATCTTACCTAGGGCTGTAAACTTTTCTTGCCGCTCTACGCCGTCACGGCGCGGTTGAAAATTTCCTCTGTGGCGGGCGCGCACGGTATCGGAGTATGTTGTTAGTTTCTTTTCGGTGCATTTAGCCGCCTGTCGTTGCGGAAGTGGCGTACACTGTTTTATGATGATCTGACGTTGGAAAATTCGAGTTTCTGCACTTGGTTCCCGATTTGCCGGGCTGACAGGTTTGTTTACGTCAAGTTAACTTGTTGCCCATTGTCATTTCAGCCGCGATGTATTTACTGTCGAATATTTTGCGACTAAAATACACACTCACTCCTCTAGTTTGTCACATACTGCATGCATGCCTCCGACGTAATGATAGTGGCCATTGATGTAGGTAGGTGAGGCAATTTTCAAGTTTTCATCAAAAAAAAAAAAAAAACGGCCTGAGTTGCATCAGTTCACCGCGCATCAGCTTGAGTGGTTTTGCTTTTTTTGTATCCACAGTGAAAATCCAAGTAAATTAAAATACTTCGCTGATTTATAGCGCGTGCAATATAGCAAACTGTGGATATAAATGGAACAGCATTCGCGCACCCCTGCATGCAGCGGTCTAGTAAACACGACATTGCCCAGCCTCTGCGTGCTCGCGAGATGATCACGGCGTGATGTTGCTTGAATGCTAGCTGGTAGCTCATAGGTGACCCTCCAAGTGACATGCCAGTCCTCGTTCCTGTTACTGTGTGTGTGTGTGTGGGGGGGGGGGGAGGGGGGGGGTGAGGCCAGCAAAACTGAGGCAAAAAACCCATTCCAAAGGCTACCAAGTTTTCTCCCGAGCGCTTGCAAGGCACTTTATTGCTGCTCGCATTGCTCCTGCACTCGACGTGCGCCGAACAGACGCATTGGCAAGGGAAGGGAGGGGCCATTTTCTTGCGGGCTTCTCCAGTCAATGTCTTGGACACTCGCTGGCTTGATGCCCTGCTGTCTCAGACGTCCCCACTGTTGTGGCAGTTGTGCACGCAAGCTCCGGTGGCGCCTCTTTAAAACCTTGGGCTTGCAAGAGGACGAGTACAGCTGCCAGGATGTGACTGCATGCTCCACTGCAACCCGCCGGGCACTCGCACGCTGCCTCCACAATCGCCCCACTGTCCGTCTCAGAGGTGAGGCACACAACATAGGGCCGGTCAATTTTTCTCTGGGAGCGAAAGCAGCTGCTGACCACATGGATGAGGCCCAACCTGCAAGAACAGAGAGAGTAACAGTAAATAGCACTCAGGGAAGAACAGGACTAGTCCGCTACAGTTTATGCTAAAGGGACAGAGCAGAAAGCAGTGGCCGCAAGGAACATCTCGACTCAAAATGACCAGATTTTGTGTCTTGCTTAACACTGCTGCAAGGGCAATAATCTACACCTCAAACAGCAATGATGTCAAAATTGTTTTTCAAGTTCGAGCGTGCAAGTATCGCTGCATGATTTGTTAATGTACTTTCAAGAGAACCTCACCGTGAGTAATGATACCAGTACCCGCACATTCGTGTTCGTCATAACTTAAGCAAGCAATATTATGATTACCTGGAACTCACTTCCAAAACCTTTCCAGATAAACATTCTGGCTATACCGATGACCCATCGAATTTAAAAAAAAAAAAATTAGTTCAGTGAGTTCGAGCTAACGAGGTTTTACGGTATTATCTGTTCGGGCACACTCAAAACATGCGCTTTAGAAGCTATCACAACCACCCCACTGCCAAAAAAGGACAAGCCAGACGCACAAACAGATTTTTGCGGCAGGACATGCGCAATAAATAATGAAAACACACACAAAAACGAAAATTCAAGGCGCATGATCACTTTTGTAGTTGACTTCGCCGCAAAGCACGAATGCTTTGCGGCAAACGCGCGGGCGGACGACCGTCACGGAAAACGGCCGCAACCTTTCCGTAAACATCTTCGCCAAAAATCGTCCCGAAAATTCGATGTACAGCATTTGAAAATACCTAATCCACCCACTAGCGGTACGGTCTGGCGATTGTCGCTTTCCTCTTTCAGGGTTACTGCAACAGGGTCCCCGCTACGCATTTACATGGTAAACAACGGTGAACAAAGTGCTGTACAAATGCTCATACCGGTTAACTCGCGTCAAGGAAAAAACAAAGATTTACTTACTGCGAGTCGCACGTGTTTGTCCGCACCGATGAAGGCGAGCAATGCGGCTCGGTGGCTAGGCGGCATGCCCTGCTGCGCTGGGCTCGGATGGGTCTTCGGCGCGGCACCACGAGTGGTGTGAGTCCTCAGACACAGTCGGCAGCGCAGACGAGTCCTTCGTCCGCAATCCGTGGTCGGGACCCGAAAAACGCAGTCCAGTTTGAGCCATACCGCGTTACCGTCACCTACTCTTCCACAGTAAACAATGCGAGACTTCGCGATCGTCGCCCGTACCAATATGGCGGACGGTCTTGTTTACATCAGTGTTGCTAGATCACCAAGCAATTTCGCATAGGGTCCATTAGCAAGGCAGCCTAGCCTACGTAATACCCGTCATGAGGTTTTCTGCATTATGGGGCGCTAGCTAATGTTTGTTACGTTTTGGATATTGGGACTGTGCATGTAATTCATGTAATTTGAGGTTGTGTAATTTTAAAAAATACAATAAAGGCGTCGGACCATCGTAAACACCGGTTAATTGTCGCAGCTAAAAAAGAGCGAATATAAATTCACAACCTGTCGTAAATAAAAAACAAACGCGTGCTAAAGAATTCAATCGGCTGCATAACAGGTGTCCCCAGGAAGAGGTATTAAACAAAAATATAAAAATGTAGAATTTCTAAAAAAATAAAAAATAAATTCACTGCTCCAGATTGTTGTCCATAACCCCCGTTAAGCGGAAATAAAAATATAAAGGCTGTCGCAAGCAGGCAAGCACCGGATAATTTGGTCACCGAAAAGTTTGCGCACCGAAATGTCCGTACACCGAAATGTCCATGCACCGAGACGCCCATACACCGATATGTCCGTACACCGAAATTTGCGCACCGAAACATCCTGCACCGAATGTCCTAGAGCCGTCTGGAGTTTGTCCGGTGCTCCCTGAAAAAATTTGCCTAGGAGATTTTCTTTTGATTATTTTTATATACAGATAATCTGCTGCCGGCGGTGTTAATATTCGTATAATATACGTAGTTCGATGTGAGTTTTACATTTCTCACTTAATTTCGCCCCAGGATTATCCGACACTATATTTTAATTTAAAAACCTAATTGTAACGTTAATGTAACGACACGTTCCAATTTTCGAAGTGGAACTGGAACACGTTCCTTTCGCAATAAAGAAACTTGTAACAGGAACTCGTTTCAAAATTAGGAAGGAACGAGGAACGAGCTTTCGTTCCTATTTTAGAGGAACGTGTACAACACTGCAAATGAATAACCGTTCAAGTTCTGAAACTTTTAAAACTGTTGCTTATTAACGAAGTGGTATAATAAGTGTAATATTTTTTCTAGGCCACTTCCAAGAGGAAGTCTTGGTGAAGGGGAAGATGAGAGGAGTGTCAGTAGCCACATTGGCTTGATGAGCAGGGAAGTCAGAAAAGCAGGAGGAGGAGACACCGAAAAGGTGGCACAATCAATGGAGTTGACATTCTTCGCAAGGAGGAAGCTAATGGAAGGAGAGAAGCCATCACTCGAAGAACTTTTCCATGTGTACCCTGTTTTGAGGGGGGAACGTGAGGTAATTCCTTACTTAGTATTTTGCTCTTTTATACATTAAAAATTACACTTGTGGTGCTCTTCATCACAAATGCTGTCCAATTAAGCGTTGGATGTTATTACCGTATAACGCGGACTTTAGGTTAAGACGGAGTATGGGTCGACCCCCTTATACCTTTAGCCGCAAAATGTGAAAAAATAATTAGGTACAAAACGTCGATTTATTGAGACTATAACTTGTTTCGTCGCAGATTATTTGTTTAAAACTGTCTGAAATATCGCCAGATCACTGCTTCTGGCTGGCTGTTGCCCACACAGCAAGTTGTCCTCAGTACAGTCCAGGGAATTGCTTCTGCAGCTCTTCTTAGGCAAGCCGCTCCCACATCACCAGGCTCACAATAAAGTTTTTCCTCCTCCTCCTCCTCCTAACAAAACCATGTCATTGGGAAGTAAGCGCAAAGCATGGGACACTCGTGTGCACACCATAGCGAGAGCCAGTCAGTGCAGGTGGCCAGAAACATGTTGGGGAATCCATTCGTGGAGACGTCGCATGACGCTCGTGGATAGAAGTGACCACTTTGTAAGCAGCACAGGTGCACAGAGCAGCGCCCATGAAACAAGGTCTTCCGAGCGTTGCATACTGAGAGGTGCCTGAAAGCTTTCGCAGCGATGTCCTCGTTGCGGTAGGGATTACGAGCGCTCTGCTTGTGTCACTGAAAACCTCCGTTGCGCGAATTGTGGACGGACGCATGAATCGACACATTCTCATTGCTCTGTGCGGCGAAAAGAGAAGGCCATCTACAAGCTGAAAACCTCAGAAAACATGGACTACATGGCGGCAAAAGCCGCATTGCAGAAGCCGCGTCATTATCTCCGCAAGGATGGGTCAGCTTCTGCTAGAAATGCAACTAAGCTGACTAGAGTGAACACCACGCATCCAAAGCAAGATATTCAAAATTTCCCTCCACTATCACCACCTCAGCCTGGTCGGTCAAGCACCTGCAGAGCAAGTGGCGACTATGCCTACGCAGGGCCGCGGTACGGAACCGCCGAAACCTGCACCTCGCACTCGATCCAAACAGTCGCGCGATCAAAGCATGCACCCTAAGTCGACAAACGCCTTCCATTTGGTGGGAATGATACTGGGCACCCTTCGCAACTTCCTCACTCCTCCTTCCTCCCCAGTGGCTCACGCCATACTTACTCTCATTGATTTAGTCTCGCCGATATTCTCACCATGGCGGTAACAACAATGTCTACATCTCCAGTACCTGTACTAAATGAAATTCGTAACAAGGCTACTGTCTTTCAATGGAACGCGCGTGGTCTCCGCAGCCACCTATCAGACCTCCGGCAACTCATCCAAAATCTCCGCTTCCCAATTATAGCTGTTTCAGAGTCCCGGCTGCCTTCTCAAATTCGCCTTTCTGGATACTCGATTTTCCAGTCTGCCACAGGCGCAGACCAAAGCGGGGTTCTACTTGCGATTCGGAATGACTTCACCTTCACATCGCACACTGTGTCCAAGGACTCGTTGAATGAGTATGTAGCAGCTACGGTGCAACAATAAAATATTACGTTCACTGTAATCGCAGCATATGTACCACCCGGTGCCATGTTTGACGCAAAACGGCTTAGTTCCCTGCTCACGGCTACCCAGCCACCACATGTGCTAACAGGCGACTTCAATGCCCATCACCCTGCTTGGGGAAGTGACAAACTCACCGTGAGGGGTCGTCACCTGCTGGACATGGTCAGTCAGGCAGGACTGGTGGTGGTAAACACAGGAACCCCGACATTCATTCGTGGCTCGATGGCTAGTGCGTTGGACGTCACAATGGTCTCTTCCCCGTTGATTAACTCTGTAACCTGGCACGCCGACATTGAAACCCTTGGAAGTGACCATGTGCCAACCTATTCTCCTTATCAAGGGTCTGCGCGGGGGATCATTCCAATCCAAAGTTGCTAGGGTAGATTGGAATGGCTACCGCTACAGGGTTCATAGAGGCTTCCAGCGACAGAATCACAACTCACGACGAGCTCGTCGAGATTGTAACAAAAACCGCTGCCACAAGCACAGTTCGAGTTCAACAATTGAAGTCACGCTCTGAGGCGGACGCTGAATACGAACGGCTTCGAGCCATCCGGCGCCGAGCCGAACGCCGTGCGCGAAGGACGTTATCACCAGATGATATCCGTGCCGCCCGGCGTGCACAAAAGCACGTGAGAAAACACATCGACAAGCTTGGCAAGGAACAATGGAGGCTGTTCTGCTCACGGCTGGACCCACGCAAGCCTCTCTCGCACATCTGGCGCGTAGTCAGAAGCTTGAAGTCGGAGCCGTGTCAGATGCGCCCATTTCAATCAGTGGCTCTACGTGGCGGACTCAGTGAGATTGAAGTGGCGGAAGCGTACAGCAAGAAGATCACTTTCCCTTCGACCTCCACTGTAGTGTCTCTTTTCACGACATCCGGACTCTCTACGTCAAATGCTGTGAATTTGGACTGTCCTTTCACCATGCGGGAGCTCCTTAATGCCTTAGCGTCTGTGAACCGATCGTCAGCACCAGGCTCTGACAAGATTACCTATTCCACGTTAGCCCATCTTGGTGAGAAGGCCCTTCAGCAGTTACTCTCCATCTACAATTCTTCCTGGAGCACAGGGCGCCTCGTGGCCAGCTGGAAGATCGGGCTTGTGAGACCAGTTCTCAAACCGGGCAAGTCACCAGCGGACATGAACTCCTACGCACCAATAACACTTTTGAGCTGCGTTGGCAAGGTTATGGAGACGATGATTTTGGAGCGCCTGGTCTGGGACTTTGAAAACAGCACAGTATATCCACCACAAATGTCGGGTTTCATGCGTGCAAGGAGTAGCATGGATAATGTTTTATGTTATCACGGGACATAACCCAGCAGATGGCGTTAAAGAACATTGTCGTAGCTGTCTTTCTGGACATCAAAGCTGCCTTTGACAGTGTCGCCCATGATGGTATTTGCCGAGAAATGACGGCTGCAGCTATCAGGGGGCAGATGTTTACGTGGCTAAGGGACTACCTTCAAGACAGGACTGTATATATGACCACTACTAGCGGAGATACCACCCGTCACACTATAAGACAAGGTGTTCCGCAAGGCGGTGTCCTTAGCCCCACTCTCTTTAACATCTGCCTTGTTGGTCTTCCAAAAGTATTACCCTCTGGCGTGAATGTATCATTGTATGCTGACGATATATGTGTGTGGTGCTCAGGGAGAAACCGCCGAAGCATACGAGCGAAGCTGCAACTGGCGATCCGACAATTGGCGCGATACCTGAAAAATGATGGACTGGTTCTTTCTCCTGAAAAATGCTCTGCGATGGCATTTACAAGACCCGACATGTTTCGTAATGCCCTGACTGTAGCAGGCTGCACCATATCATATGTGCGATGTCATCTATTCTTATTCATTGTATTTCACAGGTCAATGTCATGGACTTATCATATTCGGTGCCTCAAAGACAAACTACCGTCTTTCGTGCACATCCTACGGATGCTCGCGGGCACTGCATGGGGTTGCTCGGTTGCTTCGCTGCTATGACTCTACAGGGCACTCTTTATTGGTCTGCTTCGCAACAGCCTGCCTACCCTCGGTTCACTGTCCAAGAGCAACGTCAATCAGCTAGAGGCACTACAGGCGCAAGCTCTGCGTATTTTCCTGGGACTCCTTAAGTGCACTTCAACGTCCGGGACACTTTGTGAAGCGAGATGCCTCTCAGCCAGGGTACTATTAAGACAAGAAAATTTCCGTGTCTGCCTCCGCCATGTTAGCGGTTCATTTGCCCATACTTTGGCAGATAGCTCCAGAAGTCATGTGCAGGAATTCCTGCCGGTTTACTATCAACGTCCTATTAGACCCGAGTTACCACCTTGGCAATTTTCTACGTGGTCAATAACAACAACAGTGCCTGGAATCGGGAAAAAGTCAGCGATGCCTCCACCGGCCTTGACCTACTACACACTTCAGCATATATCTCGCTGCTATGGCGTGTATACCCACGTATATGCTGATGGGTCCGTGACTTCTGAATCTTCCGCCATAGGTGTATGGGTGCCATATTCGGGGGTCTCTGTGAGCCAAAAGCTCAGGAGCTGGCAGCAGTAAGAGCTGCGCTGCAGATTGTCAGGGACTGCCCTCCAAAACCTTGGGTAATTTTGCTGGACTCCCGCTCTGCGCTACAAACGCTTCTCAAGCGTGGAAGTCAGCAAGGCCAATTGATACAAGAAATCAACGTCATACACACTGAGGTACTCCGCAACGGGCACACAATTTCTTTGCAGTGGCTTCCAGGACACTGCGGCATCACGGGCAATGTTATATCGGATCGGCTCGCACGTGAGGGCCATTCCACGAGCTCACCAGTACAACTCCCTTTATCCAAGAAGGACATCAACAGAAAGGCCACAACTCTTGGAGGGCGCATGCAATTGCAGCACTGGCGGAACCCGGACCTGCAGTACGCACCCCTTTACGCTATCGACCCGCAGTGTACGTTTCGTATACCTCACGGTTTATCGAGGCAAACAGAGTGTGCTATACATCGCCTGCGCCTTAAAGTAGCCTATACAAAAACCTTTCTTAACAAAATCGGTCTGATGGCATCACGTCTGTGTACGCTTTTCGGTGTACGAGAAGACACTGAACACCTGTTCCGCGTTTGTCCACGTTTTAACCCGGCGCGGGCGACAGCGCGAAGTTTATTACGGGCGAGAACTGTCAGCATGGAGGACTTTTTCGGCACCTGGAACAGCGAAGACAGGGCGGTGCGGGGTTATAAAGCTCTTGCGCGTTTCCTCAGAGACTCTGGACTCGACTCCAGCCTGTGACTGCCTGTGACTTTTTTTTGTTTTTGTATGTGTGTTCATGTGTCTGTCTGGTGGAGTTTCTTTCGTTTTTTTTTCATTTTCTTATTTGTATTATTCATGTAAGCATATACCCTGTGGTACCGGGGTTCTTGCACCCGGCCGCGGTTCCCCAGAAAGACACTTTGCCCCCTCGATCACACCTTTACTGGGAGTCCCCCTCCGCCAAGGTACACTGCTCAGCCGATCCGGCTGCACACACGTCGCCCAGCCGAGTCCGCCATGTTCCGCCCTAGCTCGTCCCGCGCCACCTCTTCATCCTCAGCCGGCACATGTCCATCCCGTGGGATTGTCCCCCGCCACTATTGCCGGATTACCACAACCCCTTATTACATGTTCACCAACCATCTGAAGTAGCAAGCCCAGCATTATGCAGGGCTGACCTCTTCGGTCTCATTGAAGAATTTTCTCTCTCTCGCTCCCCCTTCAGCGAACGCCAGTGCCGTACCCTTCTCTTGGAGACACCGAACTGGTGCAAGGCGGACATGTTGTTGGCTTTGAAAACCCCTAACTTTTCTTTTAAATGTTGTTGTGCATGGCTGCCAAGTTCCTTAACTCTTTTTTAGCAAGAAGACAATACCACGCATACATTCACTGACAGTGATAGAAGCAACAAAACAAAAAGTGGCGATGCATCCGATTGATGATGGGGGCGATGGTGCCTTGTAGTTTGGATGGGCTCGATGGGCTGCTTCGTTGCCAGATGACAACTAGAATTACGCCAGTGACCGCTACATAGGTTGAGGGGTGACTTTTTGGCAAATTTTTCCGTAAAATATCTCGACCTATATCTCGACCTTATATGAAGAGACAGCCTTGCATGCATTCACTTAAAAGTTGTACCTTTTGTCACGAAAAACATGATAATCATTGTCAAATTTTTATGGTTAGTGAGTGGCCACGGGAATCATGATCATACATAGCATAACTATCGTAAGCATGAATTTTCTAATGCTGTTCGAAGTGGGCACAGGGTTGATTGAACGGCAAAAGTTCGCCATCCCTGTTAGAACGGCTGGAAAGACAGGAAGTCTGATTTGTGGATTTCAAGCATTATAGAAAGGCCACATGAGATATTAACACTATGGTGTTTTACCTAACAGGTGTACAGCGAGTTCCAGAGGCTGCCGGGCATAAATGTTGAAGTAGATCTTCCAGCAGCCATTGAAAAGTATGGGAGCCGCATATTGAGCCTGGCATTCGACAGCCGCAAGAGGGCAAAAATGCATGATGCGGCAGACAGCTGTAAGTATTAAACACTCCATTTTTGGTCAGTTTGCCATATTCATCTGGCAAATAAAAATGTGCCTTTTAGCCTTCATGATGTCATTTGCCGACACTTATCTTTTCTAGCATCAACTGATCTTATTTGTGTTTTGTTATAAATGTCATCAGATACATAACACAACTGCATAACCAACTTTCTGCTTGGTTAAAAATGTGTCGCTTCCACTGCAGTACATTAATGCTGTAGTGTTTCAAAGTGCCAAACACTGCAGTATTTTTTAATAAACTCATTTGTTCACGAGTAAGATGCGATGTACAGCTTCATGATTGATGGGGATTAGGAATGCGGCTGTGCGGCATTTATTTTCTGCTTGCCTCTTGTTGCCCTCCATGATTCGGCCTTGTTACTGTACATCGATCCCATGATTAATTCCCCCGGTGGTGCTCCTTGGTTTGGTTTGGGTTTCGGGTTTCTCTTAGAGGTTCGCTTTGCTGTTCTTGGTTCTTTTACTTTTGCAGTCGGCTCTTGGTGATTTGTTACTGCGACTTTCAGCCATAACGCAAATTTAGCCGTACCACCAACTTCATCCGTAAAAATAAACACACAAAACACGCAAAACGTAAAACAAGTGCCCGAAACTAATGAAAAGGCTTGAAAGATGCGCCAAAATATATATGCACGCTCTTGCACGTAACGCCCAGCTGCGAGCATGCCAAATGAAACTCGCTGCTGTCTATCATTGGAATGGCTGAACGGTTGAGACTGTCCCTCTCCCGCCGTGTTGCCACGTTCAGTCGTAACGCACTTTTCGCCGTAGTGAGACTCTGCGCCGTGTTACGACGGTCAGCCGTAACGTACTTTTCGCCGTAGTGAGCCTCTCCGCCGTGTTGCGACGGTCAGCCGTAACGTAATTTTCGCCGTAGTGAGCCTCTCTGCCGTGTTGCGACGGTCAGCCGTAACGTACTTTTTGCCGAAGTGAGCCTCTCCGCCGTAATGTGGCGGTCAGCCGTAACGCACTTTTCGCCGTAGTGAGACTCCGCCGTGTTGCGACGCTCAGTCGTAATGCACTGTTCAGCGCAACGCGACTGTCCGCTGTGGTGGCACGATGCCTAGTGCGCGGCGGCGCCTTTTAATTTTAACCCAGTTTGCATTTTGTCTTGTGTTCGTACTTCATCGTCCGCTGTAAATACTTGTGTATACGTGTATAGACCTTTCTTCCTCATCTACCTCCTTCGTCTTGTCATCGGGTGCCTCACAACCTCTCCACGTGACGACACAACAAACATCACGGACGAACCAATTGGATTGAAAAAACATTTATTGTGCCTGCGGTTGAAGTCCAAGTTAAGACTTCAGACTTGACCAGTGTCGTCCTCGCTGTCGCCACCAGGGTTAGAGGCCCCCCGCCCGTTACCGGGCTGTGAAGTCTCCTGCCTGGCCAACGCCACGATCACCCGCTGGACGGCCTCGAGTTGGAGGTCTTGGTTGCCAGATCGCTTAGCCTCTTCAAAGGCGGGCGGGCGTCTTCCTGATGTAGAATTTCTGGGAAGTTCAGACAGTCCCAGACGATGTGCTCAAGAGTCGCGGGGGCGTTGCGACACACCCTGCACGTACCGTCGGGGTGTGCCTCCGGGAAAATCTTGTGCATGAAAGCCGGGCTCATGACCGTTCGTGTTTGGAGCTGCCTATATATGACTGCCTGCTCCCTGCTCAGCCCTTTACAGGGCGGCGGGAGCGCGCGTCTGGCGAGCCGATAGGCCTTGGTTATCTCGTTGAAGCTGGTCATTCGGTCTCTTGTACTGAACAAGTCATCACCGCCTGACCCGGCGCGGTCCGTTAGTTCGCGCGCGCGGGCGTGTGCAGTTTCGTTATTGTTGGCGTTGGTGTCCGACACTTCCCCTGCGTGTGCCGGAAACCACTTTATTCTTGCCCTTTCCCGGTGTCTCGGTATCTCGTTTAAAATCTTCGTCGCAGCAGCAGAGACCCTGCCTCGGGCAAAGTTCCTGATTGCCTGCCGCGAATCGCTGAGGACAGTGCGGCAGCCCGGGTCTTTGATGGCCAGTGCGATGGCCACCTCTTCGGCCTCTTCGGATGTACTGCTCGCCGTGCTGTCCGCCACTCTGATGCTGCCCCCAGCATCGATGACAACAACGGCGAATCCTCTTCTGCTCGCATATTCGGCAGCATCCACGTAACGGGCGCGCGCGTCGCCGGCGTGCAGGTCCGCCAGCGCCTTGGCCCTCGCCTTGCGTCTGCCTTCATTGTATTCGGGGTGCACGTTGCGCGAGATAGTGTCCACGCGAATTTTGCTCCTGATCTCCTCCGGGACGGGCGTCTTGGCTCCTTGTTGTTCGCGAATCGTATTCCAAGCTTCTCCAGGATTCTCCTACCGGGCTTGGTCATGGAAAGCCTCTCCAGCTGGTCAATCCTATGAGCTTCGGCTGTTTCATCGAGGGTGTTGTGGATGCGCAGAGTGTATAACCTCTCCGTGCTGGTGGATTCGCGAACTCCGATGGCCGTCTTGTATGCCCTTCGGATGACTACGTCGAGCTTGTTCGTTTCGTCCCTCTTCCATTTGTGGAAGGCGGCCACGTATGTGATGTGGCTGAGGACGAAAGAGTGCACGAGGCTCGTGAGGTTCTCCTCGCGAAGTCCCCTCCGTCTGTTCGACACTCTTCTCATTAGTCTGATGGCGTTGGCCGCCTTGCCAACAACCCGTGTCACTGTTTTCCCGTTGCCTCCGTGCTCGTTAATAAGCATTCCCAGAATACGGATATCTGTGACTCTGAGTATGACGGTAGCGTCTTTGGTGTAGACGGAGATTTCCTCGCGGTCGCTTCTCTTTTCAGTGCGGGGACCTTCCCTGGGCCTGTATAGCAGCACCTCGGACTTACTCGGTGAGCATCTGAGGCCGGTGCCCTCGAGGCTTTCCTCGACCGGCCGTACCGCCCGTTGAAGCGCCTCTTCTACTGGAGCGTCGCTGCCGCCCTCGACCCCCAGCGTGATGTCGTCGGCATATATGGTGTGCCCGACGTGCTCCACCTCTGCTAGTCTTCTGGCGACCTCGATCATGACTAGGTTGAATAGGAGCGGCGAGATCATCGACCCTTGAGGGGTGCCTCGGCTGCCGTTCTCTTTGGCGTCCGTTGCGAGATCCCCCGCAACGATTTCTGCCGTTCGGCCCGTGAGAAAGCTCCCTATGTACTCATGGGTCTGCTTGCCCATGTTCAACTTAGAGACTTGGCTCGGGATCGCCGAGTGGTTGACATTGTCGAAGGCCCCCTGTAGATCCAGGCCCATCGCGGCCCTTGAGTCACGGGTGTCCCTGTCGACAATGAGGTGCTTCAGTTGTATCATGGCGTCCTGCGTACACAAGTGCTACCGGAATCCGATCATACTGTCGGGGTAAAGGTCGTTGTTTTCGAGATATTCTTGCAAGCGCGCTAGTAGGACGCGCTCCAGTACCTTGCCCACGCAGGATGTGAGCGATATTGGAAGGAGGTTGTCCGTGTTCAGCGGCTTTCCAGGCTTGGGTATCAGAATCATCTTAGAATGTTTCCACTCCTTCGGTACGACTTCCGACCTCCAGCACTCGTTGAAGTATTTCGTGAGGGCTACAATCGAGCGGTCATCGAGGTTCTTGAGTGCTCCGTTCGGCACGCGGTAGGAACCCGAAGCCGATCTGCTGTTAAGCTCTTGCAGAGGCGTCCGCACTTCCTCGACGTCGATGTCTCTGTCCAACCTGTCGTTTGGGCTTCCAAAGTAATCTCTGTGGGTGAGTTTCTGCGTGGAGGGGATGTATTTCTCCAGAAGTTTCTTCTTCACCGCATCCTCGCCTCTTTCCTTGATTTCCGCGTGTAGGATCTTTGCAAGCCTATCCCTCTTATGAAACTTGGTCTTCGTCTCATCCAGTAGGTGCCGGAACAGGTTCCAGGTCCTGCCGTTGTGGAGTTGGCCGTCAGCAGCGTTGCAAAGCTCGTTCCATTTCTGGTTGTTGAGCGCGTGGCAGTGCTCCTAAATCTTTCGATTCAGACTGGCGATCTTTGCTTCTTCCATGGCTCTTGTAGAGATCGCTTCGCCTGGATTAGATGGACGAGCCTGCTGTCCATGCTGTCGACTTGAACATCCGTCTCGATTTCTCTCGTGGCCATCTTCACGTCCCTGGTAACGTTTTTCATCCAGGCGGCGATGTCTTGGATGTGTTCGTTTTCGTCTGCGGTCTCGTTTCTTTGCCTTCTGAAGGCTTCCCAGTAGACCCATTTGTGCTTTCGTGCCTGAGGTGCGCTGGCTCCACTCAGTCGCACTGTAGTTTCCACAATCATGTGATCACTTCCAAGGTCCAGTCCAGTGTTCGTTCACTCTACGTCCTCCGCCACGATGTTCTTGACAAAGGTGAGGTCGGGGGTGGTGTCTTTGGACACCGAGTTGCCCGTTCTCGTCGGGTTGGCAGGATCCGTGACGAGGACGTGCCCATTGTCGAGCGCATCCTGTGCCAGGTTTCTGCCTTTGGCGTAATTGTTCTTAACGTAACCCCAGGACTGGTCCATGGAGTTGAAATCGCCGCATACCAGTAGCTTGGAGCAGCCTGCCTGTGCACTGGCCTTGTGTAGAATCGCCCTGAAGCGCTGCCTGCGTTTACTGGGGTTGCTGTAAACGTTGTGGATATAAATACTTTCCTTTCTTTTCTTGCCTACCACCACTTCCGCAAAGACGTGATCAATTGTAACGTTCGTGAGATTAAGTTCCAGCATTGTGTGCTCCTTCCTGGCCATGACGCATAGTCCCCGGCTGTTGTCGTCGGTAGACCATAGCGCTCTGTGGCCATGTAGGGGGCGAGGCACTGTTAAAGGTTCTTGGAGTAGGATTATGTCTGGTTTCCGGTCGCTGCTCTCGATGTGTTGCAGTAGAACTGCCCACTTCCTGTCCAGGCCGCGGCAATTCCACTGCCAAACGACTATTGTTGTTTCTGGGGCCATGACTAGTCTGCACCGGTAATGCCGCCCTGCGCCGTCGTGCGTGGGGCCTGGTGTTGGGATAAGGCCTCATAGCTTAGAGTGTGTTGGATGGCTCCGTCGATCTTCAAGAACCGTTCGTGATCTTTCCTGCTTTTTTTCGGCGATGGGCGACTTGAGCGAGTCGGCTCTTTTCCGTCCTCGATTCGAACATTCGCTCCATCCTCTTTTCAAGCTTGCTCAACCTGTCCTCTATTCGAGTTTCGTTGCTGCTAATTTCTTTGGTGCCACGTTTTTCCGTGATCCTCTTCTTTAGTGCCGGTTCTTTGAGTTCCTGGGCATCATCGACAGTTTCCATTGGCTGCCCCTTAGGCAGAGACTCAGACGTGTTGGTCGAAGGGCCCAGGGCGGTGTCGTTGCCCCTAGCCTCCGCCAGACATTGTAGGCTCTTCTTCAATTCATCTACCATTCTTCTCAATTCCTTGTTTTCCTCACGAAGAGCCTCTATCATTTCGTGCTCCTTGCTTTGAGTGTGCTGTTTTTTGGTTGCGTTGCCGCTGGCCTTTCTGGTGCTCTTGGCCGCATCCGCCCAGCTTACGCGGTCCTTTGACGGGGATCTTCCTTTCCGGGAGGTGCTGGGACTCCGACTCTGACGGCGCAAGATGCCGCTGTTGGATGGCGACCGGCTCTTAGAAGTCGAGCGGTTCCTCGAATGGGATCTTGGTTTGCGTGCGGAGCCCAGTACTGGGAAGTCGCTTTCGGATGGCAGCTGGCTCTCTTCTACCGAAGCGTAACGCCGCTCCCATTGTCTTTTCCTGACGACATATAGCGTCTTGTAGCGCGCCTTGCAGGCCTTATCACCCGTAACGTGGCCGCCGCCGCATAGCTTGCCTTGGTGAGCATGGATGCTGTTCCTCCGGGTTGAGTTTGCCACATCCCCGGCATCTTCTTTCATTTGGGGTGGGACACACGTCTTTTCGATGACCAACGCGTCCGCTCTGGTGTCAGACATCCACCTGCTTGCGATAGAGAGAGCATCTTAGCAATGCCGACCCGTACCTCACGTAATTCGGAACCTTCGCGCCCTTGAAAACGACGATGACCGTTGTCGTTTCGCCGATTCTCTTGGCTCCTAGGGCTAGCGGATTACGCTTGTTGACCACGCGCTCGTCAATGTTTCTGGAGGTCTCGCTGATCGGGATTCCTCTGATGACTCCATTGACCGTATCGTGTGGCGCAGTTCTGTAGGCCCACACTTCATGCTTCTTTTCCCGTATGGCGATTTCTTTGATCTGGCTGTACCGGGTGGCTCGTTCCTCCTCTGAGGTGCAGATCACAACGATGTTTTGCTGAGCATTTACACAGAGGATGTCCTCGTACTCAGCTTCCTTGGTGGTACCGGCCGCTGCATGTACGGCCGCAGTCAAGTCCACTATGCCTAGCTTGGCCAAGTTGATGCCTCCTCGAGGTCTCAAGGCGATCTTGATGGTATCCCTTGGCAGCGCTGGCATTCTCGCAGCCTTGATCGCCGAAGATCTTGTTTTCCGGGCGCGTGCCGCTGCCTGCTTAGCTGCGGCTGCGTCTTTGCTCGTCCGCGACGGGGTTTCTTGTTGGCGACTTCGAGCGAGACGGACACTCGCCATTTTCCATCCTGCTTCTTGCATTTCTTCGGGTGAAATGTCCTCGCCCTCCACTTGCACACTCATTTTTCCAAAATACCTGATGGACGGAGTGGACGGCTCCATCTCGGCGTCTAAACTTGCCATCTTGCAGGTTCGAGGTGGCCTCAGCTGATGTAGCGCTGGGCCTACCCTCGGCGACCACGCCTAAGCTGAGTGGCCTCACGCCGGTGAAAAGTCGAATAGTCTGATAAATCGACTTGCCTTGGATGATGCTGGTACCAATCGATGCCGTGTGCTTTCACGAACACATTGGTGAGCACGAATGGAGGCTTAGAACTAATGGGCATTGCTAATTTGCCATTAGAAACGGAGCCGATGTGAAGCGCGCCGGACGAACCAAACTTTACTGGGTTATTGACAGAACGGCTCGGAGATCAGGCGCTTCTTGTTCAAGATCACGGGAAAGGCTTCATCGAATTAAAACCGGTTGCTTCATCCTCTGATGTAGATAGATTGCGAAAACTCTATGACGAGATTCAAGTTCATTGCCGAAGCCTAAGGGCCCTCGGAATGACCCCTGCTACGCACTGCTCTATTTCTGTGAGTAATTCTGCTCCGGAGGCTACCTCCAGATCTGGCGCTTAGATATCGCAACGAATTCATATCCACGAGATGAACTTTGAGTAGCATATGACTTTTGGGAGGCAAGAACTTGAATATAATGCAGCAATGATATCGACTACGTTAAATCGCGAGTTCCGGGATACAATTTCGCATCACAAGCATGCGGGTCCCAAACTGTTGTTCGTATCATCCTTGCACAGTACTACGTCCAGGATGAGAAAAGCCATGTTTTGTTCATCTACTCATGAATCGGGATTTTGCTTCTCTTTAGATGAGAAGAAAGCGAGTCTTCCTCGTGAGGAATGCTGCTTTCGTTTCTTGACTGAAGGCCATCTTGCTAGACAATGTAAGAGAAAAATCGCCTGTCAGCACTGCTCGCGGCGGCATGCCTCTTCAATGGGTAACCAACAGCTGAGGAAGGAAGCTACCAGCAAGTCACTACAACTCCGGTACAACTGTTGTTCAGACGAGAATGCCCCGCGGTATTCCTTCAAATGCTGACGACGAACGTGTCCGGGTCGACAAGAGCGTTGAACTGCAGTATTCTTTTCGACGGCGGCAGTCAACGCAGCTTCATCATCACCATCATTTATTATACCCTTAAGGGCCCCTTGTGGGGTATTACGTAAGGGGGGAGCAAGTACAGAAATTCCACAGCAGGTGATGGTCGATGGTACTGAGGTCGATGGATCTAGACTGAGATTTCCACGTAGCTAGGTTGCGATCTGGCCAGACAAGATACACTCGCAGAGGGAGTTCTCGTGGGAAAAGAGATACGAGGGACATTCAGTAGAGTGCAGGTATACCTTCACCGCTTCACAACCAGCACTACTGTTTTCGTTGAAGCAATCGAAGTAAAATCAATTTCCAACGGCGCGATTCAGGGTCAGTGGCTCAGTGGCTCTGATCTGCTCGATAGAAAGCCGGACAAATGCTCCACCTTGTTTGACGCATCTCTCAGAAGTCTGGTGGGACCTGCTGGACAATTGCCGGTCTCCTAGTGCATTCCGTACTACAGCCAAGGCTCCTGTACCAGGCACAGTTCCAGCACATGACGTGAGCGGAGTGGGACCGGTTGGAGGCTCTTAACAAGGCCGCCATGCTCACCGTTACTGGCCTCTTCCGGCTAAGACCAATCCCACAGCTCCAATCAGAAGCCCAGCCAAACACGCTAGATGAACTAGTTCATCAGCGTCGTTCCGCACGCCTGCTGAAACGTGGGCTGGTTACAGAGGCAGCAGCTCTCGCCGCGTACATGGGCCAGCCGCCCAAAACGATATCAGCCTTTTCCACCGTGAGGGCACCCTGGCTGTACCGTCAGCTGACGGACAATAAGCCCCTGACAAGGCTACACGTGTCGGGCCTTCATACCCCGGGCCTTCACCAGCCTCCAGACGCCGTCCTTCATGACCCTGACTGGGCGCCTGAGACGCAACCGCTGGTTGTCCAGGCTTTTGTGGACGCCGGGTCGTGCGAGTGCTTCGTCACCACGGCCTTGACGTGTCGCTCTTACCCTGCCCTAAACCAAAGCTGCGCGTACGAGACACCCCATGCACTCCTAATCCTGCTAGTAGAACTTACTGCTATTTGTGGTCTGCAGGCGCTTGCACCCACATTCACTACTGGGGACAAGCTGGAACTTTATACGGATTCAACGACAGCGATTCCGAATTTGCGTCGCGCTTTGTACAAGCCCGCCCGCGCCGCATTCATGAGATTATGAACACTCATCCATGCCCTGTCCGCGTTTCGTGGATTCGCAGGGACATGCTTCCTGCCCACACAGCTACGGATCGCGCCTGCCACAGAGACCTTCCACGGCCACCACCATTCTTTCAGTATCTACCGCAGAAGAATTGCTGGTGGAAAATGAAACCTTCCTTCGCACCACGCGTGCTTTACTTCCACCGCGTAGAACCGACCTCCCTAGTGGGCTCACCCGTTGGGAGGAGGTCGTGCTGCGGAGACTTCGGGTGGTGTGGTGTTATCCCCACCAGTTACCCCCGCTTGGCCTGCCCGTTATCACGCGACGTTTGCGGACACTTGCCATTTCTGTGTGCTTCCTGTGTCAGAAGCTGGTGTTGAACAGTTCCTGTGGACTTGTCCTGGACTTAGAGACGCCCGAACGAAACACCTACGAGACACAGGGCTTCATCCTGGGAGATTTCCAGTTCTCAAGCACTGGATATGGGGGCCCCAACACAGGTCTCTTCTCGAATTTTTGTGCGTTACTGGTGCAGTGCTTCTTATGCCGTAGGGAAATCTCTCGCAAAAAAAGATTCTGTTCCAAGAAAAGATAGTGATATGTGCTCTCCGCCACAAAGCCTCCTGTGTCAGCGTGCTGTTTAGGATGGCATCACCGTTCTCATTTGATCGAACTTTCATTATAATGTGGTGACAGGAAGCATTGAAATTTTAGGACCTAATCTCAGAGCAATCGAGACCCGGCTTGGTTGGAGCATGCAAGGACTATAGAAGAAACCCGCAAAGAGAGTGCATTGCTCCAACATCGTTGAACTCCATAGGTGCACCAAGCAGCCAGATGTCAAGCCGTCCATTGAACAAGTTTTGGAGGCGAAAAGTTTTGAAACCAAGGACCAAACACCGACTCATCGACATGACTCCGTGATGTCTGAACTTGATGAGCCCACATCGAACCAAGAAGGCCGACACCCATCCCTGGATAAAAGGGTGCAGAACTTACGGATAATCTTCCAGTTTCTGAAGGAAGGCTCGACCATCTTTGCGACCATACAAGCGGGTCGACGTTAAGGGACCGACGAAATAGCGGAGACCGCAAAGGGGAACTTTACAGGAAATTTGGTCTATAAGGCTATAGACCAAATACTCGCATGAACTTCTCCTCAAATAGAGATCATTAAAAGGCATCGGGCGAGCTAAAAACAGGATCTATTGGGCTAGGCAGCAGCAATGGGAATCCACATGTGTTTTGCAATCCGGATCGCGACGATAGGCCGCGGAAACCAATTAAAGGTGTTGTGCCACCAAATTTTAACTCTGTAAAAAGCCGGCTGTAAGCTTCCTCTGCATGCAACGACCTTCAACACGAAGTGCTCGGTACAGGAAGCGCTTAATATATATTTTAATTCGCTTCTAAAATTATCTAAATGCTTTTCTGGAAATCGGGACCCATCGCTAGCGCCACTAACCATGACGTCAGTGAATTGCCAGCATAACAAAGTTTGTGACGTCTACAACGTTAGCGACTCGAGCTACGGCAACGTGAACTCCAGTTACCACAGTTTGTTTGGTCGCTTGGTCGTATCAGACACAGTATGCCGACATGACGGCGACGATGACGCGACGCCGACGAGTCGCCGAACCATCGGCCAACTGCCGAATTGCCAGACCGCGTTGTCACACTACGCCGACGGCGACACAAACACGTCGGCTGATGGAAAGTCGCCGTAGTGTGACTGACGCGCCGCCCAAAGACGCCAACGAAACCGGTCGCCTGACTGGTCGCCCGACGCGTCGTCGGGAATCGACCGAGAAGCGAAAACTGCGCCCCGACAACATTTGTGCCGCAATGAACGCGGCTCTATTTTGTTAGTTTCTGGAGTGTAATAAACTCAGTAAGTTCCATGAAGCCCATACAACTCAACACTAGCGCTAATGCGATCCGTATTTTGGCGTTCGACGCTTCGGCCGTGCTCTTCGGCGACGCCGCTACCCCGGAATGCGTGTGCGATCGGCTCGCCTGTAGAAAATATAAGGTCAGTTTCGTGCAGAAGAGTTACGTAGGGTAATTTGGGTAATAAGAGATCAGTATCGGCAAAGGTTTTTAACGTAAAACGTAAAACCAAAGTACGGCAAGCACTATCCCTTCAGTGCAAAATCGCAGTCGCAGCCGGGCACACTTATTTTTGCGAGCGCTTTCGCAAAAGAGCAGAGTTGATGGCAATAAGCTGTTGCGGGGGCTTCGCGGAACCTTGCTGCGTAAGCGCTATTTAAGAAATTTGAGTTTTCAAGTCAGGAATTCTGTAAACTAGCTCGTAAACACCGACGTACGACTCCAAGGATGGGCCTCCATCTAGTACCCCAGCTATATCGCCGTATGCAACCGTTTCTTTGGTGGCTCAGTGGTCTCGCGCGTTGCGCTTCCCGGTCAACGCTGCTGGTTCGATTCGCGGCGGGGCAACTTTTTTTTTAGCGGTTTTTTTTAGCGTTTTCATGGTTTGCATATCCATGGTTTTCATTTGTCTGCATCCGAGGATACAGACAAAGAATCCGTGTCGAAGCTGTCGCGGCTTGACGTGACGAGTCGGCGTGTTTACTTCCGTGGTGAAGCACGTATGTGGGGGAGCATACGCCGCAGTAAAGCCGCAACGTACCGCAGCGCCGCATGGTAGACAAGCGTGGCAGAGCGCCCTCGAACACTGTGACGTCACTGCTTGAATCGAGGCCCAGAAACCGAAACCGAATCCTGTTCACATGAATCGTGCGATAATAATTGTTTTACTCAGAATATGTGCATGTGAGAGCATGTATCATGCTTTCTAACGAAATATAAAACGTTTGCAACAAAGAATGCACAAGCAACAAATTTGGTGGCACAACACCTTTAAGTTCCTATTGCACTCCGTGGGTTTCCGAGCGGAGCGATAATAGACTGAAAAGTGCAGCGTCTCTTACCACAGGGAGAGGGCTGCCCGATCGTCTTAGTGGCCGGAGAAGGTGTACAAACTTTCGTATAATCATCGTTGCTGCACCGATGACAGTATCATCATCATCGGTGCCGATCTTCACGGAGGCCGTTCGCTCGAGCTGCTTCACCCTTCTCATAGTCGCCATTAAAGCTTGCGATATCGACTGTCGCCCCTCTCGACATGGAGGTCATTGTCCCTCGAGCCTAGACTCCCACAAATCACATAGCTGGCAAGTAAGGCTAATAAAGGAGTATCACCGCCACACAGCAAGTTTTAACACGAAAGTGTTTTATTCCGGGATATACAAAGATTTCCGTGTGGTCATATCCGTCACGGAAATGACGCCAGTACGCCTTTGCCGAAGCGACCCGCCAGCATGACGTCTCCCGCCAGGCACACCCACAAAACAGCCGCGGACTTCCAAATCATGCTCAGCAGCAGATTCCGCTGCACATTTCACTTTCGTGTTTTACCGATTCCAATGACACCACAGTTTTTTCAAACAACACTCTGTGAACAACGACATCGAAAGTCTTACTAAGATCGCAGTAAATTGCGTCAATCTGTCCTCTGTTCTGATGCGTGACTCAAAGATGGCTGGATGTTTTTCATATACTAGGAAATCTATTTGTAGTTAAGCAGTTAATAAATATAAATGTTAGAACAGCAACTTCAATATCTTTTATAGGATTTATGCCACAGGAATACCATCTGGGCCAGAAGACGAAGAGGGTTTCATGGGCGTGAGGTTTTCCAAAGCTTCTCATCAAGAACTGTACTTGCCCCATACACGCTGTTGATTAATCGAGATGTATCTTTGTCTCTGGGAGGTGCGAAAGGGCTGCCAAAGTGACGCGTGAAGGAATTGGCTATATCAGTAACTCATTTCCGGAAGACTCAAACACATGAATGCGATCATTTCAGTTATTTGAGTGGGAACGAATGAACGAATGAATGAATGAAGTTTGATGGCTCACGCGTTACACTAATCTCTAGTGACTTAAGGTAGGAACCGTTGCCTCTTATTCATAGCTTTTTATACGTGAAACGGTTAATTCGAAACTCTGTCCTCCACTTGTCGATGCCAGGGTCACGTTCATTTTATGTGCGCGCTATTTCCGCTTATGAACTGGTCCGAAACCATTAGAAAACCAAAAACAGTAAATTCGGCGAGATTGTGTACTTCAGGCTCCACCGGCCATACCAGTCCTTATAATTTCAGAGAGAGAGAGAGAGAGATAGAGAGAGAGAGAGAGAGAGAGAGAGACAGCGAGACCACCTTGATTGAGCAGTTTATTAATTTATTTATTGGTACCTTCAGTGTAATACATTACAGAGGAGAGTGGTTTTAAGAGGGGAAAAGCATGAAAACAGGCAGGTATTTAAAACAAATTACCAGGCTGGCTCGAGCAATGTAGAATAAAATACTTAACACATTTCTACGGACACACAGCTTTGTACACATACATACATTTCGGGAGTAATAGAGTAATTTAAATACATTTCACGCGTTAGAAATTGCGCGTGCACAAAACAAGACTTATTCAAGTAACACTACACAATGGAGAGCAAAACAAATTGACATCGTTAATTTCTACAATGTCTCGTGGAAGGTGGTTCTTTGTCATTGGACGTACGACGGATGAATGGATTAAAAAAGCCTTAGTAATACAATTGATGACGCCGACTTTGCGCGTGTCCCCCAGACGCGATGATACACTCTTAATCTGTTTCCACGTAAGATCCACTTAGTAACTGGAACTTTTTAGCAAAAAAGTTCCAGTTATATATTTGAAACCGTGTTCCACAAACTCTGAAAATTAAGTGGAACAGTGCACCACATATTTTTGCAACTAAATTATGTGGATCGGTGTTCCAAATAAAAGTATGCGGATCACTGTTCCAAATAAAAGGGTAGTTTAAGTTACTGGGACAGTGATCCATGTAAAATGATTATAGAATTTATCCGGTGCGCCGTTCCAGGTACCTTCAGACCAGCTGTTTATATAAAACGGTGTTCCTATAGACATTGGGAAGCTGTCTATGGGACTCCACTTTTCCAATATTTCTGCTTTCCTGTCGGTATACACCGAGGTCATAATCCAGGCTGGTGGATGCTTTGGTATCAGCAGGAAACCGCAAGCACCGTTTTAACATAGCCTTGATATATAACCCGCAGTGATACCAACAATTGGAAAGCAGAAACCACCGCAGCAGTGTGGTCCCTGACAGTTTCCAACAGTTGCCTATCGGAGCACAGTTCTATATAATAGTTGGTCTGAGGCACCTAGAGCGGCACACAGTCTTTGGCTTCACCCGCAGAGGCCTGTGCTGGGTTTTAGCTGCATGTAAAAGAAACAATATACTTGCATTAAAATACGCAGGAAACCAGCTATTATGACTCATACACTGCTTTTCAATATACTATACAACTTTATTGGGTGTTAGTATGCATACATTTCAGATATGAATAGCTGTCTATTTTAAATTGCACAGAAAATGACCAACGTACAAGGAATAAATACCATAACGATTGCACTAGGCTCCAAGTGGCATTTGCACACATTCACCTTTACTCAAAAACATGGTTAATAAAGACGGTATTACGGGCAACTGCTTCACAAATAACGCGGCACTCACACAGACATTATACAACAGTGAGCATCAAATATGCTGTCTTATCAGACAAACCAAGATAATTCAAAGGCGGAATTACTCATTGTGCTTGCCATAATATATTTACGCAAAACTGTTTGGGAAAATGCAGTTTGCTATTAAATTGTAGGGAAAGGCCTAAAAACAAGCCATACACGGTTGTATTATCACAAACCTACAACAGTGCAGTGCAAGAGTTTAGGAAAACAACGCTCGAGCCAAGATTAACGATAAAACATTTTGACACGAGAGGTCACATGCGGCAGTATGCCACAATTAAAACATGATTATTAAAGATAGTAGTTTCCTGACAACAGACGTAAGTGTAAAATCAAGCTATTTGTAGGCAAAATAGACTTTATGAGCGTCCTGAAAAGGCCTTTGACTTAAGGCACGTTACTTGAAGAAACAATTTGTAGTTTCAAATAATTCATCCCAAGAAATCTCACAAAAGCCAGCGCGAATCTTATATAATTTTGCAAACCAGGTAGCTGGAAGCATGTTACACATATTAAAATTTAACAAGCAGACTAATTATATACGTCATCAATTCAAGCGGAAACAAGTCAGACATTCTTAAGAAGCAAACAAGCCAGCGTTGAATAATACAGGGGACCAGTTTTACAGAGCAGACTTGAAAGCATTTTTTACAGCCTCAACGTTTTAGCTTAGGTAAAATTCGCAGTTGCGTGCTATAAAAACCCTCCCGTCTTGCTGTCAGTCTAATTGTGACCAAAGCTCTGCTTCTGCCCAGAAAGAAATGCAACTTTGTTCAAAGGAGAAGGCTTGTTCAAGCCAAATACGCACATTTTAAATTCTTCTACGGCATGGGTGTAAGCTCACATACAGTACTAAAATTTGTCAATGAAGGCGGAAGCCATCTGCGTAAATAAGCAACTTTTGCATCAGCAGCAGCACTGCCACGAAAAAAAAATCTCACGAGCTACACTTGAATAATAAGGACGTTACAATGCGGTGCCATGAACGACATTAACACCCACTATAGATTAAAAGGCAGCCTGTGCATTGTACCAATGATGAAAAATCGTAAAGCAAGGCACGACTTCAGTGTTCAGTTGACATGAAACTTGCATGTGCCAGTAACTTAAACCTCTTCATATGATCTCACCCCCTTCATGCCTTCTATGTGACCTCCTTCATGCCTTTCAAGAGATACTTTAACCTCTACCAATAATTTAAAATCCCAAGTAGAGCTGAACACATCAAGAATTTCAAGAGACGCCAACTTAAATGACACCAGGCCACTGTCATATTTCTCATGATTTCCAAGAACTCGCTGCAAAAGTCACAAGAACTCTCCAAAGGCACATAACCATAAGAACATGATGACACGATGAAAAAGATAGTATATGCGGCGAAGAGGATGACCACATCCCGAAGTGACAATGCAGGCGGCGCACCCGCGATGTGTTTCTTGCGGGCAATATTGATGCCGCCAGTACCTTCCTAGAATAACCGGGCCTCGAGAAAACTTACTGCTCACCTCATGTACCTTGAAGGAGACAAGAAAATTTTGTGACATGGTTGCTTTAATTGAATGAGTTGCTTAGGCCCTTTCATAACACAGTAATTGATTTAAAATCAGTGATTTCTTGGGTTTTTCTGGGAGTGCTGCTAAAGGTGAAAGTGCGCTAAACAATATCACCACAGATAATCAATGAAATTGCCCTGATTCTGGAAAGTATCCCACTTTGCTGCCTCGGCATCCTGAATATTGTCTTTTTTATCCTTGAGAGGTTTCGTTTAATAAAATAATAATTACTATAATCACCTTTCGGCATTATAGTTTACACACCTTCTCTCGGCAAAAAATGTTCTCTGTACTGTATAATGTGCTCCCTAGAATGCTGTAGCGAGGCTGGCTTAATATAACTTACAGATAAACGATGTTTCTACCGCAAAGAAATAAATGGCGAGTTATAGGAAATCATAAATATCGCACTGTGGCAGAAATTTTTTCGGGAATTATTTCCACCTAAAATATTTCCCTTTCGATGTATATTTCTCCATGCGGAGTGCTATGAGCCAGAAGTTGAGCTTACTAATGCTGAACTAGGCTGTTGCACAATTTTCTTATAAATCATAACTCTAGCACATTTTATTGCAGACGTCACTTTCTGTACACTAACCAATTCCCTTCAAAAAATGATTACCCTTATTTAGCCACCTATCAAAATCCAATGCAAGCATTACTCATGCTACACCTGTATTTGGGAGTATTATTGGTACTACGGCCGTATTAAAAGAGGGAAATTTAAATCTTCAGTTGCAAGCGTATTGTTGTAGCAGCAACCACTTTGGGCATGTCCGTGGTGCTGGCAAATCACCGAAACAACTCTCAAGGTGTAAAAGCTAAATATTTACAAAACTAAATACAAAATAGTGGACTTTTTGGCCACTGTTGGAGAATATGTAATAGGCGGAATGTGAATTGGCGTTCACGATAATAGTGGCGCTCACGATAACTTCTTAACAGTGAGATTTTATTAGGATGAACAGTCCCAGAAATTGAGTCCCGCTAAAACAAAATGCCAGCTTACCCAACCAAAATTAAGATCCGGGTGTTTCTGCCAGGGCCGCTTGAAAGTGCACTTCCAGAAACGTTTTGCTAACGTGTTCCGAAAAGCTCCTAGTGTCACCTTGAACCACAGGCCAAGCTGTCACTGAAAAGAAGTTTCAAACCATTATTTATAAAGCAACTACCTAAAAATGCGCCATAAAAGACCCAGAAATGGCAGTGCGTACTTACTTGTAGAATGCAAGGATTTCATCCCGTGCAAGAGCTTTAATGTGTTGCCTTGTGATCATACACTTCCAAGAAGGGGTCCAAATACAATTAAAATGGGCATATGCATTCCTTTTTCCGCTGTTTTAGGTCTACGTTCAGCCTGTTGCCTAGAAAATAAACAAAACAAAAATATCAGAGAATAAATTTATGCCTTGATTTACCCAGAGAGCACGAGAAAATATTGAACAATGTCTGAGTCGTTCCACGAAACTCGAATGTTTTTTTTTTTTTTTACAGCGGAAGCCCTGGTAATCTTTTCTTGCTAAACAATTTAAGATTTAAAATATCTGAACATACTTTAAGCTCACCGGTCCTTCGTCTATGCGAACTGGTGAATAGCTGCACAATATGCTCGACTCAAAACGTACTCTTTTGTGGCTTATGAGCTCCACAGGGCATTCATAATTCGCCACATTCTCCCCAACGACCCTTCAGCATGCAGAAGATGTCTTCAGTCATAGTGAATTCCACAGCAATGACCTCGCAGGAGCATGTAAGGAATGGAAATAATTTGTTTTCATTGTTCTTTTGCAGAGGAACAAAAACATCTGTCACAACCTATCAGTGCAAGGCCAAATGTCTCCACAGTGAGCCATAGACGGTTTCTGAACACGTCATAGAGTAAGAATACAGAATGTAGCAATCTGATTTGATTGATTGATTGTAGGGTTTAAGGCGCCGACGCAACCCAGGCGATGAGGCGCGCCGTAGTGGAGGGCTCCGGATTAATTTTGACCACCTGGGGATCTTTATCGTGCGCCGAAATCTCGTACACACGGGCGTTTTTGCTTTTCGCCTCCATCAGAAAAGCGGCCGCCGCGGCCGGGAATCGAACCCGCGACCTCGTGCTCAGCAGCGCAAAATGTAGCAATCTGCTTTTGCAGTATAATTTCTACGTTCAAAGGAGAACAGAAATGGATTAACGTTTGGTGCACATCATGATGCAACAACTTTGACCCTAAGCGTTTTGAAAATTATTCCAACTCTCGAGCTGCCACTGACACTGATAGCATAAAATTGCAGGAATGGATTATTTTTAAACTTACTTGGTGATGTTAAATCTTTTAACAGTCCACACGTGAGCTTTATGGGTAATTATTCTGAGGTCTCAGGTTACCACTGACATTGCCAGCATAGAAACGGCACCACACTTTCTGCGTGTTCCCACCTGCCTTCCCCTCCACTCTTAATCTGGTTCCACGTAAGATCCACTTAGTAACTGGAACTTTTTTGCAAAAAAGTTCCAGTTATATAATTGGAACCGTGTTCCACATATCCTGAAAATTAAGTGGAACAGTGCACCACATATTTTTGCAACTAAATTATGTGGATCGGTGTTCCAAATAAAAGTATGCGGATCACTGTTCCAAATAAAAGGGTAGTTTAAGTTACTGAAACATTGATCCATGTAAAATAATTATGGAATTTATCCGGTGCACCGTTCCAGGTACCTTCAGACCAGCTGTTTATATAAAACGGTGGTCCTATAGGCATTGGGAAGCTGTCTATGAGACTCCACTTTTCCAATATTTCTGCTTTCCTGTCGGTATACACCGAGGTCATATGCCAGGCTGGCCGATGCATTGGTATCAGCAGGAAACCGCAAGCACCATTTTAACACAGCCTTGATATATGACCCGCAGTGATACCAACAATTGGAAAGCAGAAACCATCGCAGCAGTGTGCTCCCTGACAGTTCCCAACAGTTGCCTATCGAAGCACAGTTCTATATAAAAGTTGGTCTGAGGCACCTAGAGCGGCACAGTCTTTGGCTTCACCCGCAGAATCCTGTTCTGGGTTTCAGCTGCATGTAAAAGAAACAATATACTTGCATTAAAATCCGCACGAAACAAACTATTATGACTCATACACTGCTTTTCAACATACTATACAACTTTATTGGGTATTAGTATTCATACATTTCAGATTTGAATAGCTGTCTATTTTAAATTGCACAGAAAATGACCAACGTACAAGCAATAAATACCATAACGATTACACTAGGCTCCAAGTGGCATTTTCACATATTCACTTGTACTCAAAAACATGGTTAATAAAGACGGTATTAAGGTCAACTGCTTCACAAATAAATAGACGTGTGCGTCTACCGCGGCACTGACACAGACATTATACAACAGTGAGCATCAAATATGCTTTCTTATCAGATAAACCAAGGTAATTCAAAGGCGGAATTACTCATTGTGCTTGTCATAGTATGTTTACGCATAACTGTTTGGGAAAATGCAGTTTGCTATTAAATTGTAGGGAAAGGCCTAAAAACAAGCCATACACGGTTGTATTATCACAAACCTACAAACAACGCTCGAGCCAACATCAACGATAAAACATTTCGACACGAGAGGTCACATGCGGCAGTATGCCACAAATTAAAACATGAATATTAAAGATAGTACAGTTTCCTGACACCAGACGTAAGTGTAACAACAAGTTATTTGTAGCCAAAACAGAATTTATGAGCGTCCTGAAAAGGCCTTTGACTTAAGGCACGTTACTTGCCCAAACAATTTGTAGTTAACATAATTCATCCAAAGAAATCTCATAAAAGCCAGCGTGAATCTTATATAATTTGCAAACCAGCAGCTGGGAGCATTTTACACATATTAAAATTTAACACGTAGACTAATTTGATACACGTAATGAATTCAAGCGGGACCAAGTCAGACATCCTTAAGAAGCAAACAAGCCAGCGTTGAATCATACAGGGGACCAGTTTTACAAAGCAGACTTGAAAGCATTTGTTCCAGCTCCAACGTTTTACCTTAGGTAAAATTCACAGTTGCGTGCTATAAAAACCCTCCCGTCTTGCTGTCAGTGTAATTGTGACCAAAGCCCTGCTTCTGCCAAGCAAGAAATGCAACTTTGTTCAAAGGAGAAGACTTGTTCAAGCCAAATACGCACATTTTAAATTCTTCTACGGCACGGGTGTCAGCTCACTTACAGTACTAAAATTTATCAATGAAGCCGGAAGCCATCTCCGTAAATAAGCACTGTCACTTTTGCATCACCAGCAGCACTGCCACGAAAAAAAACCTCATGAGCTACACTTGAATAATAGGACGTTACAATGCGGTGCCATGAACTACATTAACACCCACTATAGATTCAAAGACAGCCTGCGCATTGTGCCAATGATGAAAAATAAGGCACGACTTCAGTGTTCAGTTGACATGAAACTTGCATGTTCCAGTAACTTAAACCTCTTCATCTGATTTCACCCCCTTCATGCCTTTCATCTGACCTCCTTCATGCCTTTCAAGAGATACTTTAACCTCTACCAATAATTTAAAATCCCAAGTAGAGCTGAACACTTCAAGTATTTCAACAGAGACTCCAACTTAAATGACACCAGGCCACTGTCAAATTTCTCATGCTTTCCAAGAACTCCCTGAAAAAGTCCCAAGAACTCTTCAAAGGCACACAACCATAAGAACATGATGACACGATGAAAAAGATGACATATGCGGCGAAGAGGATGACCACATCCTGAAGTGACAATGCAGACGGCGAATCCGTGATGTGTTTCTTGCGAGCAATATTGATGGCGCCAGTCCCTTCTCTCAGAATAAACGGGCTTCGAGAAGACTTACTGCTCACCCCATGTACCTTCAAGGAAACAAGAATATTTTGTTACATGGTTGCTTTAAATGCGTGAGTTGCTTGGGCCCTTTTATAACACAGTAATTGATTTAAAATCAGTGATTTCTTGGGTTTTTTCTGGAAGTGCTGCTAAAGGTGAAAGTGCGCTAAACAATATCACCACAGACAATCAATGAAATTGCCCTGATTCTGGAAAGTATACCACCTTGCTGCCTCGGTATTCTGAATATAAGGTTTTTTATCCTTGAGAGATTTCGTTTATTAATCAAATAATAATTACTATAATCACCTTTTGGCATTATATTTTACACACCTTCTCTCTGCAAAAAATGTTCTCTGTACTGTATAATGTGCTCCCTAGAATGCTGTAGTGAGGCTGGCTTAATATAACTTAAAGCTAAACGATGTGTCTACCGCAAAGAAATAAATGGCCAGTCACAGGAAATCATAAATATCGCACTGTGGCAGAAATTTTTTGGGGAATTAATTCTACCTAAAATATTTGCCTCTCGATATGTATTACCTCCATGGTTCGTAGTGGTATGAGGCAGAAGTTGAGCTGACTAATGCTGAAATAGGCTGTTGCACAATTTTCTTATAAATCACAACTATAGCACATTTTCTTGCAGACGACACTTTCTGTGCTCTAAACAATTCCCTTAAAAAACAATTACCCCTTATTTAACCACCTGTCAAAATCCAATGCAAGCATTACTCATGCTACGGCTGTATTTGGGAGTATTATTGGTGCTACGGGCGTATTAAAAGCGGGAAATTTAAATCGTCAGTTGCCACCATATTGTTGTAGCAGCAACCACGTTGGGCGTGTCCGTGGTGCTGGCAAATCACAGCAACAACTCTCAAGGCGTAAAAGCTGAATATTCACAAAACGTAAATACAAAATAGTGGTTTTTTTGCCAGTGTTGGAGCGTCCGTAATAAACGGAATGTGACCACAATGGCCAATATTGGCGTTCACGATAACTTGTTAACAGTGAGATTTTATTAGGATGAACAGCCCCAGAAATTGAGTCCCGCAAAAACAAAATGCCAGCTTACCCAACCAAAACTAGGACCCGGGTGTTTCTGCCAGGGACGTCTCAAAGTGCACTTCCAGGAAAGTTTCGCTAACGTGTTCCGAAAAGCTCCTACTGTCACCTTGAGCCACAGGCCAAGCTGTCACTGAAAAGAAGTTCAAGTTTCAAACCATTAGTTACAAAGAAACTACCTAAAAACGCGCCATGAAATACCAAAAAATGGGAGTGCGTACTTACTTGTAGAATGCAATGATTTCATCCCGTGCAAGAGCTTTAATGTGTTGCCTTCTGATCATACACTTCCAAGAAGGGGTCCAAATACAATTAAAATGGCCATATGCATTCCTTGTACAGCTGTTTTAGGTCTATCTTCGCCCTATTGCCTAGAAAATAAACAGTACAAAAATATCAGAGAATATTTGCTTTACCCAGGGAGCACGAGATAATATTGAACAATGTCTGATTCGTTCCACGAAAGTCGAATGTCTTTTTTACAGCGGAAGCCCTGGCAATCTTTTCTTGCTAAACAATTTGAGATATAAAAATATTTGAACATACTTTGAGCTCACCTGTCCTTGGTCCATGCGAACTGGTGAATATCTGCACAATATGCACGACTCAAAATGTACTCTTTTGTGGCTTATGAGCTCCACAGGGCATTCATAATCCGCCACTCTCTCCCCGACAACCCTTCAGCATGCCGAAGATGTCTTCAGCCAGTAAATGCCACAGCCATGACTTCGCAGGAGCATGTAAAGAATGGAAATAATTTGTTTTCATTTTTTTTTGCAGAGGAACAAAAACATTTGTCACAACCTATCAGTGGAGGGCCAAATGTCTCCACAGTCAGCCACAGACTCTTTCTGAACAGGTCATGAATATGAGTATGAATACAGAATGTAGCAATCTGGTTTTTCAGTATAATTTCTACGTTCAAAGGAGAACAAAAATGGATTAATGTTTGGTGCACATCATGATTCAACAACTTTGCACCTGAGCGTTTCGAAAATTATTCCAACTCTCTAGCTGCCACTGACATTGATAGCATAAAATGGCAGGAATGAATTATTTTTAAACTTACTTTGTGACGTTAATACTTCTAATATTCCACACGTGAGCTTTATGGCTAATTATTCTGAGGTCTCAGGTTACCACTGACATTGACACCATAGAAACGGCACCACACTTTCTGCGTGTTCCCACCTGCCTCCCCCTCCACAAAAGGAACGTTTTGTCACTACGCTACTGCTCAGACAACCACTTTCCCTTGCATTTCACTACACGTCAGGGAGCCAACTAAAGTTGACTAGTGTAAATAGAACATCTGAATTCATCGAAGGCATTGGAAGAAACCGGGAACAACTACACACAGCACAGATAACGTAAGCAGTGCTGCCGCTAACGCCTTGAACGCATATTAACATTAGGCGGAGTAGCGCGATTAGCACAATAAATTTATGGCTCTCAGAAGACCAACACAACCCAATTAACACGAAAGTTTGAAAATGCCGATAAGTCTAAAGACAGACGCTACAAGTTGTTCAGTGCGTGCGCGCGAGACAATAGCGAGCAACAGTCAATATACAACTAAGCAACACCACACCGTAAGGGGACATGCAGACTCGAGAAATGCGCGCAGCAGCAACTTTCTAAATAGCACTAGCCAACGTACGCAGTCAGAAATGCAAGCCGACTCGGACCCACAAACACGCAGCAAACGTTTCTTGAACACGAACAACAGACAGCGGAGCGGCATGTTTATCGGACGCAGTGATGAACAAGTCAATGAACAACAACCGTTACCAGAACATAAATAAGCAGCACTGACCTTTTTTGAGCCTCCTGGCAAAACTACATTTCGTCGAACAGTAAATACAGCCCGAGAATATGAAGAAGTCCGCAGTTTCACGCCACAACCAAACTGCCATAACGGTTCCCGCCACTGTGATTGCAATGCCTCTAGTACATCAGGCGCATAACGCGAGCGATCGAAAAAACCGTTGTAGAACGCCACTTGTGGCGCTGCATGCATAAGAACGTAAAACTGGCGCAGTAAAGGCTGAGCGATAGGGGCGCTGCTGTCGTTTAAATGGTTGACGCAGTCCTGTTTTTCACTCATCGTCGTTGTACCCGTTGCCTTCCCATTATACCATGCATCAACGCAAACGGCGTGGCGGCGTGGCCTTGCGGCTGCCGACGCATGCGCACGGCATGCCGCACTGAAGTGGCGGTCGTTTCGTAATGGTTTCGGCCAACTTTTCCTTCCTCCGTGGCTTGGGCGATGCACGCCCTGGCCAGTGACCAGTCCGCGGAAGAGATCACAAACTCGGCACCCTTGATCGCTTTTATTTGCTTAGGAAAATGGGAGCAGGACTCTAAGCGGACGTCTACGCGGCTCTGAGGCTGGAACAAAGAGCTCAGATATTAGCCAATTTAACACGTTAGTTGGGCTGAAGTTGTTTCTCGCCGCGGGCCGTGAGTGCGTGCGGTATGTGTGCATAAACTTTGATGACAGCATTACTTCGTTGTTTGCAGTGAAAACAAAACGACGCTTCTTTATTGACTGCGTTCTCCTGACAACAAGCCTTTCCAATACCAATAATATATACTGCGACGCTCTTTGTACCCACGTTATAGAAAACTACTTCCGTATAGTGAATTCAGTGTGACATAGCTAATTAGCGAGTATTAATACATCTGCCCGTTTTCCAGCAGTTTTTCTTCATGAACACCAATAGTGCAGGAAAACAGCAACGGGGGGACCAGCAGGAGACGGCAGGTCATTCGGTGAACTTGAATTACTATGGCAAGTAACAACATTAGGGTAACACTGCGGATTTCCCGATACTGCAATGAATAATTTGAAATAAGAGTGCCATTTAAGTATAAATATATAGAATGTAAGGCAGATGCCGCGGGGTAGATTTAGTTCTCCAGGTTTTGAGTCGTTCTCCTTCTGCAAAGAGGCTTTCGTTTTTGCTTGTGAAAATTAACAGCCGAGACGAGAAAAAATACAAAAACGAACTTCTAAGCATATAACTGCATGCGTAGCATGATGTGTGCGGTGTAAAATGTGACGCAGTCGGTTACCATTATGTATGCACCCCATCACAACATAAGTAACGTGGACTGAGTACCATTGAGCGCGTACTACACCACAGCGATATGATGACTGAGCGTTGAACAAAAACTGCCGTTTCTGCGAAGCTTTGTAAACCAGATGCATAACATGTAATAGCCTCAACAAGTATTTCGTTATGAAGGTGCTCACAAAAGCACCACGAATTCTTCAGCGCTATAGCAGCTATGGCTTTGCCCGAACGGCAGACGGGGAAAGGGAAGACGTTTAGTCCTTCTCAAATTGAAGTCACTGGTGATTTTGTACTTGACGCCTCAAATTAGAAAGATACGATGTTCACGAAAGCGGTTTGGGTGCCGCAGAACATCTGGAAATGGGTTCCTGCAATTTCTTCTTTTGCCTAAGATATCCTCCTCTCGACATTTTTAATGCTTTGTACGGCGTTGACTAAAAAGTGGGATTTCGTTTTCTGTCAAAGGACATCACTAAAACTACTGCTTAGCCGTATTATGAAAGTTAACTGCTGCAAGGCAGTTTCATAGATGTCGGCGAAGTTCATTAAATTTTATGTGCGGTGTGCGCGTGTATATTAAACGCACGCGCACGTGTATCTTGGGTCAAGAAGCACCTAATATATATGCGGGTCATTGTTCCAGTTGATGCATGAAAGAGTGCATACTTCACTGCCATGCACGAGTTATGTGGAACAAGACACGAGCAAAAAATACACAAACGCACTCTCCCCAGCCGTTTACTAGGACATAAGTGGAACAGTAACCGGAACCGCCGACATCGCATGACCCCATTTCTTCGGTTCCAGATAAAAACCACGAACATAAAGAAAACAAGCTGACGGTTCCAGATAAGATCCACCTATATGCTTCGTTCCAGTTATTCTTTCGTTTGGATTCACATAAAATATATGGATCACCCTTTTTAACTGGAACATATATGGAACCAGATTAAGAGTGCACGAAAGGATCGTTTTGTCACTACGCTACTGCTCAGAAAACCACTTTCCCTTGCATTTCACTACACGTCAGGGAGCCAACTAAAGTTGACTAGTGTAAATAGAACATCTGAATTCATCGAAGGCATTTGAAGAAACCGGGAACAACTACTACACACACAGCACAGATAAACGTAAGCAGTGCTGCCGCTAACGCTTTGAACGCACAATAACATTAGGCGGAATAGCGTGATTAGCACAGTAAATTTATGGCTCTCAGCAGACCAACACAACGCAATTAACACGAAAGTTTGAAAATGCCGATAAGTCTAAAGACAGACGCTACAAGTTCTTCAGTGCGTGCGGGCGAGAAAATAGCGAGCGACTAACCCGAGAAGATTCAGTACCGCTGACAGGTACAGCAACCGTCAATATACAACTAAGCGACACCACACCGTAAGGGGACATGCAGACTCGAGAAATTCGCGCAGCAGCAACTTTCTAAATAGCACTAGCCAACGTACGCAGTCAGAAATGTCAAGCCGACTCGCACCCACAAACACGCAAGCTTAAGTAAATAACGGCAGCAAACGTTTCTTGAACACGAACAACAGGCAGCGGAGCGGCCTGTTTATCGGACGCAGTGATGAACGAGTCAATAATAACCGTTACCAGAACATAAATAAGCAGCACTGACCTTTTTTGAGCCTCCTGGCAAAACTACATTTCGTCGAACAGTAAATACAGCCCGAGGATATGAAGAAATCCGCAGTTTCACGCCACAACCAAACTGCCATAACGGTTCCCGCCACTCTGATTGACAATGCCTCTAGTACATCAGGCGCATAACGCGAGCCATCGAGAAAACCGCTGTAGAACGCCACTTGTGGCGCTGCATGCAGAAGAACGTAAAACTAGCGCAGTAAACGCCGAGAGATAGGGGCGCTGCTGTCGTTTAAATGGTTCACGCTGTCCTGTTTTTCACTCATCGTCGTTGTACCCGTTGCCGTCCCACTATACCATGTATCAACGCAAACGGCGTGGCCTTGCGGCTGCCGACGCATGCGCACGGCATGCTGCACTGAAGTGGCGGTCGTTTCGTAATGGTTTCGGCCAACTTTTTCTTCCTCCGTGGCTTGGGCGATGCACGCCGTGGCCAGTGACCAGTCCGCGGAAGAGATCACAAACTCGGCACCCTTGATCGCTTTTATTTGCTTCGGGAAATGAGAGTAGGCCTCTAAGCGGACGTCTACGCGGCTCTGAGGCTGGAACAAAGAGCTCAGATATTAGCCAATTTAACACGTTAGTTGGGCTAAAGTTGTTTCTCGCCGCCGGCCGTGAGCGCGTGCGGTATATGTGCATAAACTTTGATGAGAGCTTATACTTCGTTGTTCGCAGGGAAAACAAAACGACGCTTCTTTATTGACTGCGTTCTCCTGACAACAAGCCTTTCCAATACCAATAATATATACTGCGACGCTCTTTGTACCCACGTTATAGAAAACTACTTCCGTATAGTGAATCCAGTGTGACAGAGCTAATTAGCGAGTAATAATACATCTGCCCGTTTTCCAGCAGTTTTTCTTCAGGAACACCAATAGTGCAGGAAAACAGCAACGGGGGGACCAGCAGGAGAAGGCAGGTCATTCGGTGAACTTGCATTACTATGGCAAGTAACAACATTAGGGTAACACTGCGGATTTCCCGATACTACAATGAATAATTTGAAATAAGAATGTCATTTAAGTATAAATATATAGAATGTAAGGCAGATGCCGCGGGGTAGATTTAGTTCTCCAGGTTTTGAGTCGTTCTCCTTCTGCAAAGAGGCTTTTGTTTTTGCTTGTGAAAATTAACAGCCGAGACGAGACAAAATACAAAAACGAACTTCTAAGCATATAACTTCATGCGTACCATGATGTGTGCGGTGTAAAAGTGACGCAGTCGGTTACCATTATGTATGCACCCCATCACAACAAAGTAACGTGGACTAAGTACCTTTGAGCGCGTACTACACCAGAGCGATATGATGACGGAGCGTTGAACAAAAACTGCTGTTTCTGCGAAGCTTTGTAAACCAAATGCATAACATGTAATAGCCTCAACAAGTATTTCGTTATGAAGGTGCTCACAAAAGCACCATGAATTATTCAGCACTATAGCAGTTATGGCTTCGCCCGAAGGGCAAATGAGGAAAAGGAAGGCGTTTAGTCCTTCTCAAATTCAAGTCACTGGTAATTTTGTACTTCACGCCTCCAATTAGAAAAATAAGATGTTCACGAAAGCGGTTTGAGTGCCACAGAACACCTGAAAATGGGTTCCTGCAATTTCTTCTTTTCCCTAAGATAGCCTTCTCTCGACATTTTTAATGCTTTGTACAGCGTTGGCAAAGAATTGCGATTTCGTTTTCTGTCAGAGGTCATCGATAAAACTACAGCTTAGCCGTATTATGAAAGTTTACTGCTGCAAGGCAGTTTCATAGATGTCGGCGAAGTCCGACATACTATGCGGTGTCACACATACTATGCGAAGTCCGACATACTATGCGGTGTGCTTTTGTATATTAAACACGCAAGTGCATCCTCAGTCAAGAAGCACCAAATATATATATGCGGTTCATTGTTCCAGTTGATTCATGAAAGAGTGCATGCTTCACTGCCGTGCACGAGTTATGCGGAACAAGACACGATCAAAAGATATACAAACGCACTCTCCACAACCGTTTACTGGAACATAAGAGGAACAGTAACCGGAACCGCCGACATCGCATGACCCCATTTTTTCGGTTCCAGATAAAAACCACAAACCTAAAGAAAACAAGTTGATGGTTCCAGATAAGATCCAACTTTATCCCTCGTTCCAGTTATTTTTTCGTTCGGATCCACATAAAATATGTGGATCACCCTTTTAACTGGAACCTATGTGGAACCCGATTAAGAGTGTACATATGATGGCGAAGTGATTAAACAATCTCGCAAATAAACTGCTGTGGAAAAAACTTTATGAAAGAGGAAGAGACGTGCGATTTTGCGACGCGTGAACTTAGTAGTGGAAGGCCCAAATTGTTTTTCATTGTGGTTACGCTGGTTGTTCGGTGGTAGTTTGAGTTAATAAAACGTGCCGAGTTGTTCTGAACCATTTCCAGCAAATGAGTAAGAGTTTCCGGGAAAGGATCCCATATGGATGATGCGTATTCAAGTTGCGAGCGTACGATGCTTTTGTAAAAATGTAGTTTTACGGATGACGGGGCGGAATGAAAGTTGCGTTTTAAATAGCCAAGCATGAGGTTAGCTTTGTTGACGATAAATTCGATGTGAACTTTCCATGAAAGGTCCGATGTATCCTGAAGGCCTAAATATTTGTAAGATGAAACAGATTGCGGAGGGGTGCCGTTTAAGTGATATGAAAACGGGTTAGTAGCGGCACGACAGATTCGCATGTATTTGCAATTGTCAACGTTTATGGTCGTCTGCCACTTACCACATCAGGAAGAGATAGCATTAAAGTCATCCTGTAGCGCATGCGCATCATTAATTGTGGTTATTTCACGGAAAAGGACGCAGTCGTCATCGAATAAATGGACTGGGGAAGAAATACAGTTTGGCAAATCATTAATATAGATGAGAAAAAGTAGTGGCCCTAATACTGTTCCTTGGGGGACACCGGACAGCACAGGCTCAAATGAAGAGCTTGTCTCGTTAGCCACTACAAATTGTCGGTGGTTAGTGAGAAAATTTTCAATCCATTTTAGTGTATTAGTAGCAAGACCCAAATTTCTTAAATTGAGTAGGAGTAATCGGTGCGAAACTTTATCAAATGCTTTCGCAAAATCTAAAAAAGATGGATCTGCAAAACAACTACGGTCAAGAACACTATGCAGTTTGTGAGTGAATAGCAGTAGTGGCGTCTCGCATGGAAAAGTCTTACGAAAAGCATGTTGTGCTGGATGAAAAAATGAATTAGATTCCAAAAAATTTGCTATGTTAGAAAAAAGTATGTGTTCAAGGATCTTGCACGGAACGCTGGTGATTGATATGGGTCTATAGTTGAAAGGTGAATGTCTGTCCCCTGATTTAAATGCTGCAACCACCTTCCCTATTTTCCAGCCCGATGGCAGTTCACCGACGTCTAATGATTGTTGAAAAATTTTGGATAACATAACGGAACAACATTGTTCAGTACTTTATGGAACTATGGATTAATACAGTCAATAGCGAAAGCGGACGATTTTTTTATACTGTCAATGATTTTACGAATTCCATTGGTATCTATGAGCACAGGGTACATCGGGATATAATCATAAAAGTGAAATTCTGGCGTATCAAAGGTTATGTGCGTGAAAAACTACTGGAAAATGCATTCTTTAGTACACTAGCACACTCACATTCCGGTATCGGCTCACTGTTTGAAATTGTCAGGGCTATCGTTGTTCTCTCGTGTGGGTTTATTAAGCTCCAAAATTTTCTAGGGTTATTACGCAGCATGTCCTGTAAAGTGTTAGTAAGGAAGTTCGTTTTCGCGCTTTTAATTGCGGACACGTATTCTTCAGCTGCTGCATGTTGACTTGAGCATGAACGTCAAAGTGTATAAAAACAGTAGATCAATCTGCGGATAAAAGATTTTGGTACAAACCTGTGTAATCACTTTGTCTAAAGCAATAACGGCATAGAGTAGATTATGAGAATGGAGCTGTTCAACCATGTATGGTCTGGAGTGGAAATGAGAAGTGAATGGTGAAACTTATCAGGGTGGACAACATAAATGTCCGAATGAAAAACTTGCGCATTTTGTATGTCCGTGAAATGAAAGTCTAAAATGCTAGCACAGCAGTTTTTTTGTATACGATTCAACTGCTGTAAACAAGTAAAGGCTAAGAAATGAAGAGCCATGCTGCACTTTTGCTCAGTGTTATAATTATAGGGAGGTTATCCCATGGTTATCTCAAGTAAGGTTATCTCATTGAACGCCTGCTGTGTTGACGACATCCATAATAAGCAGCTTGGGATTATTTTTAAGTGTAGGTGCTTGCTCGATGGAGGAAAGGACACATTTGAACACTGGAGGGGTAGCATCAGCCGCAGCATAAAACGCGTAAATTACAACTTCTTGACTTCGGGGATAATCATATTAATAGTAGGACGACGTCCTGTTTAATAATCTAATGTCGGCTTCTATTGGGCCGTTGTAGAACACTTTTCACGGCCTACAAATACACATACATATGTGTTTTCTGCAACACTTCGTGTATTAAAGAGGATAGTATTTCTTGGGCTGCTTAATGCGAAACGTTTGGTCTGTCTGTCTGTCTGTCTGTCTGTCTGTCTGTCTGTCTGTCTGTCTGTCTGTCTGTCTGTCTGTCTGTCTGTCTGTCTGTCTGTCCGTCTGCCTGTCTGTCTGTCTGTCTGTCTGCCTGTCTGTCTGTCTGTCTATGTCTGTCTGTCTGTCTGTCTGTCTATCTGTCTGTCTGTCTGTCTGCCTGTCTGTCTATCTGTCCCTCGATTCATCCGGCTAACCAAAAGCTAAAAGAATTCTCGAAAGAGACAGCCAAAACATTCACAAAGTACGAAATTTGGCGAAAATGTACATATTTGCGCAAAAAAAGAAAACTTTAGGCATATTGAAGACAAGGCATAGATACATAAGTAAAATTTGCAGTGTTCTTCCAATTAAAATACATGGCTGATAGATTTTTGCGATAAAAAATAAACAATACGCCTTTAAAAAATGATTTGAAAGAGAAATACAAAAACGTTCGCGGCGCATTCTCGAGACAGAATTGCAAAAAGTCCCACAGAAACAGAAGGTAGATGGCACGCGAGCGGTGGAGTGCGTCAAGATTAAATCGAGTTGGGCCAAACCGCAGCCCTGTATATACGCGGGGTGAGACGGGAGGGAGCGAAAGCTGTCGGAAGTGCAGAGCATTGTTCGCGATTCTGTGGCGCCGTTATCCGCTCACTGCTACCACCCATCACGCTCTTCGCCACCCTGTCTCTCTCCTCTTCGGATGAATTGGACGAAGGTTTCTCCAGCACAGTTCAAATTTCCCGCCTTTGCAGTGCTTAGGCGCCCCCTTGCATGAAACAGCGCGAACGGAAGTTTTTTTGTGTGCTTGCTTTTCATTCCCCACGTGCCGCGCCTTAAAGCCCGTTCTACATGGGGCGAATTTCGCCTGGGAATTCGCTGTTGCGGCGCCGCCCGTGCGGCAAAACGATTTATTTTCCTATTTTCACTGCTGCGACGTATTGCCAAACGCTAAGCGGCGTTCACAAGAGAAGTTAGACTCTTACAAACATTTGGAAATTCGCCACAGCAACGAGAATAGATCGTGTTGGTGCACGAGCGGCGCCGCAGCTGCGAATTCGCAAGCTAAATTCACCCCATGTAGAACGGGCTTTACTGCGCCCGTCGGAACGCGACATTTCTTCTTGCACTGCCACTTTCCCCCGCTTACTATCGTAAAAACCAACGCAACGAGAATTCTTAAATAAATGAACGGGGGGGGGGGGGGGGGGGGGGCTGCCGGTTAATTACATGTATTCTGCCTCAATTGTACCTGCAGCTTTCTTTGCGCTAAATAGCGGGGAGGTGTATGACGAGCGCCAACGATTGCCGAGTTTCGAGCGGTTGTTACTATATAAACCACTTGTTTTTCGGAGCTTGCGCGGGACGCCGTGGGGCGACGGCAAGGATTGATTGATTGTAGTGTTTAACGCATCGACGCAACGCAGGCGATGAGGCGTGCCGTAGTGGAGGGCTCCGGATTAATTTTGACCGCCTGGGGATGTTTAACGTGCCCCGAAATCTCGTACACATGGGTGTTTTTGCTTTTCACCTCCATCATAAAAGCGGCCACCGCGACCTCGTGCTGAGCAGCGCAACGCCTTAGCCACTGAGCCACCGCGGCGGGTGGGCGACGGCAAGACGAGCTCCCTAAGTGCTCAGCTGCACCCGGGCAGGGGACCACATTTTCCGCCAAGCGGTACGCGGACAAGTTTCTTCGGTAGCTCTCCTCCGCAGTTGAATGCATCTCGTCAGTGCTTGAAGGGTGCGGGAAGTCCTAAAGCCAGGTTCTGAAAGCATGTTCTCTCACCTTTAGTCGCCGGTGACAGAAAGCACAGCAGGCTGAAGCCTAAAAATTCAGAAATTCTCTGTCCGTATTTTGCGAAATTGTAGTTCCGAAGAGGTCCGTATTTGTTCAGGTGCCGTCATAAGTAAATGGACCGATGATTTGTCAATATCACAAAATATTTGTCTTACTGGCTCATGACAGCCATTAGCGGGTTACAAGGAGGCTTTTTCAATTAGGGTGGACTCCTTTAAACGCACACCACTACAGCTGGGCAGTTTCAGGAAGAATTGTTCCTTTAAATTAGCGAGGCCATGTTTCAGTTACTTGTGCGCGTCTTTTACTTCGCTGCCTGCACGCTTCCTTTGTAGAGTGCCGGAGAAATAAGAGCTCGCCTGCCTCCGCCCGTCCCTTTTCTTTCGTTTTCGCGTCCATGCAGTTTTCGCTCCCTCTGTACCCTCTCCGCGTCGCTTCCATTTGATTTCGGCTCTTCCGTACAGGCCACATGCGACTTCGAGCACGTGAATGCACACCTGTACCTTCCCGACCACACGTGCGCGCTCGGGCAATTCGTTCTCCTTCCGCACGGTTGCCCCTGGCTGGCGCCGCGCATAGCTAGATCAGCGGCTGACTCAGCCGGCGTGAGCGGCCCACGATCACCAGTGGAGTTGTCACAGGGTAATTAGTCCGTCCAAGGGTGAGCGCGGATTTAGCTTTGGAAGGCCTTAAACGGGGTGCGTTCACACGCCGGAGTCTGCAGCTGAGCGCCGAGGGGCCTCGATTGCACGCGCCTCTAATCCGGCGGCGGCCAGCTCCTCGGCATGTCTTCGAGTTCACGCCGCCGAGAGGCTCTCAAGTGCTAATAAATGTGATAGCGCCCCAGGATCTCTCACTCTCTTCTGCCTGCGCGTTTTATTTTCTCCCGCGGAATGCGAGTGGATTGCGCGCCTCTTATCCAGCGACGTCTCTTTCAGCGCGAGCACGAGGAGCCTGCCTGCCCGGCGGCCCCCCGGTCTCAGCAGCGGGGCCCCCAGCAGCTTTCACCTGGCCCACCCAGGGAGAGGCAGCAGCGATGGGCGCGCGTGATTGCCGGGGCACCCAGCGCTCTGTAATTACGGGCCTGCGCTGCTGCCGCCGCCGCCGCTGCAGCCCGAGCGGCCCGGCCCCCCTGAGCACGGCGGGCCCACCTCCTACCTGGCCGGCCAGCTGGCCCCGCGCGAGGACGGACAAGGGCCGCCATAAACGAGCTCCCGCCGCCACCCACTCCGCCGGCGTTGCGCCACCACCGGCCGGGAGAGGAAGCAGTCGGGGGAGACCGACGCGCACGCTCCTCCGCTTCGACCCGCGCCCGCTGGTCGGAGGGGGGTTCGCCGACAGGCCGAAGGACGCCCATCGAAAACGTGCGTACGCTGCTCCCCCGAGAAAAATGAGCGGGAATGGAAAGCACCTCCGGCCGCGCGAGCGTCTCCCGGCACGCCACATTCGTTCCGGCGTAGGAAGTAAATGGTCTAACCAGCTCTCCTAAAACCTCGAGTCAATGGCTGTCTTTTTTCGGACTCGGTGCTTTTGCATTATAAGGGTTGGTGACACCGACGGGACAATCCTAAGGCGGCTCTCCATGCGGGATGAGGAGCGCAGGGGCGTACGCAAGCATTCAGGCATGCTTCAAGCGGCGCGCGCATTCCCTAGTGTGCTCAGCGTGAAATGAGTTGTCGGCGCGAACGGCTTCGGGTGTGCAGTGCCATCAGAGAGATAAGTCCACTATGCCCAATGATGCTCCTCCATGCCAGCCCATGCACGCATACTTACATTAGGCGACAAAATGAGAACAACCACTAGGTGGTGCTCAACAGAAAGTCTCGGTACAGTGCGCCACTTCGAGCGAGCCTTGAGCCTGCAAGCTGTTTCAACGGGCGCGCGCTGAAGGGGCGGGGAGCAGCAGCAGCGTCCTCTCCCGTGTCTCTCGGGGCATCGCGGCGAGGCCTCGGAGGGAGGCGTGCTGCTTTGGAAGCTCTTCATTGTTCCTTCATATATGCGCGGGAGACAAAGCAGCTGTTGCTCTGCTTCCAAGCCAGACGGTTTCTTTGCTTGTGCTGTTTGCCGTGCAAGGTCTAGCAGTCCTTGCTAGCTTGCATGTCGAGTGCATGGAAACAGCACCAGTGCGAGAGTAATGTTTTAGGACCGTTTAAAGCTGTTCCCAGAAAGAACCATTCTGTGTAAGCACAGCGTGCCGTTTTCTATGAACGCTGCTCTCTGGCAGATATCTTTCTCGGGAAAGCAATACGCTCCGATCTGTAGGCGCGAAGGCAGGTATGCGACCTTCCGGCCTCCAGATTGTGCCACAATCCTGCTGTTGCTAGATAAGGTGTCCTACTCTTTGGAATTTATAATGTTTTTAAATTCGGAAGAGGATACATTTGCAGAAGGCAAGGAAGAGCGGGCTGCGGCACGCTACTATATGGCCTCCGGACTACACGCAGACGGCCAAGTACGGAATGCGCGATGAAACGTGATGAATTCGTGGGGAAAGGGCAGGAACTAACGGGACGCAGCGGAGTAAGGCACACACGTTCGCGATGTTTCATCACCTTTCTGCATGTTCCAAACTGGCTCCCTTTTATAAGTAATGCATTGCGAAGGATCCGATGTAATGGATTGCGCGCGGTCGTATACAAATCATCGCCTCGTCTACCATGGTCCGTGCAACAGATATGTTGCGCTGTTTTTAACGCTGCAAACCAGGGAGAAACGGCAACTTTATTGCTGTTACTGAGCATTCAGGTTTTGTTTTATTAATGCATAAGCAGCGGTGGGGTGCTTTGAAATGCACAAAATTTACACCCACCGAGGAATCGGCAGTCTCGAGGGCACTCCTTTTCGAACACGCATTACGTCCCAGGCAATGAAGAAGAGTTGTCGCCTTAGCAATGTTACAGCTGAGGTACTCCTAAATTTGTAAAAGAACAACGCAGTTTGTGTGGAATTTCCTGGCGATTAGTGTGAGGGTGCTAACTTATTTACTCTCGCGATTGTACTTGTGGCTTGGCAATCCTTCACAAGCATTCACGAGGGTTAGTCGCGTTCACTCAAGCTTTTGTAGGCAACGAATCAAGTCAAAAGGGATTCTAAAAGTAAGTGAAATTGAAGTTTCTTTTTTGTTGTGTCGGCAATTATTATGGCTCCAAAGCTCCTGCTATTTAAAGAATGTTAGAATGAACTGCACTGAGCAATGAGCAACCATGGTCCTTTTTAACGCGATAGCGTTTGGCTCATTTACCGGTTTTCGCGCCCCTGCAAGCCGTCCGCTGTCAGCCGTGCTCATCAAGCGTCCGTGGAAGTATACGTCATCGATGTTAAAAGGAAACCACAACTGAGGCAGTCAGATACGAAGGCCCGCCAGAATCTGGACTAGACAACTGCAACAACTACACTGTGGAAAAGAGAATAATGATACTACCAACGTTACTAGAAACTAGCAAAGTTGGATACTACGGCCGAGACGAAAGAAAAGATGTGCTATTTAAGTAGGTGCCGCGCGTGCGCAGTGAAGTTCGTCCTAGGCCGTATGGGAAGTCGCATGCTCGGCAGACACGATTGCCAGCCGTGCCCTCAACTTACGCCACCACTAAACCTGTCTTAACGACACTAATGCCTGAACTAGCTAACATTGTGTGTCACCTACGTAAAAAAAGGGTGCAAAAGCCAAGCTCTCTAATACCGAGGAAAATCTAGATAAGAGCCAGAACCGAAATAAAATGTGCCTTAATGAAAAAAAAAAAAAACGTTCAGTGGGGAGACGACGCTAGAGAATAAACACTTTGAAACACTCACACTGCCACCTACTCGCTCAAACGCACCAAGAACTCAGACCCACAACCTTTCACGCCCACATTTTAAGACACAAAAGCGTCAATGGCCCCCTCTGCCTTCCCTCTGCCGATGTGATTAAAACTCGTTGCAGCTACTCCGGCTGTCCTCGCTGAACTGTATTTCTGGGAAAGAATAAATGGTAAATGCATCAAATCCACTTCACAACACTCGGCTCCGAAGCCACCTCTTCGCTCGAGCCCGAGCCACTGCGGCGTGACCGCGATGAACGTCAAGCCTTTCGTACAAGCCCGTGCCGCATCACTCTGAAGCAACCCAGCGACGCCCAGCCGTAAGCGAGATCGAGTCAGTTGATCCTATGAAATTCCATGTAAAAACTTCCATGTGTCTGTGCCTCCATCTCTTCATGCCAAACGTGACTCAGGGTCACGTTAAGAATCCCGACCATCACAAAACAGCATGCTTCTTTTTCATGCTAACGTTCTACGTAAAAACTGCCCGTATGAAAAAAAAGACATTGTTGGGTAATCGAGGTAATTTTAGCTCAGCGCTGCGACTCTGGCGCCATCTCTTGTTGACTGCAAGCACGCGAACTAAGGCGTACCCGGTTTGTACGATGCGCAGGAATACATGCGAACAGGCTTCAGCACTTCAGCCGCCGCCACTTCACGCTTTAGCTGCTTTTCCTCATGGAATGTTCTTACCTGTATGCTCACCTTTGTTTTATGACCTGTATTGGAAGCGGACTCGGATGTTTGTGGCTTGCGGCAACACGACTACGGATATTCGAACATAAATACGACGAAGTGTTCAGGAAAGTTCTTAAAAGGAAACAAAGTAATAAATGATGCGAAGTCAGGTTACCTACATTATTTTCTTTCTTACTGCACGACTCCTAAAATTCCCTGCATCGATTAGAGACTGCGGGCATGGAAGCATGGACGGAGCGATGTTCTTACGCCTCTTGTTTGTTGAGCAGGTCAATCACGCTTCCTGTCTACCCTGTAAATCATTCAAGTCTGACCACGGCTTTATTGTCGTGGTTCCATGCCCAGGAGCCGTTCTCGAACGTTTTTGTGCTTTGTTTTTGGTGATATGTGGGGACATTGAGCAAAATCCTGGGATGCAAGATGAAATACTGAACTTAGTTAAGGAAACCAACGAGCGCTGTATAAGGATTGTGGCTAATCAATCCAGCGTGCCAAGGGCAATTGACGAACTAAAACGTGGCCATGAATCGATGGTATCCACTTTTACGAATATCAGCACCCGCCTAGAAGCCGTTAAAAAGCAGGCTGCCAGTCTTGAGCGCTGTCAGCTGCATCAGGCCGGTGCTGATGCCGTGAAGAAATAGCCACGCTACGCGCAAGGCTTGATGATTCCGAAGATCGGTCGAGGCGTGGTAACTTGCTGTTTTTCGGAGTTAAAGACAGTCCTAAAGAAAGCTTGCAGGAATCTGAAGACAAGATTATCTCGTTTGCTTCTGAGATACTGCAGCTGCAGATCCCTGCAACCGTCATTGCGCGTGTGCATCGCATAGGCCAGTATTCTGCGGACAAAAACCGTCCCATTGTGGTTAAAGTTTCTGCTTTCAAAACTAAAGAACTGATTCAGTCAAAAAGATCTTTGCTAACCGACACGGATTTTAATATAGGAGAAGCTTTCTCTCTTTCTACGCGCATTGCACGTAAAAAGGCGCTCGACTTCGGCAAGTGTTTGAAAACTTCATACAAACTGCGCTAAAACAAGCTTATTGCCAACGGGAAACACTACATGTACTGTGCAGATGCAGATTCTGTCCTTGAAGTTAGTGCAGTTGTTTTCTCTCTTCCCGCGGTTGCCTCTCCGGATGGTGCGTCTACATCACCGAGGTAGACGCGTTCGGGACATGTGTATGGCCAGCCCAGCGGTAGCAAGGATAATTCGAGGGGTAGTGGCCGTACGCGCAATGTATCTGTTCTGTATACTAACATCCGTAGCCTGTATCAAAAGATGGATAGACTTAGCGCATCAGCATGTATCAAAAGAAGGATAGACTTATTAATCGATGATTCTGAAGCCGATATAGTCGTACTGACGGAGACTTGGCTCACGAGCAAAATATCGGCGGATGAGTTATTTCAGCGTCACAAAAACTTTGTGTTATATCGACGTTATCGCAGTGACAGGACAGGTGGTGGTGTATTATTGCAATCAACGACCAGCTAAAATCTTTTGCTTTCTCTGTAACTACTGACCTTGAAAGTATGTGGTGCTGCTTAACGTTCAATTATAAGAAGGTTATTCTTGGCGCCGCTTATCGGTCTCCATCCTCTGCTACCGGTTTTTGTGAAAGTCTACATGATAATTTATATCAAATTGTGGTACGATATCTAGAAGTAGAAATTTTTTGGTTGGTGACTTCAATTATCCCAATATTCAATGGCTGCATACCACTCCTTTAGTAGAACTTGCAATCCACTCCTTTAGTAGCACCTGCATCTGCTGAAACGTCATGTTTTCTCGAAGTTTACTCCATTTTTAACTTATCCCAGCTTGTCTATCAGCCAACCCGTGTAACACCGAAAACATCTTCATTGCTTGATCTCGTCCTAACATCTGCCCAGATATTATTTCGTCAATCACACACATCCCCGCCTTGAGCGACCATGACGTACCCCAGTTCGTTCTTTCCCTTCCTGCTGCAAGAAAACAGAAGCGCATAAAAAGCATGAGATGCTACAATAGAGCCAACTTCGAAGCTATTAATACAGGGCTTTGTATAGTTTCTGATAGTTTGCTACCACGTTATAGAGAACTAAGCGTTGATTAGATAAGGAATTCCTTCAAAGAATAGGTCTATCAATTAATCAACGAACATACACCATTACGGCGCGTTTATTGTAATACTAATGCTCCCTGGTTTACCCGTTATTTGAAACAATTGTCTAACAAAAAAGCCAGGCTCTATCGTACTGCAAAAAAAAACTACTGGCCAGCAGCGCTAATAAGCCTACAAATTAGCAGCCGCATCTTACACTAAGTCCCTCCAAACTGCAAAACGTACCTTTTTTCGGAACGTGCTGTTGGGCTAGTTGGTACATACTGAATCGGAGGATTAGCACAAAAAAGAAGAGGACAATGGCAAACGTGAAAGGCGATCACGTGACAAGCACCTGTCACGTTTGCCATCGTCCTCGTCTATTTTGCGCTAAGCCTCCAATTCAGTACCTTTTTTCAGTCAACTCTACCTTTATTATTAAAGACAAATCCTAAGCGTTTCTGGAGCATAATGAAGCCTAAAAGCGACAACACGATAAGCCTGGTAGATAATCATGGTGTATCTGTTTCTAGCCATTTGTGCGCCTCGCTGTTAAATAATGACTTCGCTAGGTCTTCCTGTCATCCGGTTGTAGGTAATTTTCCAGATCTGCAGTGTGTAAATTTTTCCCCAATGGACCCTATAGTTTTCGATCGTACTGGAATTGCTGGCGTCACCAGCGACCTGAAACTGTCTTCTTCACGTGGCCCTGACGGCATTAATTCCAAATTTCTGAAGAAGTATATGTCTGAGGGAGTATATGTCGATTATATTACATTGTCTTTACACTAAATGTTTCGATGGCGGTTATTTACCGAAAGATTGGTAAACAGGCCGGTTCGTACCCCCTCCACAAATCAGGCGCCGCAGATAACCCATCTAATTATCTTACAATCTTTCTTACTTCGGTACCTAGCAAAATTCTTGAGCACATAATTTTTTACAACCTTGTTAAGCATTTACAATCACATAATTTCTTCCATTACTCGAAGCACGGTTTCCGCAAATTATTTTCCTGTGAAACACAACTAGTCACGTTTACAAACGATCTGCGTGTATATCTTGATTCAGGTTTTGCGACTGACTATATATTCTTAGATTTTACCGAAGCATTTGATAAAGTAAATCACCAGCTGCTATTACATAAATTGGTCCAATTGAAAATAGATCCACAAGTGCTACAGTTCATTCGAATCTTTCTTGCTAACCGCGCGCAGTTTGTATCCGTTAATGAAACTGATTCTCGAGGTAGCGGTATACATTCAGGCGTACCTCAGGGTTCTGTGCTGGCCCTTTACTGTTTCTAATATACATTAACGACCTGCCTTATAAAATTTGTTGTCCAGTTTTCCTTTTTGCTCATATCTGTGTGCTTTACCGTAAAATTACTAACGATACTGATATTGTGTACCTACAATCCGACCTTATCAACATTATTTCCTTGTGCAACCTCTGGCACATAGATCTTAACGTTTCTAAATCTAAATCAATGAGAATTTCGCGTAACAAACTACCTAGCCCTGATTACTTTCTTAAAGATACCTCACTAGATTCAGTTGAATCTTACAAATATCTCGGTGTGCACATAAGCAGTAACCTATCCTGGGCGCGCCACATTGAATATGTAAAATCTAATACACACCGCATGCTAGGTTACCTCAAATGAAATGTTTCTCTGTCCCGTCTTTCTTAAAAAAGCAGCTATATATAACCTACGTTCACCGTATAGGCTTGAATGCCCTTCATCAGTTTGGGACCCTGGCTACGTAACACTATATAATAAAATTGAAGCTCTGCAAAACCGCCCCGCAAGGGTTCATACTTCCTAACTATCAGCGCACTTCCAGTGTTACTATCATGAAATCCAGCCTTGACCTTGCAACTCTTGCCACTCGCCGGAAACTGGCTCGCCTTTGTGTGCTGCATGAAGCGTATCACCATAACCCGGTACTTCAAATCACGTTGGCTAAAACCTCCCTTTTTCCTATCTGAACACCTCGACCATCATTACAAGGTTCATATTCCGCGCCAAAACACCGTAACATGCTCGCATTATTTTTTACCACAAACATGCCATGATTGGAACAACCTGCCTGCGTCATTAGTCACCATACTGACCATGAACGCTTTACTAACCATTACTACCATGAACTCGAAAATTGTATGCGTTGATTTGCTCAAACGCATTTTTTTCTTTCTTAGTTTTTGTTTTTGTTCTTTGTTTACCGTTCACTTGTGTATCGCAGAAATTTTATGCCAACTTTTTTTTAATTTTTTCACCAGTGCTTTCTTGTGCATTAGATTGTCATAATGGTATTTTTTGTCGCGGTGCTCCCTTGTTTGATTCTTTCTTGATATTTTCTATATTTTGTAAACATTGTCGTTTATACGCTCTTTTTGAGTGTTGTATGCATGTACTGAATGTGGTTTGCTTTTCATGTGCGGTTTTGTATTTTACTTGTTGTATCTTACTTGTCTCCTAAACCCACTCACCTCTCATAACGCTGTACCCCTGAGGGTACAATAAATAAATAAATAAATAAATAAATAAATAAATACCTTTTGGAAAAATTGCAGCGGAAACTTCCCCGAAAAAGTTAAAATTCTTCGCGTGGAACACCATGGCTGCATTCAACCTTATTTCGCCTGCGCTCCACACAATTTATCTCATCGCAAAAGGTACCCTCGCTCTTCATGGGGTTTTCCTTGCATGACACGCCTTTATCTTGTAGTGCACTGTACAACTGCGCATGTCTCTACCGTCACATGATGTGCCACAGGTTTGCTTGACGTAGTTGATATGCGTCTAGGCTCAGACTTCACGTTCTGGGAAAACATCGGCTGTGGGTTAGGCCTCGCTAAACGACAAAAAATTGAGGGAGATAGGCGCGGCAGCACATCGCGAGAATCTTGTGAAACAATCTGCGGAAGCGAAATTTTTGTTCCACTCTCAGTCAAGATTTCCAGACATCGGCAGTTTAACCCGAGAATACTTCGAAATAAAGGGCAACAAATACTTGGGACTTATAGGAAATGGTTTGGTGCCTTAGGCGGTTTCTCGAGATATGCGAGGTATTACAACACATATCCTAAAAGACGAATTTTCCACGGTGTGAATTTTAGGACAAAACGGGTCGGAATTGCAGAACAAGAAGGAAGACAGGTATAGAATAAGAAGAAAGAAAGGGTAATAAAACGAACAATCTTGAAACTTATGAGAAATCCTTTGACAGTGCGGGGCCGTTTTGCCCGGTCCCGTCGCACTTTCAACATTCGGACGCAGGCCTTGCAAAGAAGTCTTTGGTGGGTTGCGTTTGACTTTTCTTTCTTTTTCCGCTTTTGAAACAACACAGAAATCCGCTTTAAAAGCCATGAGAATTGCGCAAAAAAGGACGACGCACAGAAAGAAGACGAAAGGGCGAGCGCAGCTCACAACTGTTTTTTTCAAGGGCTAATCACCCAAACATCATACAAAGTTGGCGCGTGCGCCGAACATACAAATACAACACGCCTCGAAAACATGGCCCTGGAAAACATGCCGTCCTTCTCATGTCGTAATTCTCATGGCTTTTTAAGTGTCACAACAACTAGCCCGTCAAAAAATCTTGCCAGAAATCCGCTGCCACGGAACGTGCCGCCATCGCCGTTGCCGCCTCAAGTTCCACCTTGTTTCAGTTTCAAGTTTCAGCTCTGAGTTTTCAAGCTAAAGCTCCGAATCCCTCCAGCGTGAAAAGCAGCTTGCCCGCGTGGAACGCCGACGTGAGCCTATAATTCTTCTTCATCCAAAAGGGCTTTCGGAGCGATATTTTAGATGCGACTGCATCTCATTCGCTCGCCTTGTCCCTGCATCCTGCGTTGTCGGCGTTGTTGTTGGCGTCCGCCCCTCCCCCATTCTCCTCGCCGCGTGAGCTGCGCTCTCCGCCTCTCTCCGCTGCTCACCCCCTCTCCTCTCCGATAGCGAACACTCTCTCGCGAGGGGCATTGGATTGGATTCGAATGGATTGGCTTGGCTTGGCTTGGCTTAGCTTGGCTTGGCTTGGCTTGGCTTGGCTTGGCTTGGCTTGGATTGGATTTGGATTGGGTTGGATTAAAGTGGATTGTGTTGGATTGTGTTTCGTCATAGCCGCGGCAGACGCACTGGCGCCGGCACGTCCCCTCACCGTTCTGCGCGCTATAAAACGCGGTGCCTGCGCCGCTCAGCTCCATCGCGTTCCAGCGCCGTTCCTCCGCTGTCCAACGCTGCAACGTGAACCCCCTAAGCGTGGCATCTGTACAGGGGGTTTTTCGATAGTGTCTTTCATGTCTAAGCACGCGCACATCTCCCGTTGCCGGTTTATGCGTGCGCAGATATGGCAGGGGGTGGGGGAAGGAGGTGCACGCGCAGCAAGAGCCTACGACAAGGCGGCCCCGTGTGTGTTCGTCAGACTCGCTGCCCTCCAAGTTTCATTCAGAGAGAGAAAGAGAGAGAGAGAGAAAGCTCTTTATTAGAGAAGGAAGCCGAGAGTTTGGCCGGAATCTTATGCTACTCGGCGGGGAATGGGTAGGGGAGAGTAAAAAAGACCCTAAAGTAAAAAAGAGAGTAAAAAAGTAAAAGAGAGTAAAAAAGAAAGAGAAGAGAAGAAGTAAAAAAAAGCGGGCATGTTTCATTCAGATAATTCGCTATGAATTATGCTCAATGGGAAACTACAAGCGAACGTGTTTTGTTTCGTGCGCTCCTCGGACTACGCCTAGCTTGGCTGGTGATCCTTAATTCTGGGCAGAATTGAAGGGCACTTAGGTTTTCGTAATACACACACATTCATGTTTTTTCTCATTTGGCGTAGCAAGCTGAGCGAAATGGCCCGGATCCCCTCGCCTCTACCGTTAAATGCTCTCTCTCTCGCCCCCTCTCTCTCTCGCTCTCGCTCTCGTCTATTAAAAAAGGAGAACTAGGAGTGGTAATGGGGGGTGAAGGGCGCTGGGCGAGTGTAGCGCAGGAAAGCCACGACAAACTTCAAAGTGGACGTTCAAAGCTGTAGAAAGCGGTAGAACGATAAAACCCAAAGCGTTGAAAGTTCTCGAAGGAGATCGTACAAACGCAGAAGGTCAGTATGCTCCACGGGTTCTCGCCCATCCGGTTTGCTCAAAAGAGTATGGAAGTTGATGGTATGGATCAAAAGGATGTATGGGAGTTGAGGGTATGGATGTCAAGGTATGAAAATTGAGGCAAAATACTTGCGCAATTGGAAGAAGCACTAAATCCAGCTATGAAAACGTCGAGGAATTGCAGGAAATAACGTGGCGTTATGGGGTTTCCGACAACCACATGCACGTCCGTCTTGCGGCGGCACACATGTTCACAAACAATGCTGATAGGGGCAGAAAGTTGGCTCACCGTCAACAGGGCATCGTAAGCAACATGCATCCGCGTCTGCATTGCCGGGGCACCCCGGGGCCCGGTGCGAGGGTAACTGCTGCCCATCACAAAGACAACAATTCTCTGAAGAAAGAGATACATTCGGTCTATGAAGCCGCCAGGCTTTAGCTGGCCAGAGTTTTGTGTGTCAAATTATAAATATCGTTTTCGTGGAAAGAATCACTAGGCCCACATGTGAAAATAGGGCGTCCATTTTCACACCAAAGGGCGGTAGAGATGACGGACACAGACGACACGAAAAATTGCGGGGGAGGAATTAGGTGCTTCTGTGTAAAATATCTGGCCAAGTTATTCTTTCAGGAGAATTGGTACGGACATAGAGTGGGGTGACAGAAGTATATCCATAAACAAGCAAACAAACCCACAGACAATAGCGTGATGATGTTGTGTCACGACACCACACAGCACAGCTCACGAGAGACCGCAATTTTCCCCCTCTGTCCGCGCATCAGTCAGTGTCAAGCCTCGCTTCCTTCCCTTGTCCCTTTCGCGCTTCAGTGAAGAGGGACGCGGGGCGCCTTTTCAGAATGACGAACGCCGTGATGCCATCTCGTCATTCCGCACGCTCGCGTTACCGGGGAGCGGATGCACCTTCGGCAAGCGAAGACGATGCCCGCGTGTCGCAACGTACAGTCTTGGACAACGCGAAAACATCAATCGGAACACACAATTATCGCCATCTCTTCCCGTCCAAGGTATATAATTGCGCACCTTTATTACACTAACAAAGATTTCTTTCCAAACATACCACTAGCGAGCCGTTACTTTATTTCCACCACCCACACTCTGATTTTGCGCGTTGTGGTTCATATTTTCATGTTCTCATGTCACTTGTCCGTTCCTGTACACCATTTGTCAAACCGAATCCTATGCCTTTTCGGCCACAAATAATTCAAAAAATAATCTTACTCTAAATGTGACAAAATATTTTGTGACATCAGGTAAGAAACGTGTTTTCTCTAGCTTTCCCGCATAAAACGTCTCAGCGTCGCTCGGAACGTGAGCTTGTGCATTGCAGTTTTGGGGCCTCCGCCTTGGACTAGAAAATTTTGACAAAGACTCTGCATATACCTACAGGCACAAGGGCTCTCAGAAGTAATTGGGACCCGCGGGAATTGTGGCCGAAGCCCACCGCATCGGCACCGCTGGGCACAGAAAGGACTGGAGCGCGCACGCGCGCATGGACCCGCGGAGACCATCCACAAGTCTAAACCCATTTCTTTACGATGCGCGCTAACACAACGGTGGCACTGATAGCGGACACACACTTGGGAGCGTCTGTCGCACTCCCTCTGCACACGCGAGTGCTGAAGGAGAGACGTGGTCGGCGCATGGGTAGCCATTGGGCAGCTTTGCGCCGAACAGAATAGTTTACGACACTTGTATGGTGTTCCCTCCGGGATACTTTTCACATATAGTTGATCGTCTTGGTAGCCATCCTTGCTGTCCATTGCAAGCACGGCAACAGATATTACAGCACACCACTCGGCATTTCCAAGCTTTTCTTACTAATGAGTCGGCGTCTGTGCCCTAAGAGTATTTTTTTCGCTATGGTTCGGGGCGTTTGTGGCTTATGCATCCCTCAATAACCCAGCAACATGCTTGTGGATCGAGTTGTTAAATATGGAATTCTACAACGCGACTCTCGCACATGTGCCTACTGACGATGGAGGCGCTGTTATTGAGCGCTGCCTTGAGTTATTGAAGCAAATGACACTAGAACTCTTACAGTGACTGTAAAATTCTCAGTGGCTAAGGCGTTGGGCTGCTGAGTTCAAGGACGGGGTTTGGTCACAATAGTGGTGATTGCTTTGAAAATCCGTGGACTCGAAGAGCGAAAACGCCGGCGTGTCGAGATTTCGGTGCACTTTAGCACCCCCAAGTGGTGGAAATTAATCCGGAGCCTCTCCCCAATACGGCGTGCCTCATAGCCCGGGTGTAGCTTGCGCGCGATAAATGAGACAGCTTTTTTTTTACTCGCAAATGCCTGGTCCTCTTTTCGTATGTTCAATCTCAAAAATATTGAAGCAATAGGAAACGACAGAAATGGGTTATAGGTGATGAGTACGCTGCCGCTGCCTCCATCGAGCGGGAACCACAGGTCGGGAAATTGCAGCTGCGTGGAGGGAGCTCTATTGGTATGAGAACTCGGTGGCACTGAGGGAACGCCTATAAGGACACCAGCTGCAGGCGGCACACAAAGTGTTTCCCAAGACCGGCCCGTCTATGGCCGCTTTCTCACATGTCCGGCCAGCATCCAGGTTCGGGCAGCCACTGATCATACGTTGAACAGCCAACATTCGGCAACCAGGGCTCCGGTATTTCTCCGGTTGCTCGTGTTCACACACACAACGGCAGCTGCCCGGCTGCCAGATATTCTGTTCACTTTCGGCTGCTGATGTTGAGAAAGAGAACGGCCGAAATACGGCTTTAGGGCATCCGTTTATCCTTCGGGAAGCGCTGTTCAGCCGAAGCACGGCAAGCGACCGGCCACAGAATATCCGTATTCTTGTGGCAGTTGGTCTTCGAAAGGAGATCGGCGGGACCGCGGCTGCCTCGCATTCGCTCTTTAAACGATGAACCGCGCGTCCGGTGGCAGAATATTCGATTTCTTCGGGCAGTCGATATTATACAGGAGACGGGCCGACGCACAGCCCCAGAATGTACATTTTCCATTCGGTTAGCGGTCCTCAGCCGAATTACGGCAAGGGAACGGCCGCAGAATTTTTGGCAACCGGTGTTCAAGAGGAGAACAGCCTATGTAAGGTCTCAGGTTATACGTCATTCTTTCGGTAAGCGGCGTACAGCCGAACAACAGCACGGGTCTGGGCGCCGAGAATTCATGCACAGGCGTGTTTGCAAGGAGACCCGCCGGTGTAGGGCCAGTTTTTAACTGGGTGAAGAAAGAGCCGTTGGGGAGCCGAATGACGCAGACGCGTTTTTTATCCGCTCGGTGTTTCTACGTTTAAAATGAACGAAATTTTTCAAATAGTAATAAGTGTTCTGGTGAACGGGCAAGGTGCAAGGACTCACTAGACATTACCAGGGAACCTTCTAGGCCATCGGAATGCCATTTATTGCCACAAGAAAACTGTGCTACACCGACGGGTGAGAAGCCTCGCAGTGATAGCCGCTAACACGCCTCGCCCGCCGGCTTCGTCGACGCATTAGGTCGAGGCTATTCGTCCCCTCAAGAAATGGAGACCATTGGAGACATCGACCCGGCAGAGATGTTCGACCCGAGGTGCGGGTAGTTCACCAAAATAAGTGGCCTCAAAGGGCGTCGAGCAAGCGGCCGCCACGCAGGAGCTCAACCGGCGCCATGTCAAGGACTCCCCACCAAAGAAAGGCAAGGGCGCGAAAAAGCGCACGTTTGCGTCTATTCTTACAATAATACTGCGAAAAACAATGTTGCACTATATTGTTGGTGACAAACGTAAAGAGGCTAAGCTCGTGCACTGGTAGGCTCAACTTCGTGCCCTTCTTCATGGGATTTTATGACTGTCTATTTAGAAACCCGTGCTATTTTAAATTTTCCATAAAAGAGCCTTGTGAAGTACGAATCCTGGATGTTAATTTTGTTGCTGTGTTTGAAGGTGAGCTTAGCTACACATCGGAAATGACTCATTTGTTCAAAGATAATAGCCGGCATCCTAGCAAACACGAATTTTGTCGGGTTTTTTCTGGCTCAACGCAGCTTGTTGAGTTCACGCACGATTTGGCTCTGGCAATAGATAAGCCTAAAGTAGATGACAGTATTTTTTGTACTGCAAAAAAAGCATTTGGAGGTGTTCTATATCAGCTTCTTGATAGTACATTGCGGGCTATAAACAGAATGAATCGCTTCTTGCATGGATAGCCGAGTATATCTCTCTAAGACAGCAGTCGGTCCCTCTTAATGGCTGTTCGTCCGGATATGTTCCCGTGACATCAGGAATTCCCCAAGGGTCAGTTGCAGGCACTCTTTTGTTTCTGTTATATATAAATGTTATTACTATAGGCATCAAATCTTTGTTCAAAATGTTCGCGTATGACTGTGTAGTTTACAGGACTATAGCGAATGAACGTGATTCCGAATGCCTGAGCATGATTCTAATTTAATAACATCCTGGTGTGCTGATTCAGAAAGGTGGTTGAATGTAAAAAGTGAGTTAACGTCACCTTTACAAGAAAACCTTCATTCCAATTGAATACGTATACCGTAAATTACAGTGCTTTAAGAACGGCCGGGGAATATAAATACCTAGGAGTTTTTTGGCTTTGTGCGATACAATTTCAGTGAACCTCCTTGACAGAACAACCGTATTTTACTGATGTACGCTCAATGTTGGAGTACGCATGTGTTTTCTGCGATCCCTACACCAAAGAGCTAGTTGATACGCTCGAAAACATGCTGAATAGGGCAGTGCGATTCGTATTGGGTAATTGGCACTGTCAACTTAGGATGAGGGAAAGTAAAAGTAAAGAATGGTAAGGCGGGAAAGATAAGAAACGAAACCTCGGGTTGAAAATTTTTTGTAATATCTATCATTGGAAAACTGAAATAGAAGTGGAGAAGTGGCTAAGGCGTTGCGCTGCTGAGCACGAGGTCGCGGGTTCGATTCCCGGCCGCGGCGGCCGCTTTTCTGATGGAGGCGAAAAGCGAAAACGCCCGTCTGTCCGAGATTTCGGCGGACTTTAAAGATCCCCAGGTGGTCAAAATTAATCCGGAGCCCTCCACTACGGCGCGCCTCATCGCCTGCTTTGCGTCGGCGCGTTAAACCCCACAATCAATCAATCAATTATCTTCCACGTATGATTGTACCAACTGTTTATGATGGTGATTTTCACTGTGCTTTGTGGAAATATTTTATTATTTGGTCTCATATTTGATGCTTAGTGTTATGTATCTCCCTGTTGTAATGCATGCAAAGGCAAGCAGGCATCAAATAAATAAATAAATAAATAAATAAATAAATAAATAAATAAATAAATAAATAAATAAATAAATAAATAAATAAATAAATAAATAAATAAATAAATAAATGATTAAAAAATAAATAAAAATTAATAAAATATATAAATACACCTGTGGAGCCGCGAGTTCGCCTCCGACGGGTTGAGAACCTTACGCATTCAAACTTGACCAATGAAATTTTTATTGTTTTATTCGTTGCAGTATGCAAGCTTTGCTGTATGAATACTACCATTGCTATGTTATTGGTTGTAAACAAATTATGTCTAACGCCTTTCCTTGCGTGAACACAGAGGGATACAACTGCAGCCACCTGAAGCAAGGCGTCATTCGCAACGCGTCTAGAATTTTTTACCGTAGTACGACGTTAGAGGAAAATTAAGTTCTTTTGGGCTAGTAAATAGTGTGCACGTAACTCATGAAAACAACATAAAAAATAGATTGAAAATGAAAGCACTTGTTCGATCTCTCCTAGCATCAGCCCTGTGAAAGAGCATCAGAAAAGTTGATCGAGTATAAAATTTCTTTGCAAGAAAAATGGGCAAATACTGGACCTAGTTTTTGTGTGAAGGAAATTATAGTAAATGCTCCTCAGTTTTTGTGGAGTACCAAAACCCTTCATAAAGGCATTCATTCGCGCCGGTTTTACATACAAGAAAACTGGTCAAGCAACTGTTCTAAAAATAGTTGATTTAGTCAGAGCATTAAAGTGCTCAGGAAGATTGTCCTAAATGAAATTGGCTACAAGCGGCACTTTCATCTTTGTGAAATTCAATGGCCTCCCGCCACCCCCCCCTTTCCCCTTTATTGCAGGTAAGCCACCCCACAGACAGATGATACCAGGACATGGACAATACCCCTATTCCAGCTCTACGAAGAACTGAATATTTTCTGCATTCGACAGTAAAAGAGGCACAGCAATTAAAGGAACGACGATTTGTGAGCACTGTCTAATAAATAAATTTTGGTGTCAACTGACGCTGATAATTAAGCAAGGCTGCGCTGAAGGCTGGACGGCTGGTTGTTACGCGCGGGCTCACTTTGATGTTGCTGCATTGGACCCAAAAGGCTTGGTTTGTGCTGCTGCACAGCGCGACTGAGTCATCTGTTTGCGCGACATGCAGTGACCGGCCTCAGTATACAGTACAGTGGCTGAACTTCAATGCCCGTAGCACGGCCGTATTTCCGGCAGCGTTAGTCCGGCTGCAGTCCGACGACCACATCTCGGCTGTCCTCCGGTGGCCGTACATCGGCCGTACTACACAGGTGGCTTTGGAATGGCCGGAGCCGTACGGCTGGAATCTGGCCGTATGAACGTAAGTTGGTCGACTGGCCTACGGACATTGGCCGTTGGACAGACATGGGAGTACGGCCGTATACGGCCAAAAGGCCCACATTTGGACACGGGCCGAACATGGTTGCCGGAAAAAGGCCGGACAGAAACTCACCGGCCGAAGTACACCGGCTTGATTTAGGCCGAACAGTCCTGTGCGGCCTGGGAGGGGTACTACGAGAGGCCCACTGGTGGGTGCTGTTTTATCTACGTTGTGTAAGGCTCATTGAAGGACTTGATGCCTCCCGTTGAAAGTAAAAATTTGGGAGTGCGTTTTTCTGAGTTGAATTTGACAAAGCACAATCCTAAGAGCTCAGGGAAGCCGGAGTTTCTTCTGGGAGTTCAGCTAATCACATTTGGGTTGCCAATTATAAAACAGCCTAAAACCTTAATGTGCCCGAACCTTCCCAGGAGTGTGCTCAACAAAGCCAGTAAGGTTGAAATCGCCCTCCTGCAATATAACCCACATATGACGTGTACAATGACGTGTACAATGAATCCGACGCAAACAAATCTGATTAAATATTTATGTCAATTTTTATCAAGATATACCGCAAGCGCTTTCCCAAAGAGCACAAAAAAATCTCGAACAAAATAAGGAAACCATGGATTTCACGTGATTTATATAGCCGCACCAAGGAAAAAAACAGGTTATATCAATCATTCATTAAAATCGAGAGATGCCAAAACCCTTAAAGAATTCAGAAAACAAAGAAACAAATTAAATAACGACACACGCAATGTAAGAAATCGTTTTTATGAAAAACAATTTGAATCACTCGACCGACCTCATTAACTGTGGAGGAAGATCCGTTCGTTAGATGCGAAATCCACTCACAACGTACTTACTGATAAAATTATATGTGATGGGGTCGAATACACTAGTTGTAAGCTCGCTGATGCCTTCAATATCTTCTTCACTCCTGAATCTACCCCTGTCACAAACCAGTTGAACTGTTCTTTACAAAGTTGCTCTTGCACTATATTTCTAACTCCTGTTTCCGAAAACGAAATCGTATCAGTACTATCAGACGTTAATAATAGTCGCTGTCGTGATGCCCAAAATATTCAAGTCCGGCCTTTTAGGCACGTGATTGACACAATTGTGATTCAATTTACTTTTATATTCATTCTACGTATAGAGACCGCCACCTTTCCTTCGAGTATGCAACTAGCAAAAGTAACCGTTCTTTATAAAAAAGGTGATAAAAATGATTCCGGGAATTATAGACCCATTAGCATTCTACCAGTATTTTCAAAAATTTTTGAAAAATTATACTTAGGAGACTCGACGCACTTCTGAACTCCCCCAGTGTGATTACTGATTGTCAATACGGGTTTGGGAAGGGTAGGACCACGGAGCTGGCACTCATCAACCAAAAAGAATACATACTAAACAATTTCGAACAGAGAAATATCGTAATCGAAATTTTTATAGATTTTAGTAAAGCGTTCGACCGTACAAACCGTGAAATTTTGTTTTATAAGTTAGAAAAATATGGCATAAGGGGCCAAGCTTAATGTTGATTAAGTCTTATTTATCATGTAGAAAGCAGTACGTCCAAATGAATAACTTCAATTCTACTACAAGACCTACCGTTTGTGGTGTTCCTCAGGGAAGTATTTTAGGCCCATTATTATTTAACCTGTATATTAATGACATAGTAAACCTTGAACCCAGCGCTCGTTTTGTAATATACGCGGATGATACCAGTATTTTTTTGTCGGGTGAATCCGCAGATTTATTTTCCCGTGGGAATGCATTATTGGAAAAACTAGCAGCCTGGTCAGACGCTAACATGCTTGAAGTAAACATCTCGAAGTCAAAAGCTGTACATTTCCGCCCGAAAAATAAACCAATACATTCTCACATTCCACTATGCTATAAATCACAAACCGTTGAAATAGTTAAATCTTTCAAAACATCGGGTGTTGTTTTTCAGAAAATATGTTCTGGGATGTACACCATGTAACGCTAAAAGCTTCGAGGTTCATGGGATTTATTCTCCGCCACAAATACATACTGCCACAAACAGTCAAACTACTACTGTACCGGGCTCTTTTCTGCTCTTACTTCAACTACTGCACACTTGTATGGGCAACCACTACAACCTCAAATCTAGAAAAACTAGCTGTTCTTGAAAAACGGATACTTCGCATTGTTCTTGACTTGCCGTGCAGGCATACAACACAACATTTATTTCGGAAACATGACATAGTAAACATATTCAACCTATACAAATACCGCTTGATCCGGAACTACAAACGCGAAAGAAAAAGAGGTCTAAATTTGCTTTCCAGTCTAGCAAGCCTACAATTGTACGAGAATCCATATCCACAGCGCCATAAACCCCATTGGGCATTACCCCCCGTCCGTAAAACCATGGTCATCAACTCCTATCATATCAACTACCCACAATATTAAACACACTCACTGATGAGGGTATCAATATTGATAATTTTTCGGTGTTATTTTTACGCAGTTATGTTGCCGACAATCTACGTTCTACATAAGCATGTTAATATTAATTGTTAATGTTGGTTCATCGTTAATATTGAGATCAGTGCTGTGTAACTTTGAATGAATGTCTGTTTGAAAAAAGGGCTTGATTTGTAATATGAATTTATTAATGAGTAGTCTTGAATTGTTTGTGCGTATGGTTTTGTTTGTTTTATTGCTTTTTTGTCCACTAAGGAGAGCGCCGTGGAATGTCATTTTTCTCTTCTTTTATTTTTTAATTATGCAGAGCGTAGTTGAGTGCCATTTTTTTCTTTTATTTTTATTTCTTTTTGTTACTACGCAAAGCGTAGAAGCATGTGATGTTTTTCTTCTTTTTTTCCCACTACGCAGACCGTAGTCTAATGTCAAACTTTGCCCTCTATTGCGGTTTGCTGTCGCTGCCAGCTACAAGGGTGGTGGGAGCGTCGTCAAGCGATTTGTTATTTTTTTCGCTTTTACTCCCACCTCCTCCATCACTTATATTGATGGAAAAAAAGACTATTAATATTATTATTATTATTATTATTATTATTATATTATTAACAAACTGGAAACGTAACTTCACAAGGGTATTACGATGATTTGATGTTTCTTTTCCCAATATCAAGTCTCTCTGAAGACAGCAATCAAACGGGGGGAAGTTTCGGTTCTCGTGAAGGAGAAATTCCAGGCTTGTATAGTGGCCGCTATTGTATATCTGGTATGTATATGCATGAAATAAACTTGATGGCCGAAATTGTGTATCTGGTATGTATCTGACTGAAATAAACTAGCTGGCCGAAATGATTTGTTCTTTACGCCGTCTACAGGCCTCCGGTTGTCTCGCCCGAGTATATAAAAGGTTACAATGTCACGACATTCGAACATCAAGGTTTCCCTGATAGGAGATGTACTTTTACGTGCCATTACTTGAGGCCATTTGGACCATTTCGCTGCGGGTGACAATAATGCATATTACTTATGTAATAATGATGTCATATTATCTGATCCAGTTGGTCAAAGCACCGACTCACGAGCAAGCAGGGTAACATGTATAGCTCCATCGTATACACTTGAAATTCTTGTCTCAGACTTCTGACGACTGCAGTTTGTCTACTGCAGATTGACTCTCCCATAATTACCTAGTGAACACGAAAATTCGTCTTGAACCACCGTTTGACGATTCTCAAGAAAGCATGCGCTGTTTGAAAAACATTTGCCGGATCCAGTTTCTTTCCAGTGGAATCGGTTGCCTTCAGCGATCGTTGTCGCTGTTGGTAGTGATTCATTTCTTCCTTTGTTAGAGTCTGTTGAATTGTTCAGTGATGACGGGTGTTTTGTTGTGCTGTATAAATATTGTATTCGTTTTCGTCTTACTGTTAGAAGGCTCGCCGCGAGTGGCGTTCGCACTCTTGAGGAGTGAGCGGGGCTCACTGCGCGTGGGGTTCACACTCGCTCTCACTCGCACTCGCCAGTCCAAAACAGTGGCGAGGCTCACTCACCGCTCACTCGTGAGTGGCGAGTGAGTGGTGAGTGCACTCGTGAGTGAGCCTGCCGACCTATGGCAACAAAATTGTCACTGAAATAAGCTGTATACTTATGAAAAAAGAGAATGGCCATGCGACTCAGTAGCTCATTTCCCGCAATAGTACCTATCATGTGTTATGGGCCGCTATGCGATAGGCTGAGGCCGACAAAAGCAAACGCAAGTTAGGTTTTATAAGCTTGCAGAACGAGCTATTCGCGCCTAAATTTAATCCCCATTCGTTTTATAGCAGTGATATTAGTGGGGAATACAATGGAAGTTACGAACGCACACGTAAACATATCAGCACCAGTGTCGCAGTGCGCAGAGTATGCTTGTTTTAGGCGCCCCTCAGTCTCGCGCTCTGTCTCGCACGACACTGGCCAATTCGCATAAGTGGCTTGTCGGGCATACCACGTTTCCCGAAACAATTAGTATCCATCGTAACAAAAATGAGCCGTGTGCAAATCCAGCCAAAAAGCAAGCGGACAGCGGGCTTGAGCCGGATTGTGGCGCTGTGTAGATGACGGACGGTAAGCGAACCAACGAAACACCATGCCCTGCAGCCCTAGGCGACATGGTTCAAACATTCGTTTGAAAGGCTTGCCCGGGACAAGTCGTCGCTCACGTCACGAAACGCATGATTTAGCTGGAGAAATGAAATTTTCGCCTAAATTCTGAAAAACAAACTTGCATTTTGTCTTTATGACCACTTTAAAGGCCATTTTAAACTTCTGTATTCACATATTTATACCTTACAAGCAAAATCCGTACATGCGCACACGCCTTCGGTGACGAGAGAAACCACTCAGCTCAAACGTAAAACAAAATAAAAATGGCGCATGTTGTATCTGGTATTAATCAGTGCCATGTTTCTCTCCCCCCCTTTTTTTGCAAAATGTAAGTCATGTAATCCCTCTTAATTGGTTGTTGTATGTATGTGATGTTAGGCTTGATGCCTTTTCCTATTTTTCCTGTTTATTGCCTGTACCACTCCTGCTTGGGCTTCATGCCTGCAGTATCTTGTAAATAAATAAATAAATAAATAAATAGGTGATTGAAGAACAACCTTGAAAACCTGTGGAACGCTCAAAGGGTGACTCTTTTATGTATCGTTGCCAAACGTTACATAAAACTGCTTGATCTAGAGGACTTACCCGAGGACACTGCAGAGCATACAGATATTATTTTTCGGCTTCTCAAGGAGGTTCATGCACAGCAGACGGAATCGACAAAGAACCACGCCGAGCTGATAGCCGACATAAAAGCTATAAAAGCTGGGCAGAAAAGCATTGAAACAAAAATTGGCGCTATTCAGAAGAGGTTACACGCCGTAGAAGAAAAAATGAAAGCATTTAATCGCATGCATGAGGACATGATACACCTCCAGAGCTCTGTTGACACATTAACGACTCAACAAGATAGCCTGCAATCACGCGTTGATGATCGGGAGGACAGGTCGCGACGCAATAACATCATTCTTCGAGGTATACCGGATGACCGCGAAACGTGGGAGGAATCCGAGGTGCGCGTAAGGGAAGTTTTACCTGGCGTTTTAGACCCGCTACCCGAGACTGCAATTGAGCGTGCGCATCGCTTGGGGCATTATAATCCAGGGAAATGTCCCCAAATTATTGTTCGATCCTCAAATTTTAAGACTAAAAACAAACTACTGTCCGAGCGCAAAAAACTGATGGAAAAAGATGTCTCAGTAAGCGAAGACTTTTCGCCCAGTACACGTCGCGCAAGAAAGAAATTATACGAATTTGCCAAGGCTCAGACTGACGATTTCCAGATTCGGTACAACGAGCTCGTAATGAACAAAAAACAGTACATCTACAATCCTGTAACTGATACCTTGAGTGCAATCGCTCCCCAAGTGGCGCCAACAAACCACAACGGGAGTGCTGCGCATCCGTCTAGCGCATAGGGAGGCGTGAGGGGCAGTGGTCTCCACGTTCCTTGCGTATCAGTTCTCTTCACCAACATTCGGAGTGTTACAAACAAACGCGATATCTTAGCTTCTGCCATAGATACGATTGGCGCCGATATAGTCGTATTAACAGAAACTTCGCTGCACTCGGACGTACAAAACAACGAAATTTTCCCAAACGCTCATAACTTCACAATTTATCGCTGCAATCGAAATAACCGCCAAGGGGGCGGTGTCCTTTTGGCCATTTCGAAAGACTTCAAATCCTACTGTATTCATATCCCAACCAACTTAGAAACTTTATGGGCCATCAGTGAACTCGGGTATCAGAAAATAATCGTGGGCATTTGCTATCGCCCCCCTGATCACACTTCTGACTTCATAAACGACCTTCATGACATAACACACACAGTTTATTCTCGTTATCCTCACCTGCCTTTATTTTTATTGGGTGATTTTAACATTCCTAATATAGGGGTCCTGCGCTGGAGCTTTGATTGACAGGTAGCGCCGCCCTAGTGAAAACGCCATTTTATTTTTGGTAGCACTGCAGCAGACGCTCAAAACTAAAGTGGCTGCGAACGCTATAGCGGCGGCGGCGGTTGTCGCGACGTTCCCCGCAGAAAGCCATTAAAGTTAGGTATTCCTGTGTCTACCAGTGGCACAATCAGGAAGGATTCTATGCGAATATTACGTTCTACTCCTCTCCGTCGAAACCGCACAAGGTCGAGCGGCGATAGCGGTGGATTCAGGTGGTCCGACGGGCGAGGAAAGCAATCCGACTTCTTGTTGCAGCGAATCTTGACGTTGCGAACTTTTGCGCGGCTGAGCGCGGAGAACAACGAGCTTACGAATATTTATTACATCCACAGCCCAGACCGCCCACCATGTCAGCCCACATTGAAGAGGAGGATATGCAGCGCGCTTTTGGAGGACAACGCGAGGGGTGAAGGGGTGATCGCATGCATGCCGCGGCGAGCGACGTAAAACCCCCACTCATTGGGTACAGCTACCAGATAGTGTGTACGACAGCGACAGGCTAAAAAATTATACACGGGCCCCTGGGGTCGACGACAGCGGCAGGCGACGGGCCGTCGCTGTCGCTTGTTTTTTTGCCGGTCAGCAGCGGCCCACAAGCGAGCGGCAGTGACGAGCAATGACGACAGAGAGCATTGGCGGCAGTGTATTAACTTTTTTTCGCTTGAAACTTTCACCCAGGCTATCTGTTTGTTGTACACATTGAGTTACGCACGTTTTTCACGTCGCTTCTCACCGTAGCTGCATGCGGCTACTCGTCAAAAACATGCACCGTCCGGCATACGTTCCATTGTTTTCCTCATCGGCGTACCACTGAGTAAAGCCTTGTGATGCTTGATCGTCGGTGGAGCTATTCGAGAGGTCAGCCCTATGTGCGCTAAACGAAGTCGTTGTGTTAGTAATCTGCACGCCCTTTTTGGTGTACCACTGCTGTGTGAAACCCCCTTCTCTTTTTTTTTCCGGATCGCCCCGTCGTGACTACAAAGTGTGGTGAGTGGCCGAACGATGGCGCTACCTACGCGGAAGAATCAAAACAGGCCACGGCAGCTGCCTGTCACCGATCGCCTCAAAACGCGGTTATCGCGAAAATAAAGCTTCACATGTGGGAAAGGGGATGATAGTGTGGTAAAAAGTTGTGTTAGGGTTTGTCATTCGCAATTGTACAGATAGCGGCGATCAAATATCCGCCACAATGCTAAGCCTAAAGTTCCCAACACCCGAGCTGAACCGAGCAACGCAGGCTGGTGGCGGGTTGTTGGGGAAGCCCCACAAAAACTTGCCGCGCGCAAGTCAGTTGCGTTTGGGTTTTTTTGCATTTGAAGCAGCTTCTTTCTGTCTACTTGCAGAGGTGGGCAACACGAACTGGGAGCTGCGAAGCCCAGCGGAGCTCCACGTCGTACACTTAGCTTGCTGTACACGGCTTCCACCCTTCATCCGTCGAACGTTCTCGTGGAAAGTATTGGTAACAATTCGCAGATCCATACCTCGAAACGACCGGCGGCATTCTACCCTGGCAAACACGACACAAAATATGTTAAAACAGCTCATGCGCAACCCGCGCGAAGGCCGGTACACGCACGGTAACAGGCGGATCGTCTGCTTCCGCACTACTAAAAGTTTCTGCGCCACTCCCCTAGGCGGCGCTCAGTGCACGATGTTCGGAGCGCCTCCTACCCAGCGCAGGTTCCCTATAAATTGGGCTATCGAGCCACCTACCATCCTTCCACCATCAACATTAGCCAAAGAATTCGTCGACCTGTGCTCTGTATTTTCCTTCTGTCAAGTAGTTCATGAACCAACACTTTCAACCGACACCAACACTTTCAACTTTCAACAACACTTTCAACCGCCAATACCCTTGACATCGTACTAACAACCAGACCTGACGTTGTTTCGAACCTTACCTGCGCACCGGGTTTAAGTGATCATTCATTGCTGTTGTTCAACATTAAGCTCGCGTGTCCGAAACCGCTTAAGAGCACCAAAAAAATTCGTGATTATAATAAAGAAAATTTTGAAGGCATTAATCATGACCTATGCAATTTTCTTGACACTTTTCTGGAGGGTTTCGACGAGCGCACTGTGCAAACTAATTGGAATCTGTTTGTACGTAAGGTAGATGAACTAACCAACAAATACATTCCCGTCCGCTCTATCACTACAAACGTACACGCTCCATGGTTTAATAACAACATTAAGCGACTATCTAACAAGAAGAAGCGTCTATACAGATTAGCAAAGCGTTCCAACAACGCGGCCCTTTGGAATACCTACAAATTAGCGTCTACTGAGTACATCAAAGCGATTCAATCTGCTAAAGACACATTTATCAATACCACTCTCCCATCCATGCTATCTAAAGATCCTAAAAAGTTTTGGCGCGTCAGAAACCCAAGCAGCGAACATACGATAAGCCTTACCGATAGCTCTGGAGACGCTGTAGCCCCCGAGCAGTGCGCTTTATCTCTCAAAAATTCTTTCACTCGTAATTTTTGTCGCACCATTAATGTTCCTGTGCCTCCCAAGAAATGCTATAACTACTCAGTCATGTTCCCAATAATGATAGATTCTGTTGGTGCCGAAAACACAATTAAGTCCCTAAAACTTTTATCCGCCCCCGGTTGCGACCTGGTTACCACCAAGCTCCTTGAAGGTACCTGTTCCTACTCATCCATTATTCTTGCTAAAATTTTTCAACGGTCGCTTCACGAAGGCCTATTACCAATCGAATGGAAGATTGGCAAAATTGTACCATTTCACAATTCGGGTGACAAGCATTCCCCATTAAACTATAGACCCATCTCGCTTACTAGTATTTCATGCTAAATATTTGAGCACATTTTGTTCTCTAACCTTGCAAGTTTCCTGGAGTCTAACTCATTTTTTACGCGTCACCAACATGGCTTTAGGAAAACATTCTCGTGCGAAACTCAGCTTGTAGCCTTTACAAACAAATTAAACGCCATTCTTGATCAATCTAGCTTTGCCGACTGCATATTTATAGATTTTTACAAAGCTTTTGATGAAGTCTGTCACAACTTACTGTTGCACAAATTAAATGAACCTAATGTAGATCCCAGGCTTCTAACATGGCTCGAATTCCCTGTAAAAAATCGCTCTCAATTTGTTTCAGTTAATAAAGCAAGCTCTGAGCCAAGTGCCGTTCATTCCGGCCTACCACAAGGCTCGGTACTAGGACCACTGCTTTTCCTTATATACATTAATGATTTACCTTCCTCATTACCTCTAATATTCATTTGTTCGCGGATGACTGCGTATTTTTCTGAGAGATAACTTGTGATGGTGATATAACCTCTCTCCAACATGATCTTAACTACATTTCTCTTTGGTGTAAAACATGGCTCATGGAATTAAATAGTAAGAAATGTAAATTTTTACGTGTTTCGAGAGACAACCATCAACTTCCAACCTATTACCTTGATAACACACTCCTTCAATCCGTGACAAACTATAAATACCTTGGGGTGCATATAACAACCCACCTGACCTGGACTGCTCACTGTAATTACGTAATTAAAAATGCTAACTGAATGTTAGGTTATATCCGCCGCAACTTTTCAACGGCCCCTTCTTCCTTGAAACTTCTTCTTTACACTCCACTAATACGATCTAAACTTGAATATTCCGCTGAAGTATGGGATCCTAGTCATGCTAACCTAATACACTCTCTTGAAATGGTACAGAACAACTCAACTCGTTTTATACTTTGTAATTACAACCGGACCACAAGCATAACAGCCATGAAATCTAGCCCTAACTTGCCTTCACTTTCATCCCGTCATAAAATGTTCCCTCTCCACTTGTTTCACAAGCTGTTTCATCACCCATCGCTATGGGACGGTCTTATCTTGGCTCCTAGTTATATTTCACCTCGCCTGGATCATTCCCATAAAGTCGGGTTGCCCCTTTGCAAGACTCACGCTTTCTGATTTGATTGATTCTGGGGTTTAACGCGCCGACGCAACGCAGGCGATGAGGCGCGCCGTAGTGGAGGGCTCCGGATTAATTTTGACCACCTGGGGATCTTTATCGTGCGCCGAAATCTCGTACACACGGGCGTTTTTGCTTTTCGCCTCCATCAGAAAAGCGGCCGCCGCGGCCGGGAATCGAACCCGCGACCTCGTGCTCAGCAGCGCAACGCCTTAGCCACTGAGCCACCGCGGCGGGTCACTCACGCTTTCTCCCAGTCTATCATACCACGCACCTCTGAGGACTGGAACCGCCTTCCCGCATCCGCGGCAATCATTGAAAATCACCTTCATTTCAAAAGTGCGTTAGCTAATTATGTGTAATTTAGGTAATCAAAATATTGTATTACCTGATGTTCTGTTGTTCCTGTACAGTATTTATTTTCTTGCCGTTTTTACTTTATTGGTCTAATTTTCATAATTCCCGCGCCTTTGTTTGCTATAAAGCCTGTTAGCTAAAACTGTATAATTCGGAACTTCTGCTCAATGTAAGATTCACAGCTGCATTTTGTAAAACTTTTGTGTTTTATTTTGCCACCACTCCCCGCTGTAATGCCTTTTGGCCCTGAGGGTATTGGTAATAAATAAATAAATAAATAAATAAATAAATAAATAAATAAATAAATAAATAAATAAATAAAAAATAAATAAATAAATAAATAAACTACGATAGGTACCACAAGTACGGTGAGTTCGGGCACCTTCGCAGTTGAGCTGGTGGTCGTCACGAGCCTCAACTTGGCTTTTCACGAGTCTGCCCGTCTTCTTATTGGTAGATCGGATGCTGATGCCGTCGACTGAACACCGTCTTTCTCAATTTGCACGTCAGAGCTTACAAATCCCGAGCCGCGCACTTCCCACCCCTGCTCTCCTTGCCTCCTCAGCCCTGGCACTCCTTGGCGCAGCCTTTTCTCCTCTCCACTTCGGGGCGCCGAGTTTTAAGCGACGCTAGGCGCGTATAGAAGTCAACCTTAAAAAGCTCCGCTGTTTAAGCCCACCTCTGAATTAGGCTTTCGTGAGGCAGTTACCACGGATCGAAGGCCACTCATTGCTCGCCAGTTCAATGAGGGCATACTCTAAATTGTTCCCAACCCTCGACCGCAACTATTGTAATTACTCATTTTTCAGATGCTGAATTTATTTCTTATCACATTATTTTGTCCAAGTTATTGAACTGGTAAATAAACACATACCAAGGTTCCTGAAATACTCTATATGTATTCCTGCGGAGATATATGCCGACCCTTTTGACGAGTTTCTTGTGGCTATATTTCGGGCTTCTTTAAGAAGTTCCGAGCGACAAGACGATAGCCATCATTGTAAAGGATTTATAATTATCGCCTGACATCAATACCATAACTCTTCCACAATAATGGAGGACATACTGCGAACCACATTAATGATTTTCTATAACATTAATGATTAAGGATTTTCTGTTGTGTGGGACCCGCAAACTAAAAAAAAGATGTCACCCAACTTGAGAGGCTCAAAAGAAAATGCATTCGTTTCATTTATAGCAAATACAGTAGAATCTGTATTTGCCATATATCTGCATCTGTAATACAGTAGAATAGAATCAGCAAATACAGTAGATTTCAGTACGTTTATGACGAGGTCCGCTATACTGGTTTATTCCTAAATTAAAAAAATCCCGCCATCTCCACGAAGTGAAGGATGACGAGAGGGGCGAAGCTAAAATGCTTATCGGTAAAACCGTGAAACATTCGCCCACACATCATAAAAACTCCCACCTCCCCTCGCGGGAACCCCTGTGTAGATGCGACGCATAGGCGGAGCGGCGAAGGGAACGCGTTTTATAGCGCGCATAACGTTGAGGGGACTGCGTAAGCTGGTCCCAGTCGATGACGACGTTGGCGTACTTGTAAAGCGGCGTGGACTCTAGGTGTTTGAGCAAAGCGTGGATGTTGCTTCGCCGGAGAACGGCACACCGGTTATATGCGCAGCGCGCCCGAAGGAGAGGAAACCGCGGAAGAGAGAGTACTGCACATGCGCCGGCCCCAGCGCGTCTGCCGCGGCTATGACGCAACGTGCCGCGGCTATGACGCAACACAATCCAACACAATCCACTTTAATCCAATCCAATCCAAATCCAATCCAACCGAATCCAAGCCAAGCCAAGCCAAGCCAAGCCAATCCAATCCAATCCAATCCAATCAAATCAAATCAAATCAAATCAAATCCAATCCAATGCCCCTCGCGAGAGAGTGTTCGTTATCGGAGAGGAGAGGGGGTGAGCGGCGGAGAGCGCAGCTCGCGCGGCGAGGAGAATGGCAGAGGGGTGGACAACGCCGACAACAACGACGACGACGCCGGAGGGACAAGGCGAGTGAATCAGATGCTCTGCATCTAAAAGACTCGACACGTCAAGCTTTCCACCGCTCCGTTGTCAAGCCCGTCGACGTTGTCGATGTTTGTGGTGATTATGTAGGGCTTGTTTGGGACGATGAGAATCTCCATGGGTAAGTTGGCGAATTCGGTGTGTGACATTTTAGCCACCTTGGCCGTCGCCTTCTACAGAGCATCTTGTGTCGCGTACCCCCGGTACGTGTCTTCAGCTCGCAGGCGATGAACGACAACCCCTTCTTCTTCCTCTCCTCCTTGTTGGGTAGCAACGAACGCGTTGAACGTTTTGACCTCTTCGGCCAATCTTTGGTTGGCCAATTCCTAGAGGGATCCTGCCACAATCATCATCATTCCGCCGTGTATGGCAGCAACGAGGGACGGGACGGGGCCCGAGCAAGAGTCTTGAGCTCGCAGGCGACGAACAACAACCTCTTCTTCTTCCTCTCCTCCTTGTTGGGTAGCAACGAACGCCTTGACCGTTATGACCTCTTCGGCCAATCTTTGGTTGGCCAATCCGTACGGGGATCCTGCCACAATCATCATCAATGTGCCGTGTACAATGTGCCGTGTACGGCCGGGACAGGGCCCGAGCAAGAGGAGCTTCGCCACTAAGAAATGTTTGGTTGTCTTATTTTATTTTATGGATTTCTGACCAATGGTGAGCGATTCGTCTCTCTCGGCGACAAAAAATCGGACGGTGTTCTACCGCGCCCTGGCGCTTTACTACGAAGGAGCATACCTTTACCAGAGAAGAAAATTTTCGTGTCCGCGGCCGCAGAAAACGATAGGCTAAATGAAGGACTGGCACCGCCAGAAAGCGAACGTAGACCCCAACAAAGAAATGGAACGACATCCGGTCATCTTACGGACTAAGCTACGGCCACACTAAGAGACTGGGAGACAGACGCTGTACTCAACGAGCACAGCAGCGGGTCTATCACCTGCGCTCATTGAAAGCCCTCGCGTGAAGTGCAAACAGCACAATGTATGATAACGGTGGTCACGTGAATTGGATTAGCGGCGAACGGAACAGCGTCTGGGGAGGGGGAGGGCGCTCCTCGGTGGCGACGCCTAAAACAAGAGTGAGGGGGAAGCAGTGAGAGAGATGGCGCCATGTGCCGCTCTCCTGCTCAACCTTCGCCAGACGCTGCTCTCCGTTTTCTTTTTGCCATCACTGCTGCATTCGGTCTCTGGGTTACGCGGACAATGCCCCCGCAAAACCTAGGTAACGGCTGTGCTCTAAAAGGGAGACCGGTATAGCAGCCTATTCAACGCAGAGATTTGGGCTAGTTGTTGATATGACTTCGACGTCGTAAAAAGCGCATAGACGGGGGCAGAAGAAGAGCGCCAGCTCTCGCTCCTCTAGCGCTCGTCTCGTGTCACTGTATCTTCTCCTGTGCCTGTCAAGTGCGCTTCTCGCCGTGCCGAAACGGTTTAACAACTCATTCAGCCCATTCCAGGCTACCATGGGTAGACCACGGTAAGTTAAGGCGCCAGAAGTTCAGCGCAAAGATGATGCTCGACGAAAAGAACAAAACCGTATCGTTAAACCGACGAGCTCTGGGACAAGACGCCCAGCGCAAGCCGCAGGGTGGGCAGGACCACCAGAAAAGCAGAGCACAAGCGACTGGCCCGCCGAGACGACAAGGAGCGACGTGAAGCAGAGAACTCTGCGAAACAAGGCAGTCGCGAACGTCGTTGTGTACAGTCGCGAACGTCGGTTTCAAGTACGTTTCAGTCTTTGTATAGAGCCACGTGTGGAAATTCAAGTGACGTCGCATGGGTAATCGTTACGGGTGTCGTTTACAGTTTCGCAGTCCAACCACCTTCAGCGCGGATTTGACCCAAATTTTTTTAGATGCGACGCTCAGAGCATGTCTTGTAGGCGGCCCTGTCCTTCCTGCGTGCGTCCGTGGTTGTCCGCGTGCGTCCGTTGTTGTCCGCAGCCACTCTCCCCCTCTCCTCTCCGATAGCGAACACTCTCTCGCGAGGGGCATTGGATTGGATTCGATTGGATTGGATTGGATTGGCTTGGCTTGGCTTGACTTAGATTGGATTGGATTTGGATTGGATTGGATTAAAGTGGATTGGTTGGATTGTGTTGCGTCATAGACACGGCACTTTCTCTCTCCGCGGTCTCCTCTCCTTCGGGCACGCTGCGCATAACCGGTGTGCCGCTCTCCGGCGGCCTTTCGGTCGACGGTTGCACTCCGGTTGCGCTTGAACCCCCTCAGCGTCGCATCACACTAGGGTTCCCGCGACGGAAGGTGGGCGTAATTTTTTTTTCAAGGAAATGTTTTGGGACTATTGTTTTTTACTTCTTGTCAATCATAGGGTCTACGAAGCATGTCCCTGCCCAGAAATGCGCGTACTTGCAGGCTTTTGTGGTTGCTTTTGTGACATTAGCAACATTTGTAACAGGATCAGGAAAGCTCCTGCAGAGGTCTCAGTAACATAGCTCAATGGTGTACCGGCTACTCAAGGGAATAGCCGCCCTTGAATTGTGATTTCATGTTGGTATCATTTAAAAGCGGTAAAATATTTCACTAGCCAGTACTTTATCATGGAACGATCACACTGGCAATGCATGTTCACCTTCTTTTCGAAAGCTTTGCTTTTAAGACGTATAGGCTTAAAGGCGTTCCCTCTGATGCTGACCTCTTGAGTTGTTCCTTAGTTTGACGTAAACTGGAGTACGCGTGCTGAATTTGGGATCCTTTTACCGATTCAGAAATTCGGAAGAAATCCACAGAAACGCCGCCAGACTCTAACAGTAAATATATTCTAAATTTTCACCTTGTGCGTTTCGTTCGGATGCTTTGCGTTGTAATAAAATTCCTTCACTCGAGACGCGCTGACGGGAGCTTTGTTTAGACTTCTCTCCCAATGTATACAAAGTTTGGGAAATTATCTGATTCCCCTGTCGAGAATATCTACAGGTCATGATCACCCGAGAAAACTTACGCCATATTTTTATTCATTGCTCGCATGAACCTATTCAATTTTTGTTTTTTCACCTCAAAAAAATATTTTATTAAAATACTGATATTGTATCTCAGAAAGTCTGCTCCCGCACGTGATTTTCTTATGTTCATTGTGTTGTGAAGTATGTTTTGGGTTCTTATTGTAAAGCGCTTGTTCTGGTCATACTTATGAGAAGGTATGCACATAACGGAATGAATTCAAAGAAGAATATTAACACCAGAGACCCGCCACACTGTTAGTGGTTATGTTCTGGAATATCATGACTGTCGCTGGTTGTGGACAATTCGCGTTCCGCCTGCTGCATCCGAAAAAGAGGCAAGATCGCGTGCGCCCGGCTAACACAACAGCATCCCTTCTAAGACTCCAGCCAAGCTAGACGACGCGACTACTTTACAAAATCTTTACCCCTAACCTTCATTAGAAAACGAATAAATAAATAAATAAATAAATAAATAAATAAATAAATAAATAAATAAATAAATAAATAAATAAATAAATAAATAAATAAATAAATAAATATCACATTCCTAAAGTTGCTTACAAAGATGTCTTTCCAGAAATGCATTTGTGTACAGTAGTGACGACGACATGAATGAGCTGGGTCTCTAGGGATACATTTATTTATTTATTTATTTATTTAAAGTACCTTACACGCCCTGGCAGGGCGTTGAGTAAGGGGGGTACATAAGAAAAGGGCGAAATTAACAAGATTTTCAAAAAGGCATTAGAAAGAACCACAGTCCAAGAAAACATTATGCAAGAAATAGGCCATAAATACATAGCTAGAGAAACGGAAAATACAAAGATAACGTGTGCTATATCTTGCGCTAACCAAGACTAACATACCGCACATTCAACATAAAAAGCACGCAAGGGTAAGCAAACACTTCATGCACAAAAATGCAAAACAGAAAGTTCACATAAAACAGTGGTAACAGATTAGTATCATATCACAAAAAAAAAGTGAGCATGAAGAAGGTTACGGAATGCGTCGGGATTAGATTCGGCGGCAATGTTATCAGGAAGACCGTTCCAAAGCCTGATGGCCAGGGGAAGTGCGGACTAGTTAAATGCATCAGTTTTTTGGTTATTTACCCTACGTGAAATGTTAGTCGGAACTTTAAGATGTAGCGTTGAGTGTGCTGAATTTTAAACATATTTGTGAAAACGGCATAAAAGAGAAATGTTGCGTCGAAGATCAAGCGGGTGAAGGGAAAGATTTATTTTAATCTCTGATACACTGGAGGGGTACTTGTAGTTGTGTGAAATAAACCTTGCAGCTCTATTCTGTATTGCTTCAATCTTGTTAATCAGATATTAAAGAGTTTTAGTACAGCGTTTGTTGCCTTTGCGTACGCTAAACGCTAAATTTTTGCGTCCCTCTACGTAAACACCGCGAGCGGAGTTTTAGTAGAGCGTCTCATCAGTTTTGCGTAGCGGCACGCTAATGCATACGGCGCCATCTGCCTAATGTTTTGCGAAATGACTCGCCGGCTGATCTGCGAGCGGAGTGCCGGAGTTCTTGGAGATTTTATGACTATCCAAACAATTGTAAACAAACGCTTTCCCGTTATTATTGAATGCAACACGGCCACACCACGGTATGAATATTCTCTTACCTGAGTGCGTTCCATAAACACACCGTTGAAGTCCCGCGGAACTTCTTACGTGCAATCGCACAGAACGCCCTGAACCGAATGCCCGGGTTTGACGCATAAATTTTATTCGACTTCAAAACAATCCAGAGAGGCGTTTCGAACGAACACAACGTCAAGCCATGCATTGCAAGTCTGAACTGCGATCGACCGGCAATCGGTTGTCTCCTCCTGCCCGTCGTAAATTCGGCACCTACCTCGCGCGCAGTATGCGGGGTGGAACAGAAAGTCACTTAACTCTGGCGCTCAAGCCGAGAGGGCTTTTAGCCACGCACACTGTACATACCCGATGCGAGGTTGAGTCGTACGTCGCTCGAGAAAGATAATCCAGAGCATGGGAAGCACTGTCCACCCGCAGAAACACAACGTCGCATTTCATCGCGAACGCGCCCACAACACACACACACACACACACACACACACACACACACACACACCGCTTCGGTCGCTAGCCTGGCTACAAAGCTTCGTTCGGGCAGTCAGCGATGCTACGACGATACGGAGCTGCGCGAGGGGTGGTGTACTAAGCACTCGACGTATTTAAAAACACAGGGGCAAAAAACTTGGTTCATCGGGAGCAAATTACTGTCGACAGAAAAGCGGAATCGTGGCTGCTTGCCGGGCTGCTTGCCGCCATGTTCGAAACGCAAGCGGCCTCACGTACGCACGCTATTTCGCTGAAATAGCGTCCGCTCGGCTTCCGTCCGCTGAACGCAGAAGTGGCTTAACGTACGGCGCATGCGCAGTGAGAACGACGCAAGGAAATAGCGCTCGCTAACTGTTTGCGTACGGTTGCGTACGTTATTCTAAAACTTTCTATTGATCGTATGGGGACCAGATGGGTGACGCAAACTCGAGCTGTGATCGAACGTATGTTGTGTAAGGTAGTTTACGAATGTCAGATGGAGCATGACGCAAACTTCGACGCAAGAAACCTAATGACCTGGAAGCCTTGGCGCATATGATGTCGATATGGGTACTCCAGGAAAGGCCTTCTGTAAATGTAACACCTAAGTATTTGCAGGATGACACGTGGTCTATGTGGCTGCTATTAATGTGATAGTTGAAAATTGATTTTGCACGCTTACGGGTAAATAAGACAACATTGCACTTCGAGATGTATAGCGATATCAACCATGTCTTACACCAATTAGAAATTATGTTCAGGTCAGTTTGAAGGAAGCGGTGATCATTAGTACTGCAGATTTATTGGTAGATAATGCAGACATCGGCAAAAACACGCATGCAAGATGATATATTATTGGGCAAGTCATTTATGTATATGAGAAAAAGCAAGGTGCCAAGAACGCTTCCCTGAGGCACACCGGAGGTAACGTAACATGTGGGAGAAATTAAATTATTAACAGCTGTAAACTGTTGTCTTAGTGACAGAAAGTTGCGAATCCATGAAATGGTTAGTGAATCCAATCGAAGAGCAGACAGTTTAGAAATTAAGCGGCAATGGGGTACACGGTCAAATGCTTTCGAAAAATCTAAACATATACAGTCAGTTTGCTGGTTATTGGCCATATTATAGTGCAAGTCAGTTGTAAATTCAAATAACTGTAGTACATAATAAAGAATACGCCGACCACCACAGAAAATAAAACAATGACGTTTCGGCACCCCGAACGGGAGCCTTGTTCACACTAAAAGCAGAGACAGAAAGCTAGGAGTTTAAGTAGTATGAAGCACGTAAGCGGGAATCATTATGGATTCAAGATACAGCCTAGAGGCGAAGTCCTTCTCGGTGGCGACAACACGTGCCTTGCCCCAGTCTATCTCATGGTTAGACGATTGTGTATGTTCCGCGAGGGCATTAGTGGACACTTTTCCTTTCTTTACGTCATTACAATGCTCTTTTAACCGTCTTTCGTATCTTGAATCCATAATGATACAGACGAACAAAAACACTCTGAACCGCACTGACAGCAATCTTCCCCCCGCTTACGCAAGGTGTTTAGGTGACGTGCTTCATACTTAGCTTTCTGTCTCTGCTTTTAGTGTGAACAAGGCCCCCGTTTGGGGTGCCGAAACGTCATTGTTTTATTTTCTCTGGTGGTCGGCGTATCCTTTATTATGTACTTCAGTGTCATTCCCGACCAGACGGGCGTCCGTCGAAGCCTCGATTTCAAATAACTGTGTCTCGCACGATAGGCCTTTCCTGAATCCATGTTGGTTAGAAAAAAAAAACAGTTTGATTCGAGGTGATTGTAAACGTGTGAAGCGACAATGTGCTCAAGCATTTTGCAACAAATGCACGTGAGTGATATCGGGCGGTAGTTCTCCGGGTAATGCTTATTTCCTGATTTGAATATGGGCATGACCTTAGCGAGTTTCCAATCGTCTGGTAGCAATCCAGATGATAATGAATGTCTAAAGATGTGATAAAGATATTTGCTAGAAACGGAGACGGGGCTTTTTAGTATTTTAGAATTAATGTCATCTACGCCAGAAGATGTAGATATTTTCAGATTATTTATCAGAGAGGTAACACATTTCTCAGAAATTTTAATGGGTTCCATGTATGGCCAGGCATGCACTCTTAATCTGGTTCCATGTAAGTTCCAGTTAAACGGGGTGATCCACATATTTTTATCTGGATCGAAATGAAGAATAACTGGAACGAGAGATATAAGTGGATCTTATCTGGAACTGTCCATTTGTTTTCTTTAGGTTTGTGATTATTATGTGGAACCGAATAAATGGGGGAATGCGCTGTCGGCCGTTCCAGTTACTGTTCCACTTATGTCCCAGTAAAAATTTTGGACAGTGCTTTTGTATATTTTTTGCTCGTGTCTTGTTCCACATAACTTGTGCGCTGCAGTGAAGAAAAAACTGAATCGTGCATTAACTGGAACAATGAACCACATATATATTTGACGCGCTTTGGCGCACAAGTGCACGCACACGCACACAGACACAGATACAGACACGAACGCACACCCGCGCACCCACACATACACAATCACACACATGCACGCAGTCACACACGCACACACACACACACACACACACACGCACTCACGCACGCACCACATATAAAATTTAATAAACTTCTTCGATATCTATGAAGCTGTCTTAGAGCCGTTTACTTATATAAGACGGCTAAGGCGTATTTTTAGTAACGTTATTTGACAGAAAACAATATCTCCACTGCTATGACAACACCGTACAAAGCATGAAAGGCGCGAGAAAAGGGTATCTTAGCAAAAATAAAAAATTCTACTAACCCCTTTCAGGTTGTCAGCGGCGCTCAGACCGCTTTAGTGAATATCGTCTTTTGCTAATTTCAGACGTGGAGTACGACTGAAATCACCAATGACTTGAATTCGAGAAGGACCAGATGTCCTCAGGTTCCCCTTCTGCGTTTGGGGCGGAGCCGTAACTGGTAGTGCTGAAGAATTCATTGTGCTTTCGTGGATACCTCATAAAGAAATATGTATAGTTGTTGAGACTATTGCATGTTGTGCATTTGGTTCACAAAGCGTCGCAGAAACATTGTTTTTTGCTCAATGCTCAGCCATCAGCTCGCTGTGTTGTAGTACGTGCGCAATTTTAGGTTCCTTCTAGGAACGTATAAATGGCTACAATGTGCTGTAAAATAGCTTGGAAGCCTGGAAGCTTGGAAGTTCGTTCGCATTTTTCGTCTCGTGAATGCTATTAAGGGGGACCAACCTGATCCAATTCATACGGGACTCACTTATTCATGACCGAAATTCATGAGACTTACTAATTCAAAAGCACAACGCACCGATACAAGAAGTTTTACAAATTCATAGAAATGATATTAACGACCTAGTTTGCTTCTTCTACAAATACAATAGACTCTCGTTAAGACGAATTGGGTTAAAACGATCACTATGGTTAAGAACCACAACATTTTTCTCTTGTAACGTCCACAATGCAATACACCACCGCTTAAGAGGAATTTCGGATAATACGAATACATTTTTACAATCCCTTCGGGTTCGTCTTAACGGGAGTCTGCTGTATATCATTTCTTTACAGAGATAAAAAATAAACAAGAAACGCATTTTGGTTTATCCAGTCTTCACTGGAAGGCTCTAGCTGTCTACCATGTGAGAGTTTTATTTATTTGTTTTAGTAGGGAAGTGACATATATCTAAAACAAGCAAACTAGGTCGTTGTAAACATCGGTATGTATTTGTAAAACTGTTCGTATTGGTGCACGATGGTTTTTAAGTCCGTGGATCATGACGTATTAAGTCCGATAGGAATCTTGACAGGCGAGTCCCCCTTAATTTCCACAAGCAAAAACAAAAGCCTCTTTGCAGGGAGCGGTTGACTGGGTGAACGGGGCTAAACTTGGAGAACTAAATATACCACGTGATACCTGCATTATTTTGTATGTATTAATGCTGAAATGACATTGTGATTCCTAATTATGCTCTGCAGTAACGGCAAAAATTCGCAGAGTTAACTTTCTGTTGTAGTGTCTTGTCAATAGTAATTAAAGTTCATTGAATGACCCGCCTTCTCCAGCTGCTTCCCCAGTTGCTGTTTTCCTGCAGTATTGGTGTTCAGGAGGGAAAAGGGCTGGGAAGCGGGCCGATGTATTATTACTCGCTAATTAGCTGCAATGCATTTGCCCTTCGATATACGGAAGTAGATTTATATAACGTGGGTATCTAAGAGCGTCGCAGTATATTTTATTGGATATGGAAAGGCTTGCTGTGAAGTAAACGCAGTAAATGAACCCACGCGCTTTTGCGTTCACTGTAAGCAGTAACTCAGAAATTCTGTCATCCAAATTTATACGCAGACATCGCACGCACTCACGGCCCTCCGCGAGAAACAACTTTAGCCTGTATAAACGTGCTAAGTCGGATATTATCTGAGCTCTTTGTTTCGGCCTCAGCGGGCGTAAAGGTCCGCTTAGGCGCATATGCCCGTTTTCCGAATCAAATAAAAGCCATCACGTGTGCCGAGTTTGTGTGAGGTCTTATGCGGGCGCATCGCCAAAGCCTCCGCGAAAACCAAGTTCGCCGAAGCCATGAGGAAAAGACGGCCACAGCCACTGTACCGCCACTAGCGCATGCCATGCGCATGCGTCAGCAGCAGCGCGGCGGAGCTGTTTGCGTTGATTCACGGTACAGTGGGACTGCAACGGGTACAACGATGACGGGTGAAAATCGGGACTGCGTCAACACTTCAAACGACAGCAGCGCCTCCATCTTCCAGGATTCCCTCCGCTAGTTTTTACGGTCTTCCGCATGCAGCGCCACCAGTGGCATTCCAAAGCGGTTTTCAATTGCTCGCGTGATGCACCTGATATTTACTACAGAAATTCTGAGTCACGCTGGCGTGAACCGTTAGCACTTTGATTGCAGCGTGCAACTGCGAATTTTTAAATGCGAATGCATTTATTAGTCAGGGGTTGCCTTGCGTCCATCGAGCGGCGTGCGCCTGCATTCCTCCAGCGCGAGCGCACGTGAGCGCGCGCCTCGTAGTTCTGCCTTCATCGTCGTCGTCGTCGTAAATGCGAATGCATTTCTTAGTCGGGGGTTGTCGTGCTCCGTCGGCGTGCGCCCGCAGGAGTTATCCTCCGCGCTCAATGCCGAACGCATGCGCTTGAAGCGAGCTGTACTAGTTTGCTCGAAGCGGCAAGGACGGCGAGTACTGCGGTGTTAGTCTCGTGTCTAACGTGTATGGGAACTTGATATCGCACGCCGTTGCCACGTCTCCGGTTCGAGACACGTCTCCGTACAAGGACTTGTACACCCTTGCCTACACCGGAGACGGAGTCTTTGTGGTGACCGTGTACCTCGCGCCCAACCTCGCTCGAGACGCCGTTGCCGCGCAGCTGGACGCGGCTATGGAAAGTGTGCGCGTGCGCTCCAAACCCTCTGACCCCATAGTCTTGGTTGGCGACTTCAACGTTGACGTGCGCAAAAAGAGTGGCGAGTGGCTGGTCAAGTACATGCAGACCAGGCACTCTATGCATTGTCTCTCTGCCGGCTTCGACACGTGCCCCACTACCATTCACGGGAGTTGCATTGATCTGCTCTTTACGCGAAACTGTGACGCGCGTATGCTTCTCAAAGACCCTTTGACCGTGCACTTTAGCGATCACAAGGCAGTGATTGTGGCCGTCAGGTACAACGATAACACAAACAGGTGCTGATGAATAAATGATTACGTTCACACTCTCGTCATTAATTACGCCATTACTCGCAACACACTCATCGGTGCACCCAATGCATTCGCATTTCTGCACAATTCCCTTCGGGGAGGTGCGGGGGAATTTTTTTCATATCCCCGGGCTGTATTTCCTGTTCGACGAAGTGGCGTTTTGCCAGGAGGCGCAAAAAAGGTCAGTGCTGCTTATTTATGCGCTGGTAACGGTTGTTGTTCAGTGGCATCCTTGTTCACTGCGTCCGATAAACATACCGCTTCTCTGCCCGTTGTTCGTGTGTCGTCCATGCTTATGGTCGCGGCGTGTAACATTTTGTGTTGGAGAAACTTTTGTAGCCGTAATTTACCAAAACTTGCGTGTTCGTGTGTCAGAGTCGGCTGGACATTTCTGAGTGCATACGTTAGCCATTGCTATAAGGAAGTTGCTGGTTTGCGCGTTTCAGGAGTGTGCATGTTCCCTTACTGTGTGGCTTGCTTAGTTGTATATTGACGGTTGCTGTGTCTATCTGCGGTAGTGAATCTCCTCGGGTGGTCGCTCGCGATCATCTCGCGTGCACACGTGTACAACTTCCAAGCAAGTTTGTCGGAGCCGCCCTTAAATTTATTGTTATTTTTTAAACTTGCGTGTTAATTGCGGCGTTGTGTTAGTCTGGTGAGTAGAATGAATTTACTGTGCTTCCCAGACCGGGAGTCTTCGACCTTGCCCGTTGCGCGCAAGGTAGACGCTATTTTGAGTCATGTTGATGTGCTTACGAGGCGTCAGCGGCCGCACTGCTTACGTTTATGTGTGCAGTGTGTTATGTAGTTGTTCCATGTTTATTCCTATTCCTTTGACCATTTCAGATGATCTACTTTACATTGCCTGAAGTGTGGAGAAGTGGACGGGACAGTGTTGGTCTTAGCAGTACCGTAAAGACAAACATTTCTTTTGTAGGGGGGACGAAATGTGGAAACACGCAGCGGGTATATGGAAAGTGTGTTTCTATGCTGGCAATGTCAGTGGTAACCTGAGACTTCAGGATAATTATCCATAACGCTTACGTGCTTACTATTAGTGGTTGCTGCTTGACGAACTGCGTTAGAAATGAGCCGCTCTTGCATTTTCATGCCGTCAATGTCAGCGGAAACCCGAGAGTCGGAATAATTTCCCCGAGAGTCGGAATAATTTCCAACAACGCTTAGGTGATAAGTTGTTGCATCACTATGTACACCAAACATTATTCCATTTCTGTGCTTCTTTGAACATAGAGAATATAATGCTACTGCAGATTGCTACATTCCGTATTCGATCTGTATCCAGAAACAGACTATGGCTGACTGTGGAGATATTTGTCTCTACACTGGTAGCTTGCGACAATAATTTTTCTTTGTTTGCAGCATAGAAATTAAAACGAATTATTTCCATTCCTTACATAAACCTGTGAAGTCATGACTGTGGCATTCACTGTGGGTGAAGACATCTTCAGCACGCCGAGGCGTCGTCGTGACAAGTGTGGCAGATTATGACTGCATTGTGGAGCTCATAAAGCCACAAAAGAGTGCCTCCTGAGTGTTGCGTAGTATACAGACGTTCACCACACCGCATGGAGCAATACAGCTAAGCCTAAAGTATGTTCAAATATTTTTATATTTCAAATTGTTTCGCATGAAAACATTACCAGGGCTCGTGTTGTAAAATAAAATTTTAGTACGACTAATGAGGCATTGTATAAGATTTTGTAGTGCTGCCTTCTTAGAGAGAAGCATACATTTGTGCTTTGATATTTTTATACTGTTTTTATTTTCTAGGAAATATGGCGGACAGGGACTTCACAACAATGGAACAAGGAATGCATACTACCATTTTCGTCGTATCTAATCCCATTCGTGAAGGCGTGTGTTCGCAGAAAGGAAACACATGAAAGCCGTTGTGCGGGATGAAATCATTGCATTCTACAAGTAAGTACGCACTGCCAGTTCTGGAACTTTGATGATCCCTTTTTAGGTAGTTGCATTATACATAATGGCTTCGGAACACCATTTCAGTGACAACTTGACCTGTAGTTGAAAACGACAGTAAGAGGTTTTGGGAACACGTTGGGAAAACTTTCCTGGAAATGCACTCTGAGGAGGCCCTGCCAGGAACGCCTGCATATTAATTTTAGTTGGGTAAGTTGGCATTTTATTTTTGTGGGACCCAGTTTATGGTAGTGTTTATTGAAGCTGACATTTTATTTTTGCGGGATTGAATTTGTGGTACTTTCATTGTAGCAAAACCTTACTGTTAAGAATTTATCGTGAACTCTAATATTGAGAAATGCCTACCTTCACATTCAGCCTGTTGCGGATGCTGCAACATGTGGACAAAAAGGCTAATATTTTGCATTCAAGTTCTGCAAACATTTGGCTTTTACATTGAGAGTTGCTGCTGTGATATTACGGCGCCGCGGACACGCCCAATGCGGTTGCTTTCCAGAATCAGAGAACTGCCATTGACAGTCTGTGCTAATATTTTTTGTGCATTGTTAGCAGCATTTTCAGAAAAGGAACCGAGAAATCACTGATATTTCAATCAATTACTGTGCTACTAAAGGGGTATCCTAAACTCACTCATTTAAAGCCATCGTCTAACAAAATTTTCTTCCTTCCTTAAAGGTAGAGACTATTCTCGAGGTCCAGTTATTTTGACAGAAGAGAATGGCAGCGTAAATATTGTCTGCAAGAAACACGTCATGGATTTCCCGCCTGCGTTGACACTTCAAGATGTGGTCATCCTCTTCCTCACCGTATATTTCATCTTAATCTTCTGATACTTATGTGACTTTGGAGGGTTCTTGGGACTTCTGCAGAGAGTTATTGGACATTTAACAGTGGCCTGGTGTCATTTCAGTTGGAAGCTCTGTTGAAAGACTTGATGTGGTCACTCTACTTGGGATTTGAAATTATTGTTAGACGTTGAAGCCTATTTGGAAGGACATGTGGTTCAAATTGTTGGTAGATGCAAGCAGCATGTCAATTGCAAAACTTTCCTTTACTTTCCTTTGCAAAGCTTTCCTTCACAATTTTTTATTATTGGCAGAAAGCGCAAGCTGACTCTGCAGCTACTCAGTTAATGTAGTTAATGGCACTGCACTGTGATGTTTTTGTTATTCAAGTGCAGCTCATTAAAATTTTTTTCGTGGCAGTGCTGCTGTTGATGGATGCAAACGAGACAGTAAGTATTTACACAGACGACTTGGGGCTTTATTAATCAATTTTTGTACTGTATATTAGCTGACAACCAAGCCCTAGAAGAATGCGAAATGTGTATATTTGGCTTGAAAAAGTTGTTTACTTTGAACTAAGTTGCATTTCTTGCTTGTTGGAGGCAGTGCTTTAGTAACAAGTATACTGTCATCATTATATTAGGGTTTGTATAGCGCACAACTGTGAATTTGGCCACAGATAAATGTTCCGGCTGGAAAAATGCTTCCAAGTTCGCTTGGTAAAATTGGTCACCTGTATGTTTCAACACTGCCTGGCTTGGTTATTTGGGATGTCTGCAATCTTCTTGAGGGAAATAATAACGTTTGTAGAGTTAGGCTGCTTGTTAAATTTTAAAATGCGTAACATGCTCCGAGCTATTTGGTTTGAAAACTTTCGTAAGATTCACACTGGGTGTTATGAGCTTTTTTTGGATCCGTTATTTCAAATAGCTACAAATTGTCGGTGCAAGCAACGCGGCTTAAGTGAAAGGCTTTTTCACGATGCTTATATAGTCCGTTTTGGCTACAGTTAGCTTGATATTACACTTTCGTCTCGTGTCCGGGAACTGGAGTGTTTTAATATGCATGTATTAGTTGTGGTATACTGCCACATGCTTCCGGAAAGTTTTCCTGTGCAAATGTTATATTGTTAGAATTGGCTTCGGCATCCTTTTCCTAAACTCTTGCAGGCCTTGTGATATTCCAACCGTGTATGGCTTGTATTTTTGGCTTTTCCGCACAATTTAATAGCAAACTGCATTTTTTGGAACCGTGATGCGTAAACATGGTATGACAAGCGCAGTGGGCACTTCCGCATTTGGGGTACTTGATTTCACGTGATAAAACAGCATATCTTATGCTCACTGTTGTATAATGCTTTCTAAGTTAGGGCGAGGTTAGATGTACAAGTCTGTTTATGACGCGGTTGTGCTCAAAGCCTTCTTTATTACCAATGTTTTTCAGTAAAGCATAATAGGAAATATTAGAAAATATAGGAAAATGCAACTTAGATCGTTTTGGCCACTTGTTATCGTTTTGGTATTTGTTCCTGTACGCCGGTCATTTTCTGTGCAAGTGGAAACAGACACGTCTCCGTATCTCAAATGTACGCAATAATAGCAGCGAATAAAATTTGTTTAGTGCTTTGAAAAGCATTGTATCAGTGCTAATAGTTGGTGTGGTATGTATTTTAATGCGAGTCTTGTTTCTTTTACATGCAGCCAAAACCCAGAACAGGATTCGACGGATGAAGCCAAAGTCCCTGTGTGCCGCTCCAGGTATCTCAGACGAATTTTTATATGGAACTGTGCTCCGATAGGCAACTGTTGGGAACTGTCAGGGACCACACTTCTGCGGCGGTTTCTGCTTTCCAATTGTTGGCATCCCTGCGGGCCATATGTCCAGGCTGTGTTAGAATGGTGCTTGAGGTTTCTTTCTGATACCAATGCATCCGCCAGCCTGGCATATGACCTCGGTTTATACCGACAGGAAAGCAGATATATTGGAAAAGGGGAGTCCCATAGACAGCTTCCCAACGTCTATAGAAACACCGTCTTATATAAAAAGCTGGTCTGAAGGTACCTGGAACGGCGCACCGGATAAATCCATAATCATTTTACGTGGATCAGTGTTCCAGTACCTTACACTACCCATTTATTTGGAACAGTGATCCGTATACTTTTATGTGGAACGCCGATCCACATAATTTAGCTGCAAAAATATGTGGTGCACTGTTCCACTTACATTTTCAGGGTATGTGGAACACGGTTCCAAATATATAAGTGGAACTTTTTTGGAAAAACGTTCCTGCTACTAAGTGGATCTTATGTGGATCCAGATTAAGAGTGTATTCAGGAAAATGAGGCATGCAATTTAGAATAATCTTCTTGAGTAAACACAGATGAAAAGAATGAACTAAAGGCTGAGGGACACTTGTTTTCAGGTAGTGGGATGTGGTTATCGTCATGCAGAGTTATTGTGTTATTATCATGGTCAGGTGACATTACTCGCCAGAACTTTTTTGGATTTGATATCAGCAGTGATGGGAGGTCACTGGAAAACTACTTTTGCTTTGCTGAGTCTAATGCGCGGCAGTAAGTATCAAGATATTCCCTGCAATTTTGCCAAGCAGCTGGTGCACGGGTGAGCTTCGCGCGTTTACAGAGGCGTTTCTTTTTGTTCCTCATCCTTTTTTAGTGTTGTGGGAAACCAGGGATTAGTTTTGTCATTAATTATTGAGATCAGGGGCACATACTGGTTGATAAGGGTAGGCATCTTGTTTTTAAATTTCAGCCAGTTATCTTGAACCGTTCTACTGTAAAAAGATGGGAGTAATATTTGGTTAAAGAATATATCCAGCTCTTCATTAATTTTAGTGAAGTGTGGTCTGTTATAGCCACGAATTTGCTTTGTTTAAACACCGAAAAACGGCACTGGAAGTTAAATTGATGCCTGCAGTAATTGGTGATCACTAAATACGTCGAGGTGCAATACAGTGTGGATGGATTCTGGTACATTTGTTAGAATTAGATCTAATATGTTGTTTCGGCGAGTTGGCTGGTTAATGACCTGCGAGAAGTTGAAATCAGGAGTTAACTGTTCGGAGATGCGACAAGGAGACGATAATTGTTCCCAGTCGATTAGTGGAAAGTTAAAGTCGCCAAAGTGGTAAATGGTGCTTGCACCGCTGATTTGAATTGCTTCGGTGATGCTGTCTTGCAGTTGGGAAACAAAAGAACTGCATGAGCCAGGTGGTCTGTAACAAACTCCGGTTAGTATTTTGATGGAATTAACCACTATGACAACCCATACAATTTCTAAAGCGGAACCAGAACTGATTAAATACGAAGTTAATGTTTTTTTAACACCAAGAAGGACGCCACCACCTCTTCTGTCATTGCGATCTTTCCGGTAGATATTGTAAGAATTGTTACAAGGAAGAATTTCGTTATCATTTACGTCGGGATGCAACCAAGTTTCAGTAAGGGCGAGAAGATCAGAGTTATTATCATCTATGAAGGAACCAACAAGGTAGCGTTTAGGTAGTATGCTTCGTATGTTACTGAAAGATAATGATAACATGGGCGTGGGGGTAAGAGGTAGCTTGCTTGCCTGGCGCACGCTCAGTCTGCGGCGACTTGCTTTGAGCTATCTGTTCGACAAAATGACGGCGTTAGTGATAGGGTCATAAATGCAACTCTTATTATCGATTAGAAGAATGTCTACTGCAAGTTTGAACGACACGTTTAGTGGCTTAGCGAAGTCCAATACTATTTCCGAATTTGTTGTGTAGCTGGCGAGAAATCTTCCCCAATTGATTGCTGCGAACCCTTTAGCTTGCGCGCCGGTGACAGTATAGTTTGCTTGTATTTAAAAAAAATGTTAGTTTGGCGATAATGGGACTGTTCTTCCTTTCCACTTACTTGCCCAGCCTGTGTAAACGCTGAAATTGTGTACTGTTGGTTCAATTACTTTAAGTTCGGATTTAATTACTTTCCGATTCAATTACTTTAAGTTCCGAAGCTGCCGAGTTTTCTTTTTGGTCGTCTTCATTCCCAAAGAACAGTAGATTTGATCTCCGGAGTCTATTTTCCGCACCCTCGAACATGAACGTAATGGCTGCAAGCTGTTCTGAAACGTCGCACGAGGGAGCTACCTCATTGCCTGGCTCAGCTGCACTTCTCGAGGCGATGCTTGACTCCAACGCCGCTACCTTCGCTGTCAAGTCGCATAAGGCAGTTGTGGGCACGTTCGTCTCGGGCACAGTATTCGTACCTACGCTTGATTCTAATGCTGCAAGCTTCGCTGTCAAATTATCAATAATGATGTCAGAGGCTGCTTGTTTTTCTGTAAGAATGGTGCTTGTCTGATGGTGTATTTATTAAAAGGCCCTCGGGCCATCGTACTTTGATATCAGATTTCTCATATTAAACTAAAACTCTCTTTTCAGAAATATATTTGTTCGTAGCGGGGAGGCGGACATTAAAGGAGCGGAAATTTGTTTCATTCACCTTAACGAGATCGCACAGCGCATTTGAACGTGCACGAAGCTTAATTTGTAACGTTCGCTTCAAATTAAGACACTCAGTTGCAGCAATGCTTCGGAAGCGTACACGTTTTTATGAGGGAGAAATTGCCGAAAAAAAAAACCGGGCCATCTCTACTAACGTCCAACCTGGGGAGGGGCGAAGCATGCAGTGTACAAGTGTATTCCAAGATTGTAAGTCTCTATCGTGCCACTCGGCGCGCGCTTTGTTGGGCGCCGCAGAAGCGCCGGTGGGAGGAGCAATCGCGCGCTTGCTGAGGCGGTTGCGCCCTTTCGCGTTGAACCGGATTTAAGCAATAACTGAGAGACAGAGTGGCCATAATTCTGCGCATGGAGATGCAACCGTTAGAGGGATAGCTTTGCTGCAAAAGTCTCGTGTCTTTGAAGCACGAAGCGCCGTAGCGCGGAGCGTTGGAAAACGAGTCCCCTGTTACGCGCTTTTGCCCAGGGACATGAAACGTTCAAGCGGGAAGCGTTGGAAAAGGAGTGTCCCGGTGTGTGTTCTTTTAGTACGCTTTACGTTCAAGCGTGAGGCGTTGGGAAACGAGTGTCCCGGCGAGGACTATAACTAGAGGAAACGACGACAGGAGACGCCGACAGCCCGAGCCTCTAAGGTGCTTCGCCCCCTAAAGAATGCTCCCGGGAACTAAATACAAGTGGCACGCCAGCAGGACCGCGCTATTTGCAGACCCATACAGGCCGTGACCTGGGAACATTGAGCACCCGGTCGCTCGTCGTTCAGCTAATCAGTCCAAATTTTACATTTTAGTTTTATCCGAGCATTCGAGTGGCGTTTAAAATTCACTTCCGCGCATTTCATTCCCGGGTACATGACTATTTGGCTCGATTTCAGGTATTCCTGCCGTGAGGGACAAACAACGCCCCCCTTTGGCAGCGCATCAAATTGTTCACACGTGGCACATCTGCCACGTGTTAACGAGTTTCCGGTCTGACTTATTGACAAACGCACGGTTCACACTCGCGGAGCTCCATTTCGCCTTGTCGCCGCATATCCGGCAGTAGAACGTCGCCGCTTTCTGCGGACGGTTTGTGTCAGCGTTTTCTTGATACTAATGAGACACTCTTTCATCGTTCATTTATTCTGGAAAAGTGATTACTGTAGTTCTACGGTCACGTTTTGTTCTTCGCTCATTAAGAAGAGCGAAGTGTTTTTTGCCCTTCTAACTTCGTCGCAGCGCCGAGTGAAGGGCTTCTTTTCATCGACTGAGTGTTGTTTGCGCGCGCTGGCAGTCAGAGAGAGATCAAGTGCTCGCGCCCCGCGTGCGCTGAGACGAAGCTTGGCCACTGGCCCTCCCGCAGATGCGCAGCCTGCGGCGTCGCTCATTCACGCGCTTGGCGTTCTTAGCAGGCCCGGCAGCAGCGGTCCTTGTTCGCGGACCACCCGCGCACACGAGGATGTGACACCGTCGTGAGCCGAGCCCATTAGCAGCAGCAGCAGCAGCAGCAGCAGCAGCAGCAGCAGCAGCGTCGGCCCGGCATCAATCACCGGCTCTTCCGGCCCCGGAGCGCCCGCGGACCAAGCAGCGGACCCGATGAAGACGCGCAGTGCGCGGGCCGTTCGTGAGCCTCTTCTTCGCGCACGTCCTGTCACAATCCGGGCAGAGACACCGAATCGTTGAAGAATCTTACAAGTGGCATCGCTGCATTCCAGGAGAAGGCGGCACGTTCTAGGTCTGGCCGAACACCATCCGATCCCAATAGCCAAAGCTCCCTCGAGCTTCCAGCAATGGCATTTGCACATTGAAGATGCCGAGATTTCTGATAAGCAGAGCCGCCATTTAAACAGCACAGAGTGTCTGAATGACCCCTGTCGTTGTGACTATTATAAAGAGAAGCTTTATACGGCCAGGGTTCCGCGGATGTCCGCGAGCAAAAACACCACGAGGCAACGCCAGCCTTATCAACGTTGCTCAATTCAAAACGGCTGCAACCCTTGTGTTATCGAAAATTTTCTCAAAGCAAGTATGTGCAATTCGCCGCTAACGCGGCTCTGAAAAAAAAAAGTGTCGTGGCGCTGTGGGCTAACGCCTCGCGCTCACTTGAGCAACGTCGAGATTGAAATCTCAGCTGGGTGCTTTCTTGTTTTGTTTTTGCGCGTATACAGAACAATAGTTATTAGTTGAAGTGTAGAACTGCCATATCAAACCTCAATGCATCGTTTAAACCATTGGGACGAATTGTTCATTCTAAGCTCGTGCTGTGTATATAGAAAAAGGCAATTGTTCTTTCTGAGGAAGGAATATTGATGTGTGTACTTTGCGAAATCGGTATGCCTGTACATAAAGCAAACCTAGTTCCTTTCCATTCACATAAACAAGACAACAGGTGGAGAAAAGGGCCTCCGGGCCACCAAGGGAAAAGCGATTTGGAATATTTGTTTTGAGCAATCACCTGCAGGGTCGTAGAAAAGGGGCAGGTGCCACCCCGAAGCTCCCGCTGCTCTTCCAAGAACACTCGTCCAGTTGCGGCGCACTTATCTGGTTGAAAAAAAAAAAAAAGGTCGCGTAGAAGTTTCCCGGACAGTAGTTGCGGGGTAAAATAGGAGGAGGATGGGAATTGCATGCACGACGCACCCTAAAAAACGTTCCGTGCCATGGAACCTTTCGGCTGTTTTTGTTACAGTTGTAGATGTTTACAAGCGGTTGAAACTGTGTTCGCGCATGTATCGCGTCACCACAACACTACCACAACACGTGGCGCGAACGAGCGGCCAAAGTAGCAATATATAAACCGAGGTCGTTAGGAACGCATGTACGTGCTCACTCTACAAAATTTCGAGGCGATTCTTTAGATATTCGCTGTCATATTTTAGACTCCCATGGCCAACACAAGTCATCCTTGCGCACGCGTGGTGACAGGGTCGTTCTCTTTTCACGCGAACTGTCGGCGTGGTGTGGAAGCGTCCGCCCCTTCACTTCCGCCAGCTTTTCCAGCCGGGAGCGGAGTGCACGATTCATGAGCAAAATAATAAAAAAAACGGCGAAAAACGGATCGCAGAAACTGAGATGGCCCCGATGCAATGCGATTCTGCGTCCCAGAACATCGCTGCAACAGACGACGCCCGCCACTGGATGTTCTTGCTCCAATGTTCTTGCTGCAATGTTCTTGCACCAGATGTTCTTGTCACATAGAAGGGAGGCATCATGGGTGCTCGAGCGGTGTTCTCGAGTGGTGCGAGGAGGTGAAGGAAACAAGGGATAAAATTCTTCTCTCTCCTCTACTCTATTCTGCCCTTCCCTATTTCTATCCCTTTCTAGTCCCCTTCCCTTCACCTCAGCGGGCCTGATAAGGTGTCGGCAGCCCACGTCAGGCAGTCTCGGGCCCCTTTCATCCAACTCTTCCGTCCCAAGAACCTGCGCAAATGGAATGTGTTGATTTGCAATATCTGCACTAATACCCATGGCTTTAACAAAATTCTTCAAAGAGGTGATTACTAGAACACTTGATTATTTGAAAATGTGAACACCCATGTTTCGGCAAAACCCCTTTCGGGGCCCCTTTAATGTCAGCGTGCCGAATGAACTATTCCGCAATCATCCATGGGTTTTCAGTACGGGTGCCGACCGTCTCGATGTATTCCAAAGCTTGTTTTACTTCTTTTCACATGACTTGAAAACAGTTGCACCGTAAGCGTTTTCATGTCCTTATTTCAAGTTTACGCGCTCTATTTCACTGTATTTATTACGTGTAAATGATGCTTTTGTTTTTAATTTCTCTTGTTCGAAGAACTTTAATCGGTTTTGGTGTGAATGCTTGCCACGAGGATATATTTTTTTTCAAAAGTTTGGTCTCAGGTGTGGAATTTTGTCTTTGTCATGTCTGTTTGTTTGCTTGTTTATTTATCTTTTCCATATGCCTTGAACGTTTCTGGGGCTGAGAGCCGAGGCTTGTTACACAGGTTTTCTAGCTCTCTAAAATCGTTTGTTCCTTTTTTAAGCTTTTGTATACTTGGTATTAGAAAAGTAAAAATGTCAAGAAATAGAAACAATTATTAAAATAAAACTCACAAAAATGATCGGACAAAATAACGAATATGCGTCTACCCCAAAACCAAAGAATAAAAACATATTCATAACGGAAAAAGAAATTGGCGATAATGACCAAAAAGCCGTGAAAAGCCCCCCATTTCCATGAAAATGCAGTTTGGGGGAAGTAACAGCTGTAGTAGTTATAGCAGCGTCAATGAAGATAATTGGTGGAAAATAATTGTGAAAAGTAAGAAAATAACGAAAACAGAGCAAAAAAAAAAATTCTCAAAAATGCTCTGACAAAATAAAAAATATGCATATTACACATCTTCCCCACAAAATCGACGAATGTGCAATAAATGTCCGGGAACGAACCTTAAGAATACGCGTATAAGAATAGCGCCAACTGGCCAACTCTGCAATAATACACTTTGCTACTTCGGGAAAAAAAATCCATAATTAGCGACCTGAAGGTCCTTCACCGATATAATGGTATATCACTGAAGCTCAAAGTGCTTCTGTCTTGCAAGAGGTATTTGCTAAGATTTTTTTGGATGCATAACAAAACTACCTCCCTGTGACAAATCACTATGACTACACCATCCTGCCCCAAATATCTTTCGACATAGCTGGTATATATAAATTAATTATTGGTCGTTGTAATCATTCCTCCGCTGGTTATGACAACATCACCACAAAATTTGTAAACAACATGTCCACCTACAGTGCCATCCTACTAACAAAAATTTTTCAACAATCATTAGATACGTCCAGTCTTCCCACATCATGGAAAATCGGAAAGGTGGTTCCAGTTTACAAATCGGGGAACAAATCTAATTTAGCTAACTACCGTCCTATTTCTCTTACAAGTACATGTTCCAAGCTTTTAGAACACGTCATTTACATCAACTTGGTAAAATTCCTAGAATCAAACTCATTTTTCACATCGGCACAACATGGATTTCGCAAATCATACGCATGTGAAACTTGCACTGCTAACTCATAAGCTGCATCAAATCCTAGATCGCTCATCACACACCGACTGTATTTTTCTGGATTGTTCAAAAAAGCACTTGATAAGGTATCACATAAACTATTACTTCATAAACTAGGAAAAGTAAACATAGATCGGAATGTCCTTAGATGGATTGAGTATTTTCTAATGAAAAGACTAAAAGGGGCGCTAAGCAGACGAAGACGAAATAAGACAAACACCACATACAGGCGCCAACTTCCAACTTTTTATTCATGAAAAACACGCTTAATTATATACAGGGCAAGGGTACACAATCGAGATTACTGCCATGAAAGAACATTTGCTGACGGCTATCATATAAAATAGTAACATCATGACGACACAACACACGCACTACTGATACAGCATACGCATGATCATGACGACTAACACATATTCTACTCTGGGTGCTTATAAGCTGTCTTTAATAAAAGACAGCTCTTTATCACTAAGTGATATTGACGGCGTGCTGACGCAGTCAACTCCCGCTTTTTTGATGAAGTAAGCCTCGATAATCTCCCTTTCCGTCTTGTTCCCTGCTTTTTTCAAGAATGTCGTCTGGTCCAGAAATGGCGTGCACCCGCATCGCTTGCAGTGAGTGATCCGCCAAGTGCCCGCCGCTTGCTGCTAACAGCCAACCGGTGCTCTCTTGCCCGGTCGTTGAAGCAGCGGCCCGTTTGGCCAATGTACACCTTCCCGCATTTCAACGGGATACTGTACACGACTTTGCTGGCACAATCTGTGTAGCGGGTAGCGTGCTTCTTGGTGCACGTTGCTGCTGGCTTACTTGCCATCAAAGGGCAAATCTTAGCCAGCTTGCATGGGGCCGAGAATACAATACGCACATTGTATCTGGCCGCGACCTTCTTGATATTGTGCGAAAGTTTACGCACGTATGGTATAACGTGCACTTTCATGTTTTCTTTTTGCTTGGGCATCTTTCTGCCATGTTTTAGCCTCTGAAAAAGGCTTTCTCACACGTTCTTAATGATGGTGGGAGACAATCGAGCTTCTTGAAGGCGACTGAGCTGGTTATTGAAATCCGTAACCAATGTATGCTCACACGACTTGGTTAAGGCCGAATTGAGGCATGTGTTAGCCATCCCCCTCTTGATCAGTTTAGAATGTGCGCTGTCGAAAGGTAAAAGGCTTTTATTGGTTCTTGGGCTATACATCCAGCAAAAATGTGCCTTCGTGAAGCTAAGTTTAAGGTCCAGAAACTGAATTGAGTCATCTTTTGGTAATTCACAAGTAAACTCTAGACCGCCAGATTCCGCCAGGAAAAGATTAGTGATATCTGCCACATCAACGTCAAGGCTAAGATCATTAGGATTTAAAAGCACAAGGTAGTCATCCACGTATCTATATATTCTAAGAACATTATGATTGTTTACGTGGGTATTGATGCGCTTATCAATGAATGATAAATAGATGTCGAACAACACAGGAGCTACAGATGACCCAATGCAAATGCCGTCTTTCTGAACGTAGTGAGATCCATTAAAACTTAGGATGGTTGATTTCAAGTAAAATTCTAAAAGTTCTAAAAAGTGCTCTGAGCTCAAGCCAGCATGATTCTGGAATTCAACTTCCACCGTCTCTTCGATGGCCTCACGTACAGCGGCAAATAAAGCACGCTGGGGTACAAATTACAAATAAATCCTTCACATCAATCGAAAAACCCGTTGTGGCTGTCGCCACCTTGCCTTCTGCTAAATCTTGTACAAGAACAGTCGAACTGCGCACCAAGAACGGGTCCTTGATGACCAACCTGCTGAGGTTGTGTTGCAAGAAGCTGCTCACTTTGTCCTGCCAAGTTCCTTTCTCCGACACTATTACCCTAAGCGGGCACTGTGCCTTGTGTGTTTTGCCCGTGAAGAAGACTTCAAGGGTGTTCTTCTCTCACTTGCTGACAGCCTTTTGAAGGGGCTCCAAGTTCTGGTCTCTTAGTAAACGAAGCGCCAATGACTTCTGTTTGTTGGGCAAGGCACGTGTCGGTTTGAAGTTCTTTTGAATCGCCTGGTGGGCTTTCTCGTCTGAACATTCCTTGTGGCATAATCACGAAACCCCCCTCCTTGTCAGCTGCAATACTATTTTATATGATAGCCAACTGATGGCAACTCTATTTTATATGATAGCCGTGAGCAAATGTTCTTTCATGGCAGTAATCTCGATTGTGTACTCTTGGCCTGTACATAAGCAAGCGTGTTTTTCATGAATTAACAGTTGGAAGTTGGCGCCTGTATGTGGTGTTTGTGTCTTACTTCGTCTTCATCTGCTTAGAAACCTGTGTCCACAGAGCACATTGCACCTCCAACTCCTCACGGCCACTTCACCACCATTTCTACGCCTTCTACTCCACCATTTTTTTGGTCAACGTGGCGAGCACCGCGCCCTATAAGTTACCGGCCTGTCTGCTTCTACTCCGTCATCCGGGGGCACATTTATCGCTTTTGCCGTCGACGGCAGCTAGGTGAGCGGCGCGGCTATGCCCCTTACGAGCGGGAATACTACAGATACTCTCCTCGTCAGCATGCGTATTCACCATCTGCCCGCCGCAGATCACCGCCTCCTGGCACCAGGGGCCTTCCTCGGGACTCCTGGCCCTCTCGACTTCGTTCCCCTTCGCCCTTCCAGCGCGCTTTGTCTCCTCTTCGTCCCATTTTCAATACTCCCAATCAGCACCCAGAAAACTAGATGCTTGAGTTTTTGGAGGGAAAACTGCATTATCTGGGAAGACCACAAATCCTCCCGAACTTCCGTCTAATATGTTTTCTGTTTTCGTCGAAGGATTTCAATTGGAAGCGGTAGTTGATACCGGAGCCAGTATTTCTGTAATTCATGCTAATTTGTGTTCACGTCCCCGCAAGGTAAATACTCCGTATACGGGTCATTGCTTACGTGGCGCTAATGGGAATGACATCACGCCTTTGGGCTATTGTACCGTGCGTGTTTTCATCGGAGAAGTCCACCATCACATTCAGTGTGCCGTTCTGTTTCCCTGTGCCCATGAACTCATCCTTGGTTAGGACTTTCTTTCTTCTGCCTCGGCTGCTATCTCCTGCCGCCAACCAGCGATCCACATCGCCGACACAGAGCAACCAAATTATCAGGACGCACCACAGCAAACACTGAAATTGAATGCCGATCACGTTTTGGCAGCCGGTTGCGAAGAGATTCTGTCGGTCACATCAGACGAAATTGTCGACGGGGACGTGGTTCCGATTCCGTGTCGTCGACTTTTGCCGCAAGGGATTGCCATTGCCACGTGCCTCGTTCGGTTCGTGAGTGGGTCCACAGCCTTGGTTGCCCGTAACACCACGCATTTACCAATACTATTGTCGCGTGGAACTACTATAGCTTCAGTGGCCGACTGTAGCCCTGCAGCAGTCGTTTCCACTGGCAAGCGTTCTTCGAACAAGCCTTCGTCTGCTTCGCCTGGTGATTTGTCAGCTCTTGCGGCCACTCTCAGTCCCTACATAACACCAAACCAGACCAAATTATTGCTTGATCTTCTGTACAAGCACCGGGCTTCGTTTGACGTACATTCGCCTGGGCTCACACAGACCACTGCCACAGAGCATTGAATCGAAGAAGATGGATCGGCTGCGATCCGACGCAGACCGTATCGTGTCTCCTCGTTTGAGCGCAAGATAATTGAAGATAATATGGCCGATATGCTAAAGCGCAAAGTCATTCGCCCATCTACAAGTTCATGGTCATCCCCCATTCTGCTGGTCGAGAAAAATATGGATCTGTGCGTTTATGAGACGATTATCGGGCGCTTAATAAGATCACGCTAAAGGACGTATATCCTATGCCCCGCATTGACGACGCTTTCGACTGTTTACAAGGGGCTGAGTACTTCTCCAGCTTGGATCTTCGATCGGGGTACTGGCAAATCCCGATGCACGAAGTGGACAAAGAAAAGACGGCATTTACCACCCAAGATGGCCTTTATGAATTTAATGTGATGCCGTTCGGCCTGTGTAATGCCACCCCCCCCCCCCCCATACATTCGAACGCATGATGGACACTCTGCTTCGTGGCCTCAAATGGAAAACGTGTCTATCTTATCTAGACGACGTGGTAATCTATTCGTCCATATTTTCGCAGCATCTCGAGCACCTTGATCAGGTGCTAACTTGCCGTTCTAATGCCGGCCTGAAAATGAATACTAAAAAGTGCCATTTCTCTAGCAAGAGCATCAAAGTGCTAGGATATGTCGTTTCCAAGGATGGAATACGTCCGGACCCGGATAAGACTGCTGCCGTTATCAGTTTTCCTCGGCTACTACAACAGAAATATTAAGTGCGATGCACTTTATAAGCGACCCTGAATCCGCCGTCCGCATTGCTCCTCCTCCCCTCCCCTAGCAACGGCGCGAGGAGCGGAGAGGAGCGTCTGTAGCATCTGTAGGAGCGTCTGTAGGAGCGTCTCCCGCGCCGTGGCTGCGCGCGCCCGCACGCGCCCGCGCCGGCTCCCGCACCGCTCGTCGCGCCGTGACGTCACACTCCCACGTGACCGCGCGCTGGCGCCTTTGCGTCTGCTCCCCCTCTCCTCGCGCCGTGACGTCACATGCTCTGCAGCTGGCGCGCCTCTCCCCCCGTTAGGTTTGCACTCACCCTCGGCGCGCGCCTCTCCCCTCGCCTGACAGCTCCCCCTCGCCGGTACGCGCCTCTCAAGGCGATGGCAGAATTACTACGCCGTGCACTCTCGGCGCAAGAAATGCATTCGCACTTCCTCACGATTCCATTCGGGGAGGTGGGGGCATTTTTTGCGAAGCTTTCTCGGTCTCGCATCGTTCTTCCGGCGAGTTATCTGCAATTTTGCAACACTCGCTTCCCCTCTGCACAAGCGTTTACGAGCCAACGTGCCCTTCGTCTGGGCGAACGAGTGCCAGGAAGCTTTTCAAGCCCTCAAAGGTGCCCTTACGTCCAATCCCGTCCTGCGTCATTTTGACGAAACAGCACCTACTATCCTGCACACTGACGCTAGCGGCTGTGGCATTGGTTCTGTTCTCCTGCAGAAAGATGCTCATCATCGCGAAAGGATGGTCGCGTACGCCAGTCGCGCCTTCACACCAGCAGAGCAGGACTACAGTATCACCAAGCAAGAATGCCTCGCAGTTGTTTGGTGAATTAAGAAGTTTCGTCCCTACCTATACGGCCGTCATTTTACCGTCGTCACAGACCACCATGCCATCTGCTGGCTATCGGCAATGAATTTGTCTGGGCGCCTAGGCTGTTGGGTGCTGCGTCTGCAACAGTACGACTTCACCATCACGTACAGATCCGGTAAAAAGCATCTGGATGCCGAAGCACTGTCGCGGTGCCCCTGTCCGTCTCGTTGCCAGCCGGCCGTGTCGCAAGCCTCTTCCGACTCCAGTCAGCCGTGTTTACCCATGGCACCCCTCAACCACGCTTCTGTCCCGACTCTACCGAACTGCAAACGCTACAGCGCGCAGACTCTTATTATCGCATTTTAATCGACCACCTCGATGGATCCGTCCAGCCACCCAATAGCCGCTTGCCACGTCAACATCATCTATTTCGGATCATGAATGGAGTGCTTTGCTGTGCAAACCACCACCCTGCAGGCTACAAATGGGTTCCTGTGGTTCCTCGTCAACTCCGCCGACGCATACTCGAGGCGCTTCACGATTATGCCACTTCTGGACATCTCAGGTTTCAAAAAACATATCATCGCGTTCACAGTCGATTTGATGGACCGGCCTCTCTACAATACGTGGCACAATACGTGGCGTCTTGTGATTTGTGCCAGCACCGCAAGCCATCGACGTCACCCTCTGTCGGTTTGCTTCAACCAGTTCCATGCCCCTACGCTCTATTTGAAGCCGTAGGGGCCCTGTACGGGCCCTTACCTCCAACAACTGATGGTTTCCGCTGGATTGTGACGGGTGTGGATCATTTGACCCGATACGCTGAGACCGCTCCCCTTCAATGTGGTAGTGCTCAAGAAGTCGCTGAATTTGTATTACGCACTATCATCTTGCGACATGGGGTAACTCGGGTTCTGCTGAGTGACCGTGGCAAAACATTTCTTTCCCACATGCTTGCGGAAGTGCTTCGGCTTGCCGACACCGTCCAGAAAACCTCATCTAGTTACCATCCCCAGACGAACGGGCTCACCGAGCGTTTCCACCGCACTCTGTCTGTCCGACATGATCTCGATGTACGTCAGCCGGGACCACAGCAACTGGGACGTCATCCTACCCTTCGTGACATTCGCATTTAATTCAGCTGTCCAGCGCACCACCGGTTACTCGCCCTTCTTTCTTGTTTACGGCCGTCCCCCCTCTTTTGCTCTGGACACCACCTTTTTCTCGGCTCCGGTCCCCGCTATTTCGCATTTTCACGATCAGTTCATCCAACACATCGCTCACTGTCGACGTGTGGCCAGAGACCGCACCGAATCCAGCCAGCAAGAACGGAGGGCCCGGTACGACTTACCACACCGCTCCATTCAATTCTCCAAAGTGGACGATGTCCTTCTTTGGACCTCTGTTCGTACTCCAGGACTCTGCGAAAAGTTTCTTCACCGCTACGTGGGCCCGCACGTTATCATCGAACAGACCTCACCAGTTAATTATCGCGTGTCTCCAGTGCATACTTCACCGGACTGTCCGCGACGTGGAACAGAAATAGTGCTCGTTTCACTGTTAAAACCGTTCACCCGTCGCCAGCTCTAACCCTGTACGGCCAGCCGGCCGCCTTCAGCAGCGGGGGGGAAATGTGTGGGCATTGGGAGTGTACTGCTGTGATATTTATGCGTGGAAGCGACATGATCATTGTCAGATGGGGTGTGGAACACGGCAGGTCAATCCCTCTGTTCCTTCTACCCGTTCAAACCCATCGCCACAGTCATCTGTGTATAACCATCATCGTCCCCGGGCAGTTTCGTTTTTCGGTGGCCTGTGCTCGGCAGCCTATGAAAAGTGGTCCTTTAGTATCTCGGAGCTGTGGCTCTCAATATATATATATATATATATATATATATATATATATATATATATATATATATATATATATATATATATATATATATATATATATATATATATGTATATATATATATATATATATATATATATATATGAAGAATTTTTTGAGTCAGAAAGAAAATCGTGAAAAAATGCCCGCTGGGTGGGATCCGAACCCACCGAGTGGCGCTGGCTATCACCCGCAAGTGCAGGAAACAAAAGAATACCTTAGCATAAATACCCGAGAAAGTGGTGGGGAAACAGCCCCGCCGGTAGCGTAGTGGTTATCGCACCAGACCGGTATTCTGGAGGCCGTAGGTTCGGATTCCACCCAGCGCGCATTTTTTCACCCTTCTCTTTCTGACTCAAAAAAATTCTTCTTCTGTTTCTGTGACCCACCACAACTTCCCCTTTGCTTTCCGAGGTTGTCTTGACGGCCTACGTTTATTTGTCTGTCTTATTTATATATATATATATATATATATATATATATATATATATATATATATATATACGATAGAGAAGTCAAACTGAAAAACATAACAACTTTTATTCTAACGTTTCGACCGGGGGCCGGTCTTTTCAAAGACCGGCCCCCGGTCGAAACGTTAGAATAAATGTTGTTATGTTTTTCAGTTTGACTTCTCTATCGTACAGCTAACCTCATAGCCAGGAACCTTTTCTCTTAACTATATATATATATATGTATAGTGAGGAAATGAGGGGCTCGTTGAGGAAATACAGAATGATAGGTCAGCAGTCTCCGACGCCAAAGGAGGCATAGGGGTGTGGTTAGGCTCTTTTCATTTTTACTACGGTTAATGAAGTGAACATTTTTTTTAAATATACAGAAGAAAGAAAGAAAAACACGCGCCCAGAGTGGGGACCGAACCCACGCCTTTCGATTACATGTCGAATGCCTTACCAATTCGGCCGAATTGGTAAGGCATTCGACATGTAATCGAAAGGCGTGGGTTCGATTGGTAAGGCATTCGACATGTAATCGAAAGGCGTGGGTTCGATTGGTAAGGCATTCGACATGTAATCGAAAGGCGTGGGTTCGGTCCCCACTCTGGGCGCGTGTTTTTCTTTCTTTCTTCTGTATATTTAAAAAAAAAATGTTCACTTCATTAACCGTAGTAAAAATGAAAAGAGCCTAACCACACCCCTATGCCTCCTTTGGCGTCGGAGACTGCTGACCTATCTTTCTGTATATATATATATATATATATATATATATATATATATATATATATATATATATATATATATATATATATATATATATATATATACAGGGTTTGGAAATGAGGGGCTCGTTAGGAAATACAGAAAGAAATGCCGGCAGTCTACAACGCCAAAGAAGGCATTGGGGAAGGTTAGACTATTTTTTTCCGTTAGTGACGTTACATTATTATTAATTTTTATTAATTACGTGAGAAAGAAAGAAAGAAAAACACGCGCCCAGAGTGGGGACCGAACCCACGCCTTTCGATTAGATCTCGAATGCCTTACCAATTCGGCTATCTGGGCGACTGTGTTCCGCTTCACTTTCTGGGGTATTTATATTTACTACAACTGTATCTGACGCTTGAGGGTGGTAGCCAACGCCACTCAGACTACACGGGGAGAAGGGGACCTTCTTTTTCAACCCCCGGGGCGTGACGCGAACGTCTACAGCCTGTCATGAGCTGTCAACTGGCGGGAAACCCTCTTATGCTAGACAAACCCTCTTACGAAAGACAAGAAGGGCGTGCGAAGATTTTTCGGACTGTGCGCGTACTACCGGCACTTTGTCGCAAACTTCGCACGCATTGCAGAACCACTCACACGGTTGACGAAAGATAGCACCCCTTTTAGCTGGGAAAGCGACCAAGAAAAGCAGTCTGCGAGCTGCAAAAACGCCTGGAAAGCCCGCCCGTGCAAGCTCATTACGACGAAGACGCCGAAACGGAAATGCACACGGACACCAGTGATATAGGCTTGGGTGCCGTCCTCGTACAAAAACAAAGCGGTTGCGAAAAGGAAATCACCTAGGCCAGCCTTGGTCTGTCGAAGGAGGAGAAAAATTACTCTGTCTCTGAGAAAGAGTTCCTGGCAATTATATGGGCGATTTCAAAATTTCGCCTATACGTGTATGGTAGACCGTTGAAGGTTGTGACAGACGACCACGCGCTGTGTTGACTCGCCAATTTGAAGGGCCCCTCGGGCCGTCTTGGGCGGTGGAGCGTGTGCCTGCAGGAGTTTGACGTTACAGTCGTCTATAAATCCGGCCGGAAACACTCCAACGCCGACTGCTTGTCGCGCGCCCCCGTCGACCCACCACCACAAGACTCTGATGAAGAAAGCGCGTTCTTCGGAATCGTGACGGAGAGCGACCTAGCCGCCCAGCAGCATGCCGACCCCGACTTACGCGTCATATACGACTACCTCGAGGGATGCAACGTCGCCGTTCCTAGGACCTTCAAACGCCGTTCGTGATTCTCCGTCTTCGTGAAGAAGAATTTCAGCCCCGGAACAAGAACGAATTACCTTCTTGTCATCCCCGCAGACCTTCGTGACGAAATTTTGGAAGCGTGCCACGACGACCCGTCTTCTGGACATCTCGGCATAGCCCGCACAATTGGAAAAATCAAGGCGAAGCACTACTGGCCCCATCTTACATCCGACGTCACCCACTACGTCCGGAGCTGGCGTGACTGCCAGCGACAAAAAACGCCACCGACGAGACCCGCCGGACTTCTGCAGCTGATCGCCGTCCAATCGAGGCCCTTCCAACAGATTAGAACGGACGTACTGGGCCCGTTCCCTACGTCACGATCCGAGAATAAGTGGATTGTCGTAGTAACAGACTACATGACGCGCTACGCAGAGACCGCCGCTCTTCCGAGGGGGACTGCACAGGAAGTCGCCAAATTATTCCTAAACCAAGTTGTGCTGCGACATGGGGCCCCTGAAGACTTAATCACGGACCGCGGAACGCCCTTCACAGTGAAGCCCATGCAAGGAATCTTATGCTGCAGCAACAACACGGATCCCCGAAGAACGACGCAGTACCACCACGAAACAAACATACTAAATAACACCTGAACAAGACAATCGCGGATATGCTGTCTATTCACGTAGACGTAGAACATAAGACTTGGGACGAAGTCCTACCGTATTTCACGTTTGCGTACAACACGGCTATACAGGAAACTACACAGATGACACCGTTCGAGCTTGTCTACGGAAGACGGCCGACTACGACGCTTGACGGTATGCTTCCCCACTTGGAAGACGACGGCCTCAACTCCAACATTCAATAATACCTTCAGCGTGTGGAGGAGGCCCGTCAGCAAGATCGAGTTGGCACAACGGACCAGCAGCTGGTGGATGCGAGACGCTACAATCTCCGACGCCGAAACGCCGGGTACCACCCTGGGGATCATGTGTGGGTTTGGACTCCCATCCGACGACGCGGATGGGAGTCCAAAGGCCAAGTTACCTACGAGGTGGTCCCCGATGGTGATTCCGGAATATCACGACGACGCACGTGCCCTGAAATCGTCCATGTGGTTCGCTTAAAACCTTTCTACGCACGATGACGGACTTTTATTTTTAAGTGCGAATGCACTTCTTAAGCGACCCTGAATCACGCGTCCACCGCCGTCCATCCATCCGCACCACATACCCACTTAGGGCGATTGGCCAAGAAGAGTTTTTAAGTGCGAAAGCGACCCCACCACATACCCACTTAGGGCGATTGGCCAAGAAGAGTTCCTTCGCTACCCATTCGGCATATCTTCGTGATACTAACCACTTCCTACGGGAAATTAACAACATCAAAATTCCTGATGGCGCCTTCCTTGTAACTATAGATGTAACTTCTCTGTACACAAATATACCTCACCGAGATGGGATTGAAGCCCTGGTTGAATCCTATAGCATACATCGGGATCACGAGGCGCCAAGCCCACAAGTCATTGAAACTTTGACCAGGCTAGTGTGGAATTAAATAGCTTTTAATTCCACAATCAGTATTATCTTAAGCGACCCTGAATCACGCGTCCACCGCCGTCCGTCCGTCCGCACCACATACCCACTTAGGGCGATTGGCCAAGAAGAGTTTTTAAGTGCGAAAGCGACCCCACCACATACCAACTTAGGGCGATTGGCCAAGAAGAGTTCCTTCGCATCACCCGTACATTCGCACTTCCCCATGCTCCCCTTCGGGGAAATGCGGGTGAATTTTTTATTTTTTCGGACTTTTGCTTATGTTAGCAGCGAGTTGATGCACTCTTGGAGGTAGGGGGGGTTAATTCCGCGTACCATGCATTTGGTTTGCATATTTGCATTTTGCTTTTACGGCCCGGCTGCGCCGGTCTGCGTTATCGGTGTTGTCTACCTGCAAGGGAGGTGCGTGTTCCTTTCTTTCTGTGCCGCATGTGGTATCTCTTCTGATAGGGAGAGCATTCTGAACTCACATGAACAGCCTAGAATAATCTTCGTTAATCTACAGTGTTCTGGATACAAATCGACGGTTAGAGGAACACTTGCGCCGAAAGATAAAAGCCTGCAGAGCAGACGCCGCGGTATATGAATTGTCGACGCTCGCCTTCACAGGTCACTTTATTGATTGCTGCTTCGCCGCCTTGAGTTTTTAGGGGAGCAAAAGTGCGCTCCAATAAACTTGTTTTCCTTGAAGTCAACTGCGTCGTCTCTGGCTTCCTGACAATATTAAGTAGGGGCCATTTGCAGTACAGGATACGGCTGTGGTAGTTTTTGAAATATCTGTGTAAAATTCAGCTGCCCTGTATTCGTCGCGAAGGAACAGAAAATGCTGAGTGATGAAAAAGTTTGGTACATTTTCTTTTGTATTTCTCTAAAGGACATGCCAAAGTGAATTGGGAAAGTGTCCCACGGGGCGACCAAACCATCAATTGAGGAACAGTAGACATCCGTAAGAGAAGCTTCGAACTCGCTGACGATGTGTGACACTGCCAGCGGAAAAGGTGGAGCTATGGATGATCAGTTTTCAAAGAGATGATCAGTTGTGTTATTTTTCATTATAATATTCAGAGGGTGCTCCTGCAGCGAAGTGATCTTTGCGGATACATCAGAGCAGTGTAGGCGCGAGACCACTGGAGACCCCTGATTTGATTGGTCCTGAAGGGATAGAATAGGACTTGTTCAATATGCACCTGTGGCCAAGCGAAGCCCCAAGTTGTATACTGGGTCCAACATTTTCCGCACCGTTTTGGTTGCAGACTTGGATAAAATGCAGTCGCAGTCTATTCTTGACCTAACAACACTATTAAAAAGTGCCAGCTGACATTTGGTATCCGTTCACCAGACTGATGAGATAGTACCTTTAAAATGTTCATTCTTTTCAGGCATTTTAGTTTTAGTAATTGAATCTGTGGTATGAATGTGAGCTTGTGGTCGAACCAAATACCTAGAAACCTGTGTTCGTTTTTTACTTGTTTATGTGCTGACCTTCTGAGGTGACACAAGAAAGAGGTTGAACACCGTGTATCTTAGAAAAGACAAAAGCACTTTTATCAGCGTTGAACTGAAACCCATTTTTTTCAGACCATGTAACCAGCCTGTTGGCACTTAATTGCATTTGACATTCACATATCGATAGATTACAGGATTTACAAGGGATTTGGATATCGTCAACGTAGGCAGAGTATGAAAGAGTTCGAGGCAGCACAGTTTTAAGAGAACTCATTTTAACAATGAACAGTGCACAGTTCAGTACTCCAACCTGGGGTACGCTATGTTCTTGAACAAAGGTTCTAGACAGGGCAGTCCCCACGCGGACACGAAATTTGCGATCAGACAAATACTCTTTAATAACATTGAGTATATTGCCACTAAGGCCAAACGACTGCAAGTTCTATAGAATACCATATGGCCACGTTATATCGTAGGCTTTCTCCATATCAAAGAATACAAAGAAGCAGTGCTGCTTATAAACAAAAGCGCCTTTAACATATGGTTCAAACGCAACCAGATTATTTGTAGTTGATCTCCCAGACTTAAACCCTGCCTGATTTTTGTCTAGAACACCATAAAACTCCAGAAAGTAAAGAAGCCTCCTGTTTATCATTTTTTCAAAGAGCTTTCATAAACAGCTGGTAAGCGCAATAGGCCTGTAACTAGGAGCAAAACAGGCTTCTTTCCCTTCTTTTAGAAGAGATACAACGATTGCCTATTTCCATGCTCATGGAAAGCAGCCTTTATGTCATATTTTGTTAAAGAGAGAGAGTATGGGTAGAGTGTGTCATTGTGTAACCGCCTGATCATCTCATAGCTGATTCTGTCAGCTCCAGGGGCTGACTTGCCACATGTGGACAGTGCAGTAATAAGTTTGGGAATCGTAAATGGGGCACTGTATCCCTCATTTGAGCGTTTGTTCACACAAAGGGGCTGGCGCTCGGCTGCTTTCTTTTGCTGTAAAAATGTTTTATGTGTAATGGTTGGCACTGAATACGTGTTCAAAATGTTTGCCGAAAGCTTCTGCTTAGTCTTTTATTGTGTTACCCACACTACGTACAAGGGGAGTAGGGTTGGTTTTGTAGCCTTTTATTTCCTTTATTCTAGTTCACACTTTGCGATAGTCTGTATAAGAGTTTATATACGATATAAACCTTGTCCAACATTCGTTTTTTACTAAGCGCCGTGTCCGCTTTCCTTTGGGTTTTGCCCGTTTAAACTTGAGCAGGGGGTCTGCCGTAGGATAGCGGCGTAAGAGTTCCCATGCTTTATTTTGTTCGTAGCGTGCACGCTTGCACTCCTCATTCCACCATGGTGTTGGTTTGGGGAGGGTCTTAGGAATGGTCTCTTGAATGCTTTTTTGGGCACAGTCAAGAATACGTTCCGTAATAAGTGAACTTCCAGCTTCAACATCTAAATGCCTTATTAGCGAGGGGGTTAGTCTGGAAAGTTCTTTGAATGTTTTCCAGCCAGCTGCATGTTGTTCAAAAGTCCAAAGCGAGGTGGTGTCTTGGGAGCTAGTAGGTTCACGGGGAAATGGTCGCTGCCATAGGGGTTGTTATTTACTTTTCACTCACAAGTGGGCAGCAAAGTTGCGGAGCCAACTACCAGGTCTATACCAGAATATGTGTTGTGGGCCCTGTTGTATTGTGTTGGATCTTTCTTAATAAAGATGCAACTTCCGGATGATATGATGAACTTTTCAATAAGCCGCCCTCGCGAGTCAGCTCGCGCAGATCCCCAGATAGGATTGTGGGCACTAAAATCGCCAGTTATTAGGTAGGGTTCAGGTAGCTCATTGGTGACATCTTCGAATTCGACCCTGGATAGGCGATAGTCCGGTGGAATGTAAAGAGAACACATAGTTATTAGTCTCTCAAAAATTATGGCTTTAACGGCAACTACTTCAAGTGACGTTTGTAGCTGTAGGTATTGACAAGCAACAGATTTTTATACTATTATTGCAACGCCACCAGAAGGCTGGTGGTAGTTCAGTGTGCATTTATGGAATGTAGTGTACGGTATTAAAACGTTTGTCTGAGATGGGCGTAGGTGTGTTTCTTGGAGGCACAGTATTGGTGGTTTGTGATTTAAGAGTATATCATATATATCGTCAAGGTTGTTTAACACCCCCTACAATTCCACTGGATACTACTTTCAGCAGCCATAAATACCAAGAGAAGAGAAATACAGATCATGAGATGTTCTTTTTAAGTGCGAATGCACTTCTTAAGCGACCCTGAATCACGCGTCCACCGCCGTCCGTCCATCCGCACCACATACCCACTTAGGGCGATTGGCCAAGAAGAGTTCCTAATTTCTTTAGCACATACCCACTTAGGGCGATTGGCCAAGAAGAATTCTTTCGCATCATTAGCACATACCCACTTAGGGCGATTGGCCAAGAAGAATTCTTTTGCATCACCCGTGCATTCCCACTTCCCCATCGACGACTGCTGCTTCGCCAGGAGCGGAAGTCGGGGCGAGTACTGCGGCGTCTACCTCGTCGGTCACGTCTACGCGAACGTCGTGTCGCACGCCGTGTCCACCTCGCCGGTCAGGGACGAGTCGCCGTACAGTGCCGTCTACACCGACGCGTACTCAGGCGACGGAATCGTGGTCGTCACCCTCTACCTCGCGCCAAACATCTCGCGCGACGACGTCGTCGAATACGTGGACGCGGCGATGGAGAGTGTGGCCAGGCGCGTAAAGCCCTCGGACCCGGTCGTGGTTGTTGGGGACTTTAACGTGGACGTGCGAAAGGGCGGCGAGTGGTTGATGGAATATATGCTCGCCAACCACTCCATGACGTGCCCACCGCTAGAGGCTCCCACCACCATCAACGGCAGCTACATCGACCTGGCCTTTGCGAGAAACTGTCTGATACGCGCGGTCTTGCAACAACTCTTGACCGTACATTTCAGTG